>NC_087068.1:52793591-52881926 GCF_963678635.1 Symsagittifera roscoffensis | reverse complement strand
CTGCACCACGAAGGTAAATAAACAGAAGTAAAATACAATCCACAATTGAGAGAGAATGTACAATGTACGGGGTGACTATACAGAATTACAACATTTACAGGATACAGTGACTAACTAAATTGAAACTAATCCACAACATGTACAATATTATGTACAATTGTATCTACAGGTAAAACTGAAAGTCCGACGGTAAGATATGGATAAAGGTTGTTTTGTTCAGTTTATTTGATATGTAAATTAATTGAATTGGTTGTCAAAATCATCCAATTTAGCCCTCATCTCCGAATCTATAGTCGAGGAGATCTCGCTACAGTTGTTCACCTCTAGCAGGGGGTCCTTCGTGGTCTGGTAAGCTGCATTTGAGCTCAAGGAATTTTCGTGGAAATGAGTCTTCGTAGGAGAGGTTACTGGTCTGACCGTCGGGAGGGAGCTCTTTGAAGACCAGGATAACGTCGTTTCCGCAACGAGAATTTGTTGGGGAGGTGCTCTGCTAGTGGTGTCAAAAAGTCGGACGGTGAAGTGACCATGAAAGTAGTCCTATGAGTGTCGGGTGACGAGGAGAACACTGAAGGTGACACCCCTGGGTCGTCTTTTTCTACAAACACGTCTATAAAGCGGCGATTTTCGTAAAATTGTGGGGGCCCACATTTCTGCGTGGTCTAGAATTTCGAGGTTTTATCGTCGGGCTGTCCGTATGCTCCAGAATACTGTCTAACAGTATTGGATTGTCTTGCGATCCTTCTGTCGTGGTCGAGTCGTGGATGACAACGATCTCCCGGGGGTCGGTGTTCGCTGACCTTTCTGAGCTCGGGTGTTGAGATTCGACGGTACCTGTAACACTTAAGCCCTGGTTAGATTCGGAATGAAGGCTTTGAGGTATATTGTTATTGGTCACATCGTCGAAGTAATCATCGATTATCCCGTCCCATGAATCTAGGTTTAAGGAAGAAGATGAACCTGAAGAGATTCTTGAAGAGTCTTGAGTGGCCGCACTCACCGTCGGTGCACCAGTCCCTGCTCTGGTATTGGACGTTCTTTAGGTGCCTTGACCCGAATGTCCAGCGAGTGTCGATACAGCTTTCTTTGGTGGAGAAAGTTTCCTTTTCCCAGCTAAACTCGAATGAGTATCAAGTTTATGCCCGGTGGGTGTCTGATTCACTATTATCTTTCTGGGCCCAGGGAGTATTTTTCCTTTTATAGCCAGATCCGATTTACGTAAAACGTGACCGTTGTCAAGGGTTATGGTGTGTTCTGAAGAATCGATGATATCCTTCTTAACCAGGTTAAAATATGGGTCCCTATTTTTCCTGTTAGACACCTTTCTATATAAGTTACCTCCCATTACTGTTTTTTTTTGCCAGAGGTTCTGAAGTTTGGTTAATGTCGTCCGGGGTTGTATTTAGGGTGACAGTCCTAGATAGTGGCAGGTTGTCTTCTGGGTCTGACGTGCTGTCCTTTTCCTCGTCCAGATATCCATCTTCAGCCCGTCGTGGAGTTCCCAGTTAGTGGCCCAATCCTTGGACATTATAGCTTTCCCTTTATCTAAATGGTCAATATCGGACATAAGTCTTTTCCACCTAGTGTTCGCTACTCTTCAAAATGTTTTTAAAAAGGTGTACAGCCGATCGCGGATTGCTTCGAGATTCTCAAGTTCCAATTGATTTTCTCGATCGACTCATTTAGTAACGGCTTGAATATTTCGAAGGACATTGCCAGTAGTTTCGATTTAATTGTGTACACTAATCTTTCCACTAGCCCATTGGATCTGTGGTCGCCGACTGTGCAGAAAATAATTTCCATATTAAATTTATCGCAGAAGTTTTTAAAATCATGTGATAAGAAGCATGACCCATGGTCGACTCTAATTTTTCTTGGGAATCCTTGTAGGTGACAGTAATCCTTTAAAAATGAAATTACATTTCTCGTAAAAGTGTTGTTAACAATCTTGGCCGAAGGAAACTTTGCATAAGGGTCAATGCAAAGAAGGATGTTTTTATTGTTACCCCCAGAACGCGTCCAACGGTCCCGCAAAGTCCAGATTAATTTCTACGTTCGCGAATGTCAACGTCGGGAGTTTCGAAATTTTATGGGTGCCTAGTAACACTTTAATGTTCTTACCAGCTTTTGGACATTGGCTACATGTTCTCCCGTGATGGTAAATTTCCCGATAAATGAGCGGCCACCACAAGTATTCGGCAAAGGATTTCATCCCAAATTGTCCTGGATGAGTCTCATGTAGCATCGAATTAAAAGTTCCCCTGATAGTAGTTGGGACGACTAATTTATTATCTAGGAAAAGTAGCTCGTCCTTAACGTGAAGATCTTTCGCATAATTTTTCATGTATGCTCCGTGTATGCCCATTTGTCGATTCCTCTTTATCGTCTCAAATAAGTCTCACAGCCCCTTGTCTTCCCTGGTTATAATCTGAAGCAATTTCTTTGAGCAGTGGTTTTCCGGGCGAATCGGGGAAATTGGTAAAATTAGGTCAGCCTTGTATCTTCTTACGAGGTCTGCGTGGTCGGGTGGAAGTCGATCGTCTCTGAGTTTGAGGGCGATATTATGTTCTTCAGGGATGATCAGTAGAGTTTCATTCACTTTATCCATTGGGAGTTCTAGTCGTTTCTTGCTAGATGGTATAAATTGTCTGTTTAGTAATAGAAAATGTAAAAGGACTTTGTCCGTAAAGGTAATACTTTTAAAATTAAATTTCGAATTATCGACAAGTTGGCAATTTGTAGTGCAATTTTCTGTCCGAGAATGTTGATTGTGACAAATTTTGATCGATTGAGCGATACAAGATATGACAGCAGCAAAAATCTTGAGATTAAGTAAAGCTAAAGAGCTATTCAACCGATTCTGACCAATCACGTCGCTTGAAGTTTCGTTTCCCGACGAGATTGTAGTATTTACAGCGATCGCTGATCTATCTACAGTATTTACAGTAACTATTTAAGAATAATGTTTATTCAAAAAATGTTCTGAATTTTGTCGATTGAAGCGACCACAAATTCGTCGTCATAATGGGAAATTGGAAGGGCTTTGCCCTAAGGAAGTCTAGATAAAAGGTCTGTAAAGCCCATGTCCTTTCCTGGTAAATGCGAAAATTTAAAATTGAATGGTAAAAAATCTGTTTACCCAACGGGTCAATCGACTATGCATCGTTTTGTTTCCATGATTTGCCGAAAGTGCTGATAGTAATGCTTTATGGTATGTTACTATTTGAAATTCTGTTCCGTACAGGTAGTTTCTAAAATATTCTGTTGCCCATACGACTCCCAACAACTCCAATTCGTTGGTAGAATATTTCATTTCATGGTTGTTTAAAAATCTGGATGCAAACGCGATTGTTTTCCACTGGTCGTCCTGTAATTCTTCTAGGGTCGCCCCTAGTCCGTTATGTGAAGCATCCGTTTTTAGTCTTGTCTTCTCTTTTATATCGAAGTGGCTGTTTTCTGTGATATTTACAATTTCCACTTTTAACTTCTCAAACGCTATGGAATGGTTAATGTCCCATTTGTAGACCGATTTTTTGTTTAGTAGAGGTCGAAAGGGGGAACTTAAAGTCGATAAGTTACGAACGAATTTTACGTATTGGTTTATCGAGCCGAAAAAAGAACGTAGTTCGGAAATATTCTTCGGTGTTGGCAAATTTTTTATTGCGTCTGCTTTACCGACCAACGGTCGTACTCCATCGCCGGAGATTTTGAAGCCAAGCCATTTGATGTCAGATTTAAAAAATGCGCATTTCCCCCATTTAACTGCCATGTTATTCTTATCTAATATTGATAAAATTTTATACACTATTGATTTGTGTTCTTCCAAGGATCCACGCGAGGCTACCAGGATGTCATCTTTGTAGCAATTTATGAAAGGGATATTTTTCAACAGTTAGTCCATGACCCGTTGGAATTCATTAGGAATATCTGCCAATCCATAAAATCCCGTTAAAAATCGATACGTTCCGGTAGTTTCACCGCCTACTATGCTAAAATTGCACTGTTTACTTGTTTGTTCGCATAGTTTAAGTTGACTATAAGCTTTTTTCAGGTCTGGATTACTAAACCAAACTCGCCCGTTGGATTTTTCTGAAATTTGAAGAGCCACGTTATCAATCAGTTCATGGATGTTCGACATTTAATACTTATTTTTAAAAATTTGATTGTTTAATAACTTGGAGTCTTACGCCGGTTTTATCGAAGTATCCTTTTTCCGAGTAATTACAATTGGGCTGATAAAACAATCTACGTCGCATTTCTCTAGTTTTATTATGTGACCTTCTGTTTCCATTCTTTTCAATTCTTCGTTCACTCCCGCGAGTAAATGGAGTGGGACTCTTCTCCCTTTGGACTGTATTGGTTTAAAAGGTGAGTGGAAATGAGTTACCTTTCGGTCGTTGGATTTTTTCCCCACTCTAGTGAATAGATCTTTGAACTCGTTAAAAATCTTGTCAGATAAAGAAGGTAAATTTTTGTACTCACTCTCGAGTGTGGGTTGATTGACCAAGCAGATTGGTTGGGGGCATTTCCTCTGTGTTATTTCTATGCCCAGCTTGGGTAAATTGTCGTTCCCCAGAAGGTTTTGCTCGTGTCCGCAGGTTATGAAGAACGGGGTATCTTCGCTGATCCACCCATTGGACTGTGTTCTGACAATTATTTTTCCCAAGATATTGATCGTTTCGTTGGTGAATCCGCAGTATAGGTCTTTTATTCTTTTCTCCACTTGGTGTATCTTGAGGTTCGGGTATCTCAGTTTAATTTCGTGTAGACATTCTGTTTTAAAAAACTTACAGGGCTTGCTGAATCTACACGTATGTTCATATTTACAATCATATCCCAGCCGATGCCTAGGTTCAGGAGTTTCTTTGTTTCGAGACCGTTTTTGTCGTAAATAGTTCTAACGCTCAACACACAGGTCATCTTCACTCTGTCCGTACTCGTTCCACGCATTTATAACATCGCACAATTCTTGGTCTTCCATCCACGAGTTTTCCGGAGATGTGTATGTACAATTCTCGGTATTTACATAATTATCTGATACAGTATTTACAGTTGGTGATTTACGTGATTTACACAATTTGGCGAAGTGTCCTCTATAATTACAATTTTTACAGGTTATGTCCTTTCGCTGGGCAGACGTTTAAGTGCCCTTTCGTAAATGTATTCCCGCATTTCATGCACGAGTTACTCCGTTCGATGTTTAGGCTCGGTTCCTTTTTGATCTGATTGTGATTATTAAAAGATTTAAAAGTTGTCCAGTTGGTCGACATCCGTGACATATTTGTCAGTTTCTCGTGGTTAAAACATCCCTTTTCGTCGATTAGGGCTTGATTAAGTGCGTCCGACGGGCTTATGGTTGCTGATAGTAGCTTGCTCTGGGTATCTGTGTTCTTCATATTGCAGATGAAGATGTCCCTTATCCATTCCGCCTCATCAGATTCCTTGATGTTGCACGTGCTGGCCAGGTCCGTCAGTGCTCCCCAGAATTGTTCGTACGACTCGCGGTCTTTCTGCTTTCGATTTAATAATTTATATGTTTCGAACGTAGTGTTGGGCGGTTTGTTAAATGCTGCGACTAGTAGAGTCCAGAACTCGGAGAACGATATTGCTAGAATCTTGACTCTCGAGTTCTTTTGTGTAAAAACTCTTTTTCCTTCGCTCTCTAAGGCTAGAAATAAAATTGATCCGCCTCCGTTCGACTCATACCATTAAATTTCCTCTTTTCTTCGTTGATCCGCTTTTCTTCGGCGGATTCATACTGTTTCATCGCGTTTTTGTTCCTGCTCTCTCTGTTGGCTTTTTCCGCGTCCGACTCGCTGCCTGTTGCTTGTTCCAAGATTGGAATTTGCGTCTCTGGTATCTCTGGTCCATGCAGACTCTCTAAATCCAGATTTTCTTTCGCAATGATCGCATATTGAAATTGGTCACTCCATTAGGTCCAGGCATGCGGTGGCTTCAGTGTATGGTTAGGCCAAAAAGGGGGAATTCCACGCACGTTCGAATCATTTGACTGCGCCACAATAAACTATTCTAATTCTATGTCTCTATATGTACAATTACTGTACATAAACTTAAAAAGACTAAAACTATTAAAAGGAAGTTTTTGAATTAAGAACGTTAAAAGAACAACTGATCTTCCGATCATATCGACCAATGGTCGTAACTAAATTGGTTAACAGGTATTAATTAAATACCGAAGGTCATCTAAGATACTAAAAGAAATCACAACAGGCATGAATGTCTAAAATGAAATTTAATCGAGACATACAAAATTTTGTAGTAGAACTAATGTTTACCTTTTTTTCTCAGTTTTTGTCTATATATATATTTTTTATATTTGTGGTTTATAGCAAATGATGTATAGCTCCGCTTGGCCTCTGTGTAATAATTTTTATTCATTTTCGAATCAGTTGTTTAAATCAAGGTGAAAATTACAAATAAATTGAACAAGCTTCAATTTGGGAGAGCATCAGGAGATCTTTTGAGTTGCCGAGTGACGTCTCCTCCTGCAATTGATCTATCAGTCTTAAATATCGTTGTCGCAAAATTCGGGTAACGAGTTCAACATTTTGCTCTGCAAGTCTATCATTTGTAAGAAAAGTGGAATATCAAGACGACTCAAAAAATTAAATAAAACGTTGAATCTAGTTAGCCACAAAATTTAATCGTTTTCAGCACTATGCTGTTATATGCTGTCTAAAGCTGTTCCAAGTTTTTAACGGAAAACATCAATTTTTAATTTTCTTGATAATTTTGCTAAAGTTGACGGAGAATAGGTTTTGACAGCTTATAAGTGCGTGTCAGGGTCAAGCGCACATTTCTGTTGTCCAAATTTAAAACCTCATCATGTTCAACAAATAAGTTAATAATTTTTTTCAAGTGTTTGTTCTTAAGTTTAGATTTTGACTCTTTTATGCTAAATAATCGCTTAATCTTTGATCTGGGCGTTAAACATAACATAGACGGCACTATATATTCATATCGAATCATTTTGAAATTTTGTTTATGAGTATTTATCGATGAAATTGATCTTCAGCAAAATAGAATTTACACTTACTTTTCGTTCTCTGAATAGACTTTTACCTTTTGAGTGATTTTTGTTCTAAGTTTTCTGTTTTGCAAAAATTTCTGTTTTCACTTTTCTGAATGTCTATTCTAATTTTTTTTCTAAAATACCTTGTTAACAGAACAATTTAAACATTATATTTTTGTTTTTAACACTTTCAACCTGTTTGAAACTCAACTTTGTGGGTTTCAATGTGCAGTTTGTTATCTAAAGAAGTTTCCAAGTTTTTAATTGTTCGGTTGACTTGGAGCCTTCGAATCACTTTGATTGAAAATTTTATGCAAAGTCTCTCACCATTTTTTAAAATCAGATTATTTTCGAAAATGGATTATATTTTTTCTTCGCTAAATCGGAACAAAATTTACTCAGATCATCTTTGCCGAAAAATGCTTATCATCGGATATCCCTGTTAATAATTTTAAAATTTAACAGTAGATATATAGTTTATAGGAATGAGAAACGAAGGTGGTTCCAGAACAGAGCTCTGAGGCACTCCGTTTTAGTTGTCTTGAAAGCTGAACCTTTGGATGAAAATGACATATTTTGTACTGTTTCCTTCATTTGCTCAAACTAAGGTCCTCGCAGGTATAATAATACCATTTGTTGAGTAGTTTTTTTTTCGATATACATTATCCAAAAAAACATTTAAATATCTATAACTAAGCAGTTGGAGTTTTTTCTGTCAATATCCAGTTACTGCAACAACTTACGTTGTGATTTTAATCTTTAAATCCATACTATTTTTCGTAGAATATTGTTGGAAGTTAGTTTCTCATTTTTAGATTTTAAATTGACACAATTAAGCTATGTTTTTGGTGCTCGTACCCCCATCCGTGAAAAATTTTCTTTTAGTTAGAATCCAAGCGCGCTCTTAGAAATTTTGGGAGGTCACGGAATCCAAACTTGCTGCTCTCCGAACTACTTGTGTACGGGTTTTTTGGGAAAAGTAAATGTTTTTTTTTCGACTTGGCTTTTAAGGGTACTAAGGTACCTCGTTAAAAAACTTTTTGGTACGCTCAACTATGTGGGTTTCAAAGTTCAATTTATGATCTAAATGAATGCCTCAGTACTTAATTGTTGTTGTTTTTTCTTGATTAGTTTTATTTTAAAAGCTGTTTAACCTATTCTGTTTGAAATTGTTTCGCAAACTTTTTTAGCATCATTTAAACCATTTTTTCGTCTTCTTTTTTAATACTTTTTTTCCTTAAAAAACTACAAATTTTATCGAAGTCTTCTCTGACATAGATATTCCTTTCATCGGCAAACATTTTAATTTCGATTTATTCACAAACAGTGGTTAGCTAGCTTATAAGAGAAAGAAAAACGTTTTCTGAACCTTCTGGTTAAAAATGACACAATATGTTTCTTTTTGCTTATATGATTCAGTAGTACAAGCGTAGATCCTTGCAAAGTATAACACAATAACAATTGTGAATTAAAACTGCGTGATCTACTGAGTCGAATCAAAATTTTTATAAATCTATAAACGAGCAGTGAGAGATTTTGCTCTGTCAAGTGCCTCATTAAGAAATTCTGTTACTAAAACAATGGGTTTGACGTTGCTTGTTTGATTTTAAAACTTACACTGTTTTTTGGAATGAAAAAATCGGAAAATTTAATTTCAAAAGGCTCAAAATATTTGTTCTCGCCTAGAACCCATTTTGTAAAAAGGAAATACCCTGACATTTTGGGCTCAGATGAGAAAAATTTTTCATCACAAACTAAACACAGTTAAGCAAATCGCTCCAAACTTCTAATGGTGCATGGTTTAAAAATTTTATTGAAAAATTACAGATAGAATAAATATCTTCTATTTTTTTGAAAAATCTTTACGGCCAACTTTTCTGAAAAAATTGTCATTTTTGAAATTAATTTTATTAGCTTTCGAAAAAAATAGTTTAAGTTGTTGAAAATATTTTGACGGCCGATTTTGTCTAAAAAATTGTTGTCATGACTGAATTTAAAATTGTCAGCTTCGTTTATACTGGTGTCTGAAAAATTGGAAACCAAAGCTAATGGAAACCAAAGCTTTCGCAAAAAGTTTGTTCAGTTTATCTACACTTCTTGGATTTTTCCCATTCGTTTTTCCCCTATTTTGAGTTTTTTTTTTGTTTTGAGCAAACTTTGGTTTCCATTTATCGATTCAACCTTACAAAAGAATAGTTTACCGAAGAAGAATGAAATTTCATTGTCGATGTTGGGATTGAAGACCTAATTCAAGCTAAAAAAAACAGATATAAGTAAAAAGGATATGCGTTAGGCTGACTTTTCAGCGCTCGAACCCACTGCTCATTTTTTTTCACCAAAACTGCGGTTCTAAAAACTTCTTAGTCAACCTACAACTTTTGTGCTAATCAAGTCCATAGGGGGCTGTTTGGGTGTTCAGGGAATCAAGACGATGAGCACTTCCCCGTAGTTTCAATAACGTTTTCACTAAGAAAAATTAAAAGAATTGAGACGTTTTTGGCGCCCAATTGCGCAATGGCAAAACTAAAGAGATTTGCGTTATCTTAAGTAATTTGAAATATTTAAATACTCTTGTTTCATTTTGGTTTTGTTTTCAATCCAGAGATTTTCTGCAGGTAATTTGAATCAATTATTTATTCGATGATGTTTTGCAAAAGGATTTAGATTCAAGGCAGGTTGCTGGATCAGGTCTGGGTATATTTCAAGCAATATTAAGAATTTATTTGACTTTTTAAAATTCTTTAATTAGCATTTCATCGCGAGGAAATAATGTGTTTCTAGAAACTATTCTAATTGCAGATACAAAAAACTGAAATGGGAATCATAATACTACGCAGTATAATTCGCAAGTTTTAAAACATGGATGCTCGTATAGTTCTCAAAGTTGCCACCTTTTGTAATTTCTCTCCAGATAATCTTCGTTTCAACTCGAGCAATTTGATCACCAGAAAACCACGAACCTGTTTACGGAGTAAATTTTTCACTATTGCAGCCATAAGTGACTGGAACTCACTAACAGATGCTGCAATTTCAAGCTTTCATGTCAATTTGATCAAATCCAGGCTGGATAAGCAGTGGGATTATGATATTGAACCTACATCTTTTTTTTTCAAATTGCGAGTTAGACCTTGACAGAAAAAACGGATTGACAGAGGCTAAACAGCCTATAGATCAAAGATTAGCGGCTTACCTGTTTGTAATGTTAAATCTTTTTTCGCAGTTTTCAGCAGTTTTTGGCTTGTAGGGTTCCTAGTTTTTTTTAGGATTGCAGCCCAAGGATTCTTCGTTCATTTTAAGTAGCACCAAGGTCTGCAATATTTATCAACCAATATACAAGTCATTTTTGAAAGAAAAAAAGAATTAGTTCTCTCAGTTGCTTTGAATTTAAAAAAGTTCAATTTTGTCTCATAATTTTAATTTTTATGCGTTCATTTTTTAAAACTTGCGCCTAGCCTTATAAAGTTTTAATTCTCTCAAAGTAGCCTAGTATTGCGGGAAAAAACGGAATCTCTTCCATTCAATATTCATGATGATACTGGGAAGACGCAATGCACGCGAAAAAAAGCCATTTTTTGAAAGGACTACCCGTATCAAGATGACAACCTAAGCATTCCGATTATCCTTGATTATCTAGAGAGCAGCGTTGAAGTTTACAAAATAATGCATTTTTATCAAGTAAATTTTTTTGATTTTCATAACGTGGACGAACTGGGCACTGGTTAGGCGCCAAATTTTGTGTCTCTTTGTTTCTGGATTCCAGAGACAAGTCTTTAAGCATGTTGAAAATTTGTGGGAGTGATTAATGGAAATTGAAGAGCCAAAGGAGAACAAAGGGAGCGTCCTTGCTGCTGAATCTAGTTGCAAGTCACAAAATGCACAGTTTGGCCTCGTAATGTTTTTTTGAACCCATTCCCGTAAAAAAATTGATTAACCAAGCTATTTCAACTTGTCGGTAGAAAAACGAGTGGCTCTGACAATTTCATACATCATGGGCCGGATTTTTTTTTGCCGCTCTCAAATCATAAAATTGACATTAACAGCATAAATACTTGTCTTTTGGTAACTTGGTACTTTTTCAATTGAGCTTTTTTTTTCAATTAACCATTTGTCGTTGTTTTAAATTGAATGGGTCTTTTCTACAATTAGGCCAATAGATTCTCTTTTCAAAATGAACTTTCGAAGTTAAATGTTCACAACTAAAATATGATGTTTAGTTTCAATCAAAATAGGTATAATTTATCGTTTTGAAAACATTGGTGCAAATAACAGAATAAAAATAACCTACCTATAACGCCTGGGTTAAAGCTTTGAAGTATTTTGAGTTTTTGTTTATTTAAGGTTGTTTAGTAATTTCGTATGAGTTTTTTTTGTGAACACATCATCCCCGTATAGTATCGAAGGAGTTTTTGTTGTAGAAACATAGAAACATCCCTGAAACATCCCTGACTTTTTTGACTCAAACATTATTCAATTGAGAGGTTTTCAACTTAATCTTCTCATATACAGTGTAAAGACAACACTCAAAGTGCCGCGACCCATTTAAAAACCAACTGAAACTGATATTTAAAATGGATTCAAATCTTAGCTAAAGCAAATCTGTATGCAGCGTAAAACAAAAACTAAAAGTGCCATAGACCCATTGTAAAAAAAAACAAATAAAACTAAATATGAAAGATCATACATTTTATTTTCTTAGTCGCGCATGCAAGCAGACTATCAAATTCTTCAGTCGACAGCTTGGTTAGTCTTAAGCATCAGCTGGACGAATTATGAAAGATGAGTTGACGAGAGTTGTATTCGAATCCCGTGATCATGTAATTTAGCCTTAATCAGGTTCTGTTCTCTCCATTTTTGATTTTGCTTGTACACAAATTATCCTAAACTGAGACCAATTTTTTTTTCACTTTTTGGAAATTTTTTCAGATAAATCAACGCCCTGCCCTGATGGTTTTTTTTGCAATTGTTACTATTTAGGTCCCGGTTTGACGTCGCTGGGATAGTCATTGTTGTTTTGGAAGTCTAATTTTTTGGAAGCCTAAAGAAAACACCCAACTCTGAATTAGCGCTGAATCATCTCTGAAACGACGACAAAAAATGAACTAACTCGCATTGACGTTCCAAGGATAAGGATCGGTTTTAGTGGATTTTCATGATCTGTCTCCATAAAAGTCGAAATTAATCCCCATCCGTGAACAATTTTGGTTTGGTTCGAATCCAAGAGCGCTCTAAGAGATATTTACGATCGATCGACCCAATAATTTTGTGTTGAAATATTATCTAGGGTGGAATTTGGGTGGTCACAGACTGGAATTTGTGAGCACTTCCCATCAACTTATTGCTCTTCGAGAGGATTTCCTAAAAGACTACTTTTGCACGTTTTTTTTCGGAAAAGTAACTATTTTTTCGGACTTGGCATTTAGATTTTAAGGTAACTTGATGAAAAGTTTTTACTACGCTCAACTATGTGGTTTTTAAATTTCAATTTAAGATCTAAATGAATACCTTAATACTAAGTTGTTAGCTTTTTCTTGATTAGTTTTATTATAAAGCTTTTTTTTCAAACAGTTTAATCCATTTCTGTTTGAAATTGTTACTCAATATTTTTAGCATCATTTAAAAAAAAAAATTTTTCTTCTATTTATTTAAAATTTTTTCTCGACAAATAACTGACATACTTGTTTCAATCATCGGCAAACGTTGTTACTTAAGTTTTTCCACAGAAAGTGGTTAGCTCGCTTATTGGAAAAAAGAAAAAACGTTTTCTGAACCTTCACGTTAAAAATAACACAATTTGTTCTTTTGTTAATATGATTCAGTAGATCAAGCGTAGGTCCTCGCAAAGTATAACAACATTGACTGTGGATAACAATCGCCTGATCGAATAAACTTTTTATAAATATATAAATGAGCAAAGTGAGATTTTCCTTCTGTCAAGGACCTCATCAAGAAATTGTGCCACTGAAAAATGGGGTTGGCGTTACTTGTTTGATTTTAAAACTCATACTGTTCTGTGGTTCATAAGGCCTAAAAATTTTTGTTACTTGCCTAGAACCCGTTTTGTAAAAAGGAATTACCCTGGCTTTTATGAGCCCTAATGAAAAATATTTTTCATAAAAAAAACAGTTACAGGTAATTGAAATGGAAACCAAAATGTCATGCAGTATAATTCGCAAATTTAAAATATGCCCACCTTGTATAATTTTTAAAGTTGCCACCTATTGTTATTTTCCACCAGATAATCTTCGTTTCAATTCCTGCAATTTCATCACCAGAAATTCGCGAACTTGTTTACGGAGTAACTTTTTCACTACTATAGCCATAAACTGGAACTCATTGCCAGATGCTGCAATTTCAAGTATTCATGTCAAAATGAGGCTGAATAAGCTTTGGGAAAATGGTACAAAATATTATTTTTTTTCAAATGACGAATTGGACATCGACAGAAAGAGCTGATTTACAGAGGCTGAATAAAGTTAAATCTTTTTGGAGTTTTTTTTGTTCTTTTAAAGTAGCAACAAAGTCATTGACTGTAATAGTTATCAACGTAAAAAAGTTTTTTTTTTCCGAAAAAAATATTAATTAATTCTCGCATTTATTTTAAATCAGAAAAAAAATAAATTTTTTCTTATATTCTAGTTTTTGTATCCGTTCTTTGAGAGTTGCGTCTAGCATTTGAAACTTTCATTCCTCACAGGAGTACTAAGTAAAACGGGATTGTAGCCGGAAACTGCAGGAGAAAAATGAATCTTTTACTTTCAAGATTCTTTATGATACTGGGAAGACATGATGCGAAAAAAAACAGTGCAAGGACTACTCGTATCAAGACGACGACCAATGCGTTCCTTCATTATCTATCGTTGAGTTTTCAAAAAATGGTGATTTTTCATCAGAAAATTTTTTCAAACTCATCCCCGTAAAAAATGATTAATTAAAAAATATCATTTTGTCGGGAAAAAAACACCGCTAGCACAAATTTTTCATCTATTTTTGACATTTGGAGAAAGTACTGTTATTTTCATAGCTCAAGGCTCTGACAATTTCATAAACCTTTTTTCGCCAATCTGAAATCATTAATTTGACGATAACGGTATGAAAACTCGTCTTTTGGTAAATTGGTACTTTTTTAATTGAGCATTTTTCAATCACCCAATTATCGTTGTTTTAAATGGAGTGGGTTTTTTCTACAATGAGGCCAATAGACAATCTTTTGAAATTGAGCTTTCAAAGTTAAATGTTCATAACTAAAAATCTCATGTTTAATTTTAATCAAAATATTGTTCTAATTTATCGTTTTGAAAACTTTGAGCCAAATAATAGAAAAGTTCCAACCGTCTACAACGCAGAGTTAAATCTTTGAGAACCCTGAGATCTTTTTAATTTTTTGTTTATTTTAGGTTGTTCAGTAGTTTTGCATGAGTCCTTTTTGTGAAAACATCACGTATAGTTAGGCGTTCCTGTTGTAGAAACATCCCTGTAGAGTGATCGCTAGGTTTGATTTTATGAACCCAAAACTTATTCAATTGAGAGGTTGCCAATTTAAACGAAAGATCGAATTGAGTTGTATTAGAGTCCCCTAATCAAGTAATTTAGCCATAATCAGGTTCTGTTCTCTGCATTTGTGTTGTTGCTTTGTACATAAATTTTCCTAAATTAGGACCAAACTTTTATTGCGCTTTGTTGCAATTGTTTGAGTCAAATTTGTTTTCTAATTAAATCCCGGCTCGGATTCGCTGGGATAATCATTGTTGTTTCGAGCTCTGATCAGCTTCACTTTTTTGATAATTAGGGCTGAAACACAAAGAAAAATCGCAGCTATGATTTAGCACTGAATCATCTCTGCAACACTAACGAAAAATACATTAACCCACATCTCCATGAAAGTTAGAACTGATTAATAATTAATAATCGATTAAAAATTGAACAACGCTGCTCGTAAGAATATATGAGCGAAGTGCTGAATGTTCAAGCTGCCCTTTTAATTTCTATTGATCAGTAATAATATGAAACAAATTAAATGTAATAAAATGAAATGAAATTTCAAAAGAATTGAGACTTTTGTGAAAAACCGTCCCCCACACGCCATATAAAGAACTAAGGGATAGATTTTGCTCCCATTAAGAAATCAATTTGACAAAAAAGCTTCTTTATTCAATTTGGAACAATTTCAATGACGGATTAACTCTTCGCTTAATAGCGCGAAAAATATCTCGCGATTGTTGTCCCAAATTGGCTAAAATGGCCATTTTTAAAGCCCTATAATTTTACGAAAAATGATCACAGGTGAAATAAATTTTCAAATTTAAGTTTAAGACAACAATAACTTTTGAGCGATATTAAAAATTTTGTCAAAAAAGGCTAGTTAAAAAGTCGAAATTTGTCTGAAGAAAAAAAACCCACCCCGAGCACAAATATTCCGTTACTTTCGTATCGAAACTCGGAACAACTAGAATCGATTTAATTGTTACGACTTTCGGTACGAAAGTAACGGAACATTTGTGCTCGGGTGGGTTTTTTTTTCATCAGACAATTTTCGACTTTTTAACTAGCCATTTTTGACAAAATTTTTTTTATATCATTCGAAAGGTATTGTTGTCCTGAGCTCAAATTTGAAAAGATATTTTACCTGTGATCATTTTTCGTAAAGTTGCGGGAGTTTAAAGATTGCCATTTTGGCCAATTTGGGACAATTAGCGCGCGTAAGCGGAGAGTTAATCCGTCTTAGAAATGGTTCCAAATTGGTTGAAAGAAGCCTATTTGTCATAATTGGTTTGCGACAAGGAGCAAATTAGATTCTTTGTACTGTATATGGCGTGTGGGGGTACGCTCAAAAAGTATGTACGTACATAGACACATACATCCATACAAACGGTGTCCACTTCCACTCCCCACAAGTCTCAATCTATGAAAATGAAAAGTTACCTATTGCAATTCATCAACAAAAGATTTTAATGCTTTTTTAAGTATTAGGAAAATAATTCAATTTTGATTAATAATATTCGATTGTTTTCACTTTTACAGACGCTGAAAAAAAACTCAAATTTTGTCGATTTTTATTCATAGAACTTCAGTGCAAGAGCGGGGAATTAGTGAGAGAATTTTCTGAAAGAAGTTCTTCATTTAACCCGTATAAAATCACTAAACTTGACAAATCACAGACACATCTTCGTTACTTGAAGATCCTTTTTTGCTATTATTTAACCAATCCAATTTTCCTGGTGGAACAAACCTAACGAAGATTTTATGTCCGGCTGCACATAGTTACGGTCCAATCACCAAAAAAAATACTAAATAAAACAGACAAGACTGCTCGTATCAAGGCGAAGCCCTGAATGTTCCGACTGCCTTTTAAGTTTTTATGGAGCAGTAATAACATTAAAAAATTAAATGTAATAAAACAAAATTAATTTTTTTTTAAATTTGAATATATTTTTTATAAAAATCATCCCCCCACACGCCATATACAGTACAAAACAATAGATTTAGCTCCTTGTAACAAATCAGTTATGGCAAATAAGCTTCTTTCAACCAATTTGGAACAATTTCTAAGACGGATTAAATCTCCGCTCACGCGTTAATAGCGCGAAATTTATCGCGCTTTAATTGTTCCAAATTGGTCAAAATGGCCAAAATGGCAATTTTTAAACCCTCTACAAAAAATGATCAAAGATGAAATATCTTTTCAAATTTGAGCTCAAGACAACAATACCTTTCGAATGATATAAAAAAATTCTGTCAAAAATGGCTAGTTAAAAAGTCGAAATTTGTCTGATGAAAAAAACCCACCCCGAGCACAAATATTCAGTTACTTTCGTATCGAAAGTCGGAACAAAAATTGACATTGAGTTTGAGAAATTATATTCGACTCCTAGTGATTGAAATGTCCCTTTAGATAGTTTTTTGGTCTCTTATATTCCTCAGTAAAAACTCATGAGTCAAAACTTAAGCCAATCAAAAAGTTAAACTTAAGAAATGATTGAAAAGTCTTAGCTAAACTTCAAGTTCAATATTTGTGACTTCATGATTTATAACATTTACTGGACGAGAACTGATTTTGCTTTCTTGCTGAACTTAATTTAGATCTCAAAAATCATCGCCAAACCCAGAATATCCCAGTTTCATTTCAGAAATCAAAATTCATTCACAATTTTCATTTTTTCTTGACAAAAAAAAAACAATTTTGCGCGCCAAAAACCAAAAGAATCATTTTATCTTCTTAATAAGCAGCTCAAAAACTATCGAAATAGATATGAAATTATCAATTTTTCTCGGTAAGTTTTGAAATTAATATTGCGGTCGCTTCAACAAAGTTTAGACACCTTATTTTTCCAAAACAAAAGAAATGGTTAATCAAGGACGCGTTTTTTTTCTGTATATCCCTTTGTACTTTTTTGCGATATCTGACGGAGATTGGTTGACGGAACCTTAATGGCGCCTTCAGAAAAGTTGAAAATGTTGGTTCTTTGATGTTTATAAATTCTTTGAAAAGCTTGGCTCTTTGCTTGCTTCTTTCTCGTCTGTGATAATACTTGAATGTGATAATAGAATTAACAATACATTTGCTCTTCAATATGTCAAAATCAATAGTTCACACACGCAAAATGATACTTGTTTATGGTGATGAGGTGGGAGGGTGTGGGGTTAAAGGCCAAAGGGCTATCTATCATCGATTGGGCTCTTTTCCCTTCTCTATTTAATCTATCAGTATCAAAATTGCACAATGATTAATTAGGTTATTCCGAACATAATTAGTTAAATCCGAGCTAAATCTAGACTTTTACCATCTCACACTGTAACATAAAATTGAGGTTGATTGAAAAGGAAAACAAAACTGAGCGATTGTTTAATGCAAATATTTTAGCTTGCTTTCTCAATTGTATGATGGCAACACAAGCATCAAACACAAAACCATGTGGTTTAACTCCAGCCGACAATGAGAGCCCCAAGTGGAATGCTTTGTGCGATGACGCCTATCAAGAGCTGAGCCTAATTTGCACAAATGATGATCTGCCATGGAAGGTCGATTCGAAGTATTGCAAGTCCCCAGGATCAAGTTATTTTTCGCAGGGTCAAGTCGATCTTACAAACGAGTGCATCGCGGCTTCTGGTAATTACTCGTTCTGAAAGTGTGCTAATTTGTAGAACAAAAAAATCTAAAATAGAAAAGCTTGTTACTACTCTAGCTTAGACAAGACTACTCTTGTGGATAAAATTTAGAGCAAATTCAAGTTTTTTCTCTCTAAACTGTCTGTTTTCAAGGATGATTTTGGACAGCTTTCTCTTGAAATTAAAATTGAACTTTCACTTAGATCAAGAGCAAATGATCAGCGCTGCTTCCAATGAAATTAACAAAATTTGGTTTCAAAGACTTAACAGAGTTTTCCGGGTCTGAAAAGGCCAGTTTTCACCATCTGCATTAAGTTTTTCAAAACGCGTGAAACTGTAACATTTGTAGGAAACAGCTCAGTTTAGTGAAATTGTCACACTGAACAACTCAAGTTTGTCGCTTAGAATGTTTCACATTGCATGAACAACTTTTTTCTCCCTTTTTTTGCGCTTAATTTTGTCCACTAGTGCGGAAATGAAATAACTATAGCCACAACCCTATGCAACGCCAAATAGAACCAACAGAACCAAGAAAGGAGGAGGACGGAAACTGTTAACAATATTAAGTTGTCAAATTTTAGAAACAAATCACAGGAAACGGGGGGGGGGGGCGATTGTTAATTAGATCAGAAACATGACCGTAAAAAGATATCTTTGCTTCGTTATTTGACATTTAAAAAATAACTGCGGTACAAGTAACGGAATTTTTTGATAAAATGTTACTTTTCTGGAAGTTGCTCACCTACTAGCCAATAATAAGCAAACTACCAGTAAAATCACAACTTATCAAAAAATCTTAGCTTTTTGCCCAACATTTCACATTAACCCAACTCCTCTACAAAAGCGACACACACTTTTCAATATCAAAAAACGAACCGTTTTTGATGTTTTAATATCAATTAAAAGTCAAGTTTCGGTCACGTTTTTGTTTGCTAAACTGAGTAATTTTTTGTTTTTGTTTGCTAAACTGAGTAATTTTTTCTGGGGATACGTCTCAATTTAATTATATAATTCACGTGAAAAACTTTCAAAATGGATGCATCATTTTGTTTTAGGTAAGGAAAGTGTAAGCTGGGAAAACTACAAAAATTTCAGGAAAACTTGAGATTTTTTTTAGATCTTTGATCACTTCCAGCCTCCCAAAAAACATATTGAAAGAAGATAATTTTCAAGGTAATTAATTAACGTAAATTCTTGATCTATTAACTAGGTAAAATAATTGGTTAATTACTTATCATTCATTTTTTTTGTATACACTTCTATAGGTCATAAATTTGCTTTTCTCACAATCAGTAAAAAAGTGAAGCAAAGTAAAAAGTGAAGCTTCGGCTTTTTTCCACTCCCCCACCCCATATTCCAGTTTCAGTTTTGAAAAAGTGTTTCAACGTTGACATAAAGTGATGAAATTGTGCATGGTGAGCAAACCAATTGATTTGAGCAGATTTTTTCTTCATAATTACATTATGACATCACGCGTTTAGTCATATTTACCCGCAAAACGTCTAAGAAAAAAGACAACTTGAACTGCGGGGAAAGTTGGAAAGAGCCTACGCTTCTCGGTTAATAAAATAAAAATTACGGAAAGAACACGAATAGCTTTTAGTAGCACCAAAAGTGGGTTTTAGTTTTAGGTTTGCCAGTAAAAATATGGGTCTACCTCGTTATACGGTCCAAAGTTAGCAAATTGTTTAATTTGAGATGCTGTTTCAAAATAGGGTTCAAATTTTGTTCCATGATTTTTGTGTGATTTTCGTTTTTTAGAATTTCCAGTGAAAATTAAACATGGAACTCCAGCAAATGTACTCTGTGTGACAAAACTAGGCTTAAAATTATATTTTAACTCGCAAACCTGATAATTTACAAGGACATTTTTTCATAATTCTTTTCCTGGAAGTTGAAAAAAGTTTGTACTTGCATCGATGGATATATTTCTCAGTTGTCCTGTATGAAAGCATCAATTTAGATTCTAACGACTAAAACAAGATATTCCTGCTCAAACAATTTTATTTTTACGATCTGCGTTTGAGGTTGTCAAACCGCGTGACTAATTACAGCATAACAGCCGACCGAGTTTTAGAAAAGGTTTGCCGCCAAAAAAATAACGAAAATGGTGAACAATTGAACTTTTTGAACCCAATTGACCTGGTGTTTCCAGGAAACCAAAGCTTCATCTTTTCATAAAGGGCAGGTAAGGATTATTGCTGGCGGTCCATGTAATTTTTTTCTATCTTTGTCCAGGAAAAAAATGTCCAAAATCATCCTCAAAAACACGCATTTTGAAACTAAAAATCTGATATTGCCCTTAATTTGTTCACTTGTGTGTTTTTTCTTTAAAACTTGAAGTTAAAACAAATGGCTACAAAGTATAAATTTTCAAAATATGATTAAGTTTATTTTCAAATTTTGAATTTTTTGTTAGCCTGTTTTCCATAAAAAACCAACCCAGTATTCAGCGTTTGAAGATGAAATAAAAACTGATAAGTTTTTTCACAGAAAAGAACAAAAAAAGTTTTTCTGATTGCATTGTTTCGAATAATCATTTTCGTTAACTCTTTTGTTTCCGATAATTTCACGCTGTTATAAAAACTTGATACAAAAGGTAAAAACTGGCTTTTTCAGACTTGTTATAATTAATTCAGTGCTTCAATTAAAAAACTGAGTGATTCAGAAAAAGTAGGTCAAATCATTTTTAGTAAGGTTGATCTTAAAAATCTGGTAAAATTAAAAGCAAAGTTTGCGTCTAAAATTATTTTTGAAATAACGCGTTTTCTTTTTTGGTAAAAAAATGTATATTTGCAGTTGATTTATCAACTAGTGAACTGGTAAATACTTAAAACTAAGTTTTGATACTCTCATAGACGCCAGTGGAGATAAGTTTGGGAAATTTCAATTTGGTGAAACTTCAAGTAAATGCTGTAAAAAATGGTCCTTGCATTAGCTAGAAAAACCTAAATTTGGGTTTGATTTAGTTCTCTAGTGTTTGTGATAGGATATGTCAGCTTGAAAAAATGAAGAAATTTGAACGTTTTTCAAGCTGTTCTTTGATCTATGAACAAATTGTCAAAGCATTTCTAGTAATTCACTACTGGAAAAAATCAAACGAAATTTCAGGCTTTTTTCTTGCTAAAAAACTAAATTTCAGAACCATTTGGGACAAAAGATTTTTTGAATTTTTTGCATCGACCGACAGCAATTGATCTGAACGACCCTCTCTGATTGCGACAGTTTTTATTTTGAAGCACTGGTCCGTTTTTTTGGTGTATCTTTCATTTTTAAAAAATTGATTTAAATTTCCGACTGAAAATCAAAAAAAAAAATCAAAGCTATTGAAGATGAGTGTAGCAACCTAAAATATAAGCAGACACACTTTCATAACGAATAAATAGATGAAAATTACCAAGCTGAAGTGTATTTGTGCATCATTGACAAAGTTTATGCGTCAATTCCTGAAAATGCCAAAGACCCAACCAAAAAAAAGTTTGGTTGCGTAGCTGGCTGTACTAACGAAAAAGTAAAAAAGGATTCTAACCAGGAAGTGATAGGTTTCTGGAACAATTGTTTGGTTCCGTGCACGAAAGATGAGAACGCGTTTAAACCTCCTTCCCCATCATCAAACAATCCGGATCAGAATAACCCATCTAACGCCGCATCAAACAATCCGGATCAGAATAACCCATCTAACGCCGATGATCCAGAAACTGCTGCAAACGAAACTACAAGTGACGCAGGTAACATTTCCGAGGGACCTCCAAAATATGAAAACGAAACGACCAATGAAATCACTTCGGGTAAAACGATTTAAAATCAAAATCCAAAAAGTAGATATTCTCCGCACAGTTTGCATCCCAACTTTCAGCATCCCAAGTATCAAATCGTAGAAAAAGGTCTTTTGAGCAAGTATCACATAGTGAAAACTCAATAAATTAAAAAAAAACTTTTGGGTTTTTCTATTGGAACTTTAAAACATAAGTGTTTTGAGAGAGGTGTCCGAAATTGACAACAAAAACTCGGAGCGAGAAAAAAATTCGGTTTTCTCCGAAACACATTACAGAACTCCCTAGCGCCTATAAACTTGTATGCATTACCGTGGGTTGGGTAGGCATAGGATTTTTTAATTCTTTTCCAATTTTGAACCCCTTCGTAAAATTACAAAATAAAGCTGTTCAAAGATTGTTCACAGGGCATTTCGCATGCGAGAAATCTTGTAAACATTTGTTCACGCTGACAACTTTTGATGCAGTTAAATCAGCAAATGTCAATTCAAACTGACTTTTATATTGAATTTCAGAAAAAATAAGAGCGACTGTAAAAGAGCCGGATTTTTGTCTGTTTTGCGACACCTCATTGGATGAGTGCAAAAGTGACGCTGTGGCCGGGGTTGATATCTTTAGATTTGAATCATTTTTGAGTTTAGAGTTTTGAATTTCAAGGGTTAGGACCAACATACGCGCTGTTCAGCTCATCAAGAAGAACCGCTGTTGTGCTCCTGCTTAAGAACTATATGAAATCTTTGTTGAGTTTTTTTGGGTTATTTTTTAGGCTGGCTAATGTTGCCTCACACTCAAACAACGAGTGCGGATCATGGTGGCCCTTGAACATCCGATATTTCGATTGAGAGGTGGAAACTTAACCACTTCACCACTGCTCACGCAATCGAATCAATTTGAAAACGGCAAAAAAAGCAAATTACACGACAATTTGCAAGACCCATTCGGATTAAGTTTGGGAAATATGTACGAAATAAACAAAAAGGAGAAACATTTCCGTTTGAGGCTAAGTTAGATTTTATTGCTTCGTCTTGCTCCTGTCTAACAATCCTATATTTATTTGTTACATCGATCCAACGTTGCTCAAAAAAATCTGTTTTATGGGGTATAACTGAGAAAACCCTAAGCATACTGGAAAAATGCTCAACTCTTCTTTGATAAAATTTTTGCAAGATCAATATTCCGATCTTCGATTTTTGTAAAGATTTTTTTTTGCTCAGGAAAATGTCTGAGGGTTTGTTTCACTCTCAAATTTGGTTTTCGCGATTTGACTTTTGATTTTTAAAATTTCAGTCCAATTCTTTATAAAACAAATCAGTGTGTATGTGTTTCCTTGAGTTTATTGGATTTTTAAAACTCCCTGTGGGCAATGTCAATAGATAGTTTTAGAAAAGTTTTATTTGCAATCAATTTTCCAGAAGTAATAAGAATTTGACAATTGCAAGTTTGGCCAATTTGGGATTACTGATGGTGGAAAACTTTATTTAATTTTTCTCAGTTACGCAGCGTAAGCGGCGATTAAATTCGGTTAAGAAAACATTCAAATCTGAAAACGAGAAGCTCACAAAAATTGTCAATTTTTTCGTTTTTGACATTTTGTTACAGTAACAGTTCTCACATATAGTGCAAATGAAGCCATTCGAGTGCACTGCTTCTTTCGCGTCAATTCTGCTGGTAGAATTTTTGATTCGGATTGGCTAAAAATTGTTTTAGAGACAAAGATCTTCACTTGGTCCTATTTTTCAGTTTATCCATTTTCATCAATTATATTGAAGAGTTGTTTGAACAACGCCCTGATAAAGCAGTTTAAATTTTTATTCAAGCAATAAATGATTTTTGTCTGTTTCAGGTTATTTCAAATTGGGACATAAATACGTCTATGTCATAGTAGCATTTTTGGCTTCAGCTGAATATTTGGAAAATTTTGGGGCTATTTAGTTTGCGTTGAAGCTAGACATGGACAAAGCAGGAGTCAAAATGTTTTGCTCTAATAAATTGAAAGACTAGAGCTTGAGTTAAACAAGATATCTAATAAAAACTGGTTCATAAAAACAAAATAATAATTGAGAATGTTACATACTGTTACCGAAATGAAATGTTTCCTGTTATACGAGTAAACTTGCTGATTTTTCGGTTATTTTTTTTCAGGAAAAGTCTAATAGGACTCTAATAACTACAGATGTGCATTCATACAAATTGATGTCTGTAGGAATGCACTTAGGTATGAATGCACTTTTTGAGTTCAATTGAAATTCATCTGCTGGAATTGGCGGAAATAGCGCAAAAAAACGTGAACTATTTGTAGTTTCGAAAGTGGATTTCAATTTTGTAGCGGAATAAAAACTTTGCGTATTGATCTAGTTTTCTCTAGTCGAGTTCATGTTATCAAAAAAGTGCCAATCCTAAATAGTTCTAGAAACTCAAAGAACTTATTATTCATTAACTGTTTTTCTTTGAATTTCAAAAATTGAGATTTTTTCTGCGTTCATTACTCTATTCCAATCTTCGATCGGCTATCAACAAAAAAGTGGATTTTTATTGAAAGCAGAAACTAATATTTAAAATTTGTTTTCTGGCCCTATAACAGAAATATTCAAAAAAGTAGCATATTTGTGCCTGAAAAATTGGCTCTTTTTGTTTTACGGCCCGAAAGCACCAAGTTTGTAGCTTAGTTTTTGTTTGAAAAAAAAACCAATTTTTTGTGCTGCTTACAACCTAGTTAACAAAATAAGGATCAGTTTAGGGCCGTATAACAGAAAACACCCAAAAAGCTATCTCAAAAGGGGGTGAAAGCGAATTTTTTTTCTAATATTGTGAAAAGGATATTTAACTCGGCCTATATGCAACAATAGGTTAATTTGAATAATGTAGCGTGCTGTTTGTAGCTAAGTCATCTGAATTATTTTATAATTGTGTTTATTTCTTGCTTGGTGCAGTTAACAATCGAGTAGTTCTTATGTCTTTGCTCTCTAACGCTCAGCAATTAAAATCGTCATGTATCGTTTCCATCTGGTATACTTTGGCATTTTAATGATTCTATATGATATCCATATTTGCAATTAGAGGACTGCATAGTATTTTGGTTTTCTAAGTTATGATCAGGGAGCGGAAAAAAAGTAAAATTTTGGCCGAAAAAAAAATAGTTTTTTACCTTTTTGGAGGCAAAAAAAATAAATGAAAAATCTACATGTTTTGTCCTATAACCAACATATTTACAAGTTTTCAGTCTGTTTTTTTTGACAACCAACTACTAAGGTTTCAACTCGACAGGATTCCATCGCCGCATACAAGGAGTTTGCTGAATTTTTATCACAAGTTCTAGTATATATCAACGCAAATTTTTTTTCTGGGCAAATGAACGCAAATTTATCTGTTTTTGCAGCTTTTTTAAACACACTTAAAAGCAAAAAAAAAGAAGAAAAAAGTTTTAAAATAGTGTTTGCTTTTTTCCCTCTCGCTGGTTATTATATCCACTAATTTTTTGAAAGTTCAAAGTGATTGGCTGTGAAAAGTTTTTTATTGCTATTTGAGAAAGCTGACAAATTTTTCCAAGACTACATAACAGTTCCAAATAAACGTTTATATTGTAAAATGTAACTCTGGATAATATGTAGATAAACATATGAACAAATGAAATTTTATTTGAATAAATAAAATTTACGTTCTCAAAAGAAATGTTGTACTATGAGAAAATCAAGTAGAAAAAAGTTGTGTCAAAAATAATGTCTGCATTTGAATTATTTATGACACTATATCAAAAAACTGCCTTCCTTCAAATTTAGACCAGAAAGAGTGCGTTCTTGTAGAAAAACTTTGTTTTTCACTCGATTTTTTTTCTTATAAAAAGAAGAACATTGGCAAAAAAAATTGATGACTCACTGGCAATGAGTCCAAAATGGAAGAGTGTCAAATGCATGTATCTGTAGTAAAATGGGAAACAAATGTTCGAAGACAGATTTTTTTATCTAAAACTAAAAATTGCCATGCCAAACTGTGGACTGGATAAGCGCACAATATAGTGTCTGTAATCTCCTGGTTTTCAGAGATAAGTCTTTAATCATGTTCTGACATATAAATGGATTCCTGTAACGTAATTTATTTCCACAAAATAATTTTTTTTGCGGATTGCGAAACGAGTAAATATAGGTAGTCGTTCCAAATTTTGCAGATGTAAGCGGATTTGCAAAAGTAATTGGATTCCTCAAACTTTTTTTTGAAGATTCCTCAAAGTTGCCGGTTTTTGGAGCTAATTTAAGCATTTTAGTGTTTTAGCTATTTCTCCATGGAATCCAAAACAGCAAAGACGATCAAAGAAAATTAGGAATGTGGCGGATTCTACGACAAACTTGTTTTTGGCTTGTTGCGGAATTCGCTTACAATTTACAAAGTCAACAGTTGGCCTCATAATGAAATTCGTTAGGGGAAGAAGTGAAATGGCCAAAGTGCTCCTCGATGCAATAAAAGCGTTCGAGCGACCATTTTTTGACCCAAACTTTTACCGACCGTGTCTTCAATGAGGGATCTCTTAAACTATCTTCCCTTGCTTAGGAGGGTGGGGATGTGATTCGTTTGAGGTAGTAATTTCTTAAAAGCATAACCGTTGAGTTAGTTCATTATACGGGGTGACAAATCATTACTAGTTACTAAAGGGATGGAAATAACTAAAAAGATCTGAAATGAATTTCTTTGTTGATTTGACAAAACAAGTGTGATATTTATTGCGGGCTATGTGCATGGCCCACGAGTAGCTTGGACGCTGTCTACAAAAAAAGAGCCGAAACAACTCGTGGCTGAATCAACTCGTTTTTCTTTTTGCTTTCTGATTGAAATTTTACTGTATTTGCCTTTTGAAACTGAAAGAAATCTTTTTGTTGTGTACAATGAAAACAAAAAGGGAACATAAAAAAGTGGAAATTACATGGCAGCAAGGCTAGCCCATTGCTGTGAGAGTAGCACAGAAAACTCTGACCTCAAAGAAAAAAACAGTTCCGTAGTAACGAGACTACTTGAATATAAGCTTACAATTATAAAAAAACGAGAGAAAGTAGCCAAATTTGGAGACAGATTGCAGCGGGAAATTAACTTCAAAATTCATTGTGAAAGTTTAGAAAAGTTTAAATTTTTGCAGCATCTTTTTTTATTTAAAAGAAGACACCAAGAGTTCCTGAAAACTATTTTTTTTGAAGAACATCAAAATTTTGTATAATATAATGTAGCATAAATTTTAAAAAAAATTGTTTTAAAAACTGTGTTTTTAAGCAAAAGTTTTTTTATTTGAAAAAGCTCTGGAGATGAGCTAGAAAAGTTTTGGCAAACTAGTTTTAGTTTGAAGAAAAATGAGACTACTTGAAGTCCATTATAGGACCTCGCTCGCTTTTTTACCCGCAGAAATTTTGGACAAAAAAAATTAAATGAAAGGACAATAATTGTATCTATAATACTATATATACTATTTATACAAAAATATTTATATATCTAAGTATATTATTATTAACATTTTTATGATTATTAAGTCTTTACAACTCAATTAAAGGTAAGAGAATTGATGGGAATGATTCCAATTTTTTGAAATCAGTTGAGATCTGAATATTTCAGAGAGATATGAACTTCCTATCACTGAATCATATTAACGTTCAAAAAAAGCCTAGAGTGGGCTGAATGCAGCATCCTTGATGTCATTTTAAGTAGTGGATCAGGATGAAAAATTGGCTATCTCAGTTTTATTCCAGAAGACATTGCCGACATCGTTTTCGGGAATAATCAACCAGACACTTCCGTAGGGCTGATTGCAAGCACTATATGCAACATAACAGCTGCTATTGACAATGATGATTCATGCGACTTGCAGTTGACCAGAATAATGCTCACTGGAACTACCATATATCTATGAGAGCTTCCTTCTCTACACTTGCAAATTTCATTGTTTTTTATGATAATGTTTTTTTTTTAATTTGAATGAAATAATGCTTATCAAACGACCTCTTTATTTGCGACCATCTCGATTCAGGCAGTGTATATGGTCGTCAGAATTACAATTTTGTTCCTCGGAATGCTCTAAATGGCGAGACAACCCAGAAGAGAAGACCTGCCAAATCAAATGACAACAATAAATTCAACTTTTTGTTGCACAAGTTTAAACTTCGTAAAAGATCGCACTTTTCAGGATTGACATAAAATCATTATAACATGATGCAAAAAAAATCATTTTTGTTCTACTTACTGATGAACAGAAAATGTTCGCTATAATTTTGTAAATTTGCGTAGTTTGGGAATATCTCAAGTATTTAAAACTTTTTCTTAAAGTATCATTATTCAAACTTACGTCTCATGTTTTATATAAAGAGGCCAAAGTCTTCACTATATGATGTATTTTTCTAGCTTTTCATGGCATTGTTAATTTTGGTATGAAGTTGCCTTCAATTTTGCTAGCATGATAATTTTCGTACTCAAGGCAAAACTTAAAAAAGTTAATTGCTTTTTCACACTCACTTGTTTTGCTATGATTTTGTACAGCAATCTTCAGTATAAATATTTGTCTGTAAAAATTTTAAGGGATCAAAAAAGAGACCAAATAATCAAATTTCATGTGTAAATTCAATTATATTGGACATTTTGAGCAGTAGTTGTATACTTTACCTCTCAAATACTTCTCAAAAAACCAAGCCTTGAAAATACAATTTTGTGCATATTTAGGACCTTTTGTGCGCAAATTTAGTATGTTACCTGAAAAAGGGAAGTTCTTGGGACACTTAATTTGCCTAACTTATATTGATCAATTAGTAAAGAGAAAAGGTAAAATTAACTGAAACTTTTTGTGGCTTGTGTTTTTATTAGAAATTCAATAGCATTTCTTCTTTTTTAATTCGAAACTTTGCAGTCCAAGTGTTCAGAAAAACAGTTGAAAATCAATTATTTTTTTTTAGCTTAACATAAGGTTATCCTCATTATGAAAGCCACAGAAAATTTAGGCTGTTTTTTTTCTTGAGAGGACTGCTTACAAAAACATTATTATGAAGTGTTGAAAGGAGTCTTAGTTGTTAAAAAAATAGTTTAGGCAATTTCAGAACTCACAAATAGGCTTCTTGTTATGAATTAGAACAAACTGTTAAGTAGATATTGTGCCTGATGTAAATAAAGATGATGTAAGTCAACCCGTTGTGTACTGGCTAATTTTAAGTTTAATGACGACTTGAACATTATTCTTCTTTGAAACAGTTCCATAAAAACATCTCGAAAGTTTGTTAGATGAGAGGTTCAAATTTCTTGATATTTTTACTTTGTCAGATACCAGGCTGCAATCAAAAAGTGAGTTAAGTGAGTTTTGATTGTTTTAAAATGTTTTTCTTTCACTTTTTGGATCTTGTTTTTCAGTAGAACAGCAACAAATTTTTCTTTTTGAGGGCAAAAAATTAAACATTTCAACTCCAAGATCAGTTTTTAGCTATAAAGGTGTGAAAGCGTCAATGAAGACGTCTAACTTTGACATCAAAAACCGCTGAAATCACCTTGTAACTCTGTGTGTATGAAGACCATGTTCTTACGGTCGAGATTTTACGGACCTGGTGAAATTTATCAAACTATGATCAAGAAGTGAGTTTTGATTGTTTTGAAAACAATGGCCGTCAAACAAGTTTTTCTACGTTTAAGTTTTTATTAAGAAAGTAAGTTTCGAAATGATAAAAACAACTTGGGGCTGATACATTGTTGCAAGTATTGCTCGCAACATCAAAGGATTCTCATTAATTTATAGCTAAACATTAGGCTATCCACATTCGAAAGCCACAGAAATAAGTTTTTTTTTTCATGAGTGCAATGTTAATAAAACAGTATTATGAAATATTGATACGTGTCTAAGTGTTAGAAAATGATGAACTATTTTTAGCGAGTAAAAACCTCGTCAAAAACATTATTTTGAAAAAGACCAAACAGTTAGGTAATTATCGTGCCTGAGTAATGATGTAATTCAACCAAGAGTGTACTAATTAATGTTTAAGTTAATGACGACTTTAAACATTCAGCTTTTCTTAAACAGTTCAGATAAACAAAACTGGTAATTTGCTTGAGGAGAGTTTCAATTATCCTAAAGCAAGAGTTTTGTGCAAACTATTTCGCAATTCGTCAAAATAATCTTTTCTCTGTTGCAAGCTGCTGAAAATCGAGACAAAAATATTTAAGTGATGATCGAACAAAAGTTGCCCGTATCAAAGCGAAGCCTTGGAAAGATTGCGCCTCGAGTAGTTTTTTTTTCATCCAACCGAAATTTGACTTTTAGCATAGCGTTTTGGACGTATTATTATACACCATCTGAAAACTATTGTTGTCTTGAGCTAAACTTAAAAAAAGCTGAGCTTGTCGCATAAAACTTAACTTAACTTTTTCACCTGTGAGCAGTTTTGCATCCTGTCCCAGATTACTATTCACGGAGTCCTCAATTTTTCCGAAGCACTTTTATCATAGAAACGTCTGAATGAAATTGAATTCTTTTCCACGAAGTAGAGCATCCTCTCTTTTGGGTCTTGCCAAGCTTACTTTAACATAAGGGGTCACAAAAAAAGGATGCCCTAAAGGATGCCCATCATTTCTTCCTTATTTTATTACATCTGGCAACTAACTTTAACTGCACTATTTTTCAATTATTACGTTTCTGTTCTAAGATATTTGTTTTCCTGGTCTGTATGAAATTCTGGACAACAAAAACTTAGCTATTAAATCTGAACCAAAATAATTCACCTATTGATTTTATCACTAAAATTTGGTTGCTTTCATTTAGCTTATTTGCTGAAAATTGTTTGTGCTAAAACTACTTTCCAGCAGAAAAAAAATTTTTTTCTTGTGAAATGAGGAATTCAAGCCAAATTTTCAAAATCTCATCACTGTTGTTTGACTTACAGATGCGCTTCTTTTGATAGTTTTTTTTCCTGAAGTTTGCTTTTCTCTTTGAAGTCAGGAGTTAGGCAACCGCGTTCGAACTTTGTGTGTAAAATTTTCTGGTTTTGTAGATCTCGCTCTGAGTATGTTTGTATCAAAAATCCCTAACAATTCTCAGCCCATCGTATGAGTTGGCCTACTTTGTTTTCTTGTGTATCTTCTGAAAATGCGTTTTTTGGCGGTTCTTTAGCAAATTCGATGTGTCGAATTTCAGCCAAAAAGCAGACAATTTTGCAGGGAAATGACAAAAAAGTTATTGACTTTTTCACGAGGTTTAAATATAGGCTAGCAAAAACCATAAAGCCAGGTGAAACTTGCAATCAAAAAACGAGGGTTTTTCTATGACAAAAATCATCATTAAGTGTTTAAAAATTTATTGAACATTTTAAAGTGTTATATACTGGCTGATAGTTCAATCAATCTCAAATCTCTTAGTCAAAGATTTTTCCTTTGTTATTTTTTGCTATCATCATCAGAAAACATTTAAAATTCTTTTCCCAAACTCTCACGTCAACAAACAAGTTTTCGGTTTAGTTTATTTACGAAGGTTTGGAGTCTTGAGGCTCCTAGTTTTTTCGACGAACAAATACTATTTTTCATCCTTTGTCAAATTTCATGCCTTATTCTATATAGTTTTGGAGACATTCAATTGAAAGAGATTGTATCGATTTGTCAAAAAAAGTTCATTAGATCAATTTTAATTGTGGTTTTTATTCTTGTGGAGACTCACAACGAAAATTTAATATAATTCGTTTTTATTCAAAAAATTTCAGAGCGGGTTTTAAAAAACTAATTTTGATTTCTAAGATAAATTTATGCTTTGCAAGTTCACCTGTCTAAAGACATTTAAATTTTTTATAGCCGATTCCAGTCTAAAAATTAGCAATTCTTGGCGCTAGGGAGGCTTTAGAAGAAACCAAGGATGGATGTTTTGAAATTTGTCAAAAGGTGTCCTTTGGTTTAAATTGCAGTTAGAATCTCCGAGTGTAACATTGCGTTCATTGTTACCTCCTCCTTTTTTCACTCATAGTATTGTCACGATTTTCGATACGAAAGTAACGGAATATTTGTGCTCGGGGTGGGTTCTTTTTTTTCTTCAGAAAAATTTCGACTTTTTAACTAGCCAGTTTTAGACGGAACTTTTTCATATCATTCAAAAAGCATTGTTGTCCTGAGCCTAAAATTGAAAAGATATTTTAACTGTGATTTTTTTGTAAAGCTATGGGGATCTAATATTTGCTGCTCCATAAACTTAAAAAGGCAGTCACAACATGCAGGGTTTTGTCCTGATACGAGCACTCTTGTTTTTTTTTCACAATGTCTGATAATGGATTAATGGAGCAGAAAGTATTCACTTTCCTGTGAAGTATTAACTGGGGGAGAAACTTTCTTCTATTAGTTAACATTTTAAAGCTGATTATCTGTAACATTTGATAAAATCCTATTAACCTATTACAGTAAATTCTCTACTTATTCTCTACAGTAAAAGTTAACAATACTAACACATTAAATTCTAACGCCCAAATTTTTCTTTTGAAAATCTCAGACCAAATTTTCCGGCACAAATTTTAAGTGCATACAGGTACCGAAAAAATTCTTTAGTTCCTCAAGAAAAACTTAATTTCCGATCTCAATTACTGGTCAGGAGTTTTTTGCGAAATGATTGAATAAAGCCTGGGTTTTCTATAAATTCTATATTTCAAATCCAATTTCTATTCAATAATTTTCTAAATCTAAGCTCGTGAACATAAAAAATTTTGCTTAAATAAATTAAATTGCTAGAAAATTTTAAATGAACAGTAAATAATGTTTTCCATTAAAAATGCAACAAGTCTCTTTTTCGCTTTATTTAGCTGTTGATCAGTGAGTTCTTGTTTTTAATTTTTGCTGCCAGTTCGTCGCATTCATCTGTCCTGTTTACCAGCTAGCTATGTAAGAAGCAGAAAAACCTGTTTTTTTTTCAAAAAGAAATCACAAGCCAAACCGCGAAAAATCAAAATTGAGCATCAAAAAAAAAATAAGTTTTAATACTTTTTCTGACAAAAAACAAAAAAAATTAGCAAGACCTGATTAGATACTTTTATTTTCCACTGAAAGCCTGAAATTAAAAATCCATACTACAAAACTAGACGTCAACACGTTTTTCGTGAAATTTTTTTTTGGTTCGATAAAGGAATTTGTCTTCCTCAATAAAAAAAAACAAAGAAATTGAAGTTCACTCGAAAAGAAAATCAAAGTCAAACCGCAAAAATGTAGATTGGAGGCTAATTAAATCTTAAGATTTTTGCTGAAAAAAGTAAATCATCACAAGCCAAGAGACAGTTGGAAAGCGTCATTGGGCGCAAGACAACTGAAAAAAAAATTCGTTTTTTGAAAAGAAAAAATTTTGAGATAAAAAGTTTTTTATGGCCGTTAAGCTGTTTGAATTGCGAATGATAAATTTTGATAAAGTTACTCAATTCGAGAAAACTGGAGCAACAGGTAAAATGTTCATTCCACAACTTCAAATTCAGCTTTCCTAATAAAAAATTTTTGAAACTAAATCATGAATAAAACGTCATATCTCGAAAACTACAGAGATTTGGGCAGTAATACTTCGAGGTAAGATTCGCAACTCCTGAGAGTACCCTGATAAGTGTAACACAAAGGCGAACTTGCACTTCGCATACACAAGCAAAAATACTACCGATAACTGGGAAAAATTGAATGAGTAAAGTTTTATGTTTACAAAACTTCTTAAGTGAACCATTATGAGTCTACATAATTGCTAAGTGAAGCAAGCCAATTATGACGCATTAGCAGTACCTTTCAATTTAAAAAAAAAAAGAAATATAAAAACTAACATGCCTCAACTTATAGATTGGACGCATTTCAAATATTACACGAAAAAGTTTATTAAAACCAACCGACCCTGCCCAGGTTCGAACCCTCTTGTTTTGTTGCGGGTCTCCGGGTCTCCTACCCTTCCTCTTCGCTCCAAATCCATGATATCTTGAAGCTAAAGTGCTATTTGTGATATAATATTCTGTGTTAATATCCTCAGCATTGGCTCTACTGAGTAGCCAATGCTGAGGTTATTGATCAAAATGAACATTTTCAAAAATACTTGTGTCGGAACAAGGTTTGCGACATAGGTTGGAAACAAAAGAATTCATAATATAACACAAGCTTTGCTTGTGTAATAAACCTAGCCAACTGACATTTGGAAAAGAGTGCTAGTATTGAACGCAAGGAAACAGAAACAAAACTGACTTGTTTTTTGAAAAAATTTCAACTTCAGAATTTTAAAGAAAAATCATATGACATCAAAGCTCTTTAAACTTCGCGAGCAATAAATGATTGGTGTATTTTTGATACATTTAACGCAATTTGATGAAACTGTATCAATAAGTGAATTTTGCGAATTCTGAACATTATAAATCTACTCTCGAAACAACAAATAGATCACGTTTTTAGTGACCTTTACATTTTTGCTGTTCTATATTGGATTTTGTCTTCCTTTTAACATTAGAAATGCGAATGAGTGAGTGTATGAGTTATGTATGGTTTATAACTCATAGAGTAATTTCGGATAGGGTACACCGTCTGCTCGTCACGCTATCTTTTTTTCGGCCGGATAGATTCGTGCAACTTCTTAGTCTAATACCAATCTTACTCTTACTCTTATATCTACTAGTCTCGGGGTGTTTAACTAGTCTCTGCTAGGCTCAATAGATCTAGAGTATACTGGTCTTATTGCGGCTGCTGAAGTTCTCGAGGAGAGGTAACTAATTTCTAAGTTAAATTCAAATCTCTCTGGTGCTGAAATTACAAGTAATTTCAGCACTTACAAATAAGTGGGTTGTTAGTTAGATGAATTATGATTGGTTAATATTAAATATTTTACAGTGGTAAATTATCTAATTTAAAGGAAATAATAAAATGTAGTTTAGATCAGGTTCCATATATCCATCGAGTAGATATGAATAAATGACATTCTGATTGAATTTAGTCTGCTAGTCTACATCTTTTTTTTTCAAATTGCGAGTTAGACCTTGACAGAAAAAACGGATTGACAGAGGCTAAACAGCCTATAGATCAAAGATTAGCGGCTTACCTGTTTGTAATGTTAAATCTTTTTTCGCAGTTTTCAGCAGTTTTTGGCTTGTAGGGTTCCTAGTTTTTTCTAGGATTTCCGCCAAAGGATTCTTCGTTCATTTGAAGTAGCACCATGTTGTGTAATAGTTATCAACATTTAAGTCGTTTTTTAAAAGAAAAAAAGAATTAGTTCTCTCAGTTGCTTTGAAATTTAAAAAAGTTCAATTTTGTCTCATAATTTTAATTTTTATGCGTTCCTTTTTTAACAATTGCGCCTAGCCTTATAAAGTTTTAATTCTCTCAAAGTAGAAAAACTAGTAGCCTGGTATTGCAGGAAAAACCGAAATCTCTTACTTTCAAGATTCATTATGATACTGGGAAAACGTAATGCATGCGAAAAAAAAGCAATTTTTTGAAAAGACTACCCGTATCAAGATGACAACCTAAGCATTCCGATTATCCTTGATTATCTAGAGAGCAGCGTGGAAGTCTACAAAATGATGCATTTTTATCATCTTAATAATTTTTTTTTGATTTTCAAAACGTGGACAAACTGGGCACTGGTTAGGCGCCAAATTTTGTGTCTCTATGTTTCTGGATTCCAGAGACAAGACTTTAAACATGTTGAAAATTTGTGGGATTGATTAATGAAAATTGAAGAGCAAAACAAGAACAAAGGGAGCGTCCTTGCTGCTTAATTCACTTGCAATTCACAAAATGCACAGTTTCGCCTCGTAATGTTTTTTTGAAATCATTCCCGTAAAAAAATTGATTAACCAAGCTATTTCAACTTGTCGGTAGAAAAACGAGTGGCTCTGACAATTTCATACATCATGGCCCGGAACTTTTTTTTGCCGCTCTCAAATCATAAAATTGACATTAACAGCATGAATACTAGTCTTTTGACAACTTGGTACTTTTTCAATTGAGCTTTTTTCAACTAACCATTTATCGTTGTTTTAAGTTGAATGGGTCTTTTCTACAATTAGGCCAATAGATTCTCTTTTCAAAATGAACTTTCGAAGTTAAAGGTTCACAACTAAAAATCTGATGTTTAGTTTCAATCAAAATAGGTATAATTTATCGTTTTGAAAATATTGATGCAAATAACAGAAAAAATTTAACCTACCTATAACGCCTGGGTTAAAGCTTTGAAGTTTTTTGAATTTTTAATTATTTTAGGTTGTTTAGTAATTTCGTATGAGTTTTTTTTTGTGAAAACATCATACCCGTATAGTTTCAAAGGAGTTTTTTTTGTAGAAACATCCCTGAAAAATCCCTGACTTTTTTTGACTCAACTGTTATTCAATTGAGAGGTTTTCAACTTAATCTTATCATATACAGTGTAAAGACAACAACTTAAAGTGTCGCACTAGACCCGTTTAAAAACCAACTAAAACTGATATTTACAATGGATTCAAACCTTAGCTAAAGCAAATCTGTATGCAGCGTAAAACAAAAACTAAAAGTGCCATAGACCCATTGTAAAAAAAAACAAATAAAACTAAATATGAAAGATCATACATTTTATTTTCTTAGTCGCGCATGCAAGCAGACTATCAAATTCTTCAGTCCACAGCTTGGTTAGTCTTAAGCATCAGCTGGACGAATTATGAAAGATGAGTTGACGAGAGTTGTATTCGAATCCGTGATCATGTAATTTAGCCTTAATCAGGTTCTGTTCTCTCCATTTTCGATTTTGCTTGTACACAAATTATCCTAAACTGAGACCAATTGTTCGCGCTTAAATTAATGACGTCATTATAGCGCGAAAGTGAAAAAGCTAAAATTAGATTTGTTAGACAAAAGGCCTTGAAAACTACTGGTTTGTCCGATTAAGGTCAGTTTGCCATCAAAATGTTTATAGATTTTTGAGATTGTTGAAAACCGTATTGCTAAAATGCTAACCGAAAATGTTAAACTGATTGTTGTCATATATTACTTACTGTTCATATTATCTGTTAAGTTGCCGATAATTTACAGATTTTGAAGCAGGTTTTTGTAGATCTTACAGGTTACGAGAAAGCGGCACATTTTGGTCCGCCGACCCGGACACGATATTCCGGACGATATTCCAGAGGATTTTCAGGACGATATTCCGGACAGTACGACCCAATTGGCCGAAAGTGACCAATTAGCCGAAATTTTTCCAGAGACGACCCAATTGGCCGAAAGTGACCAATTAGCCGAAATTTTTCCAGAGACGACCCAATTGGCCGAAAGTGACCAATTAGCCGAAATTTTTCCAGAGACGACCCAATTGGCCGAAAGTGACCAATTAGCCGAAATTTTTCCAGAGACGACCCAATTGGCCGAAAGTGACCAATTAGCCGAAATTTTTCCAGAGACGACCCAATTGGCCGAAAGTGTCCAATTAGCCGATATTTGTCGAAACACGACCCAAATTGTGCAATAAGCCGAAAATTGTTCAAACACGACCCAATTGGCCGAAATTGTGCAATTAGCCGAAATTTGTCCAAACACGACCCAATTGGCCGAAATTGTGCAATTAGCCGAAATTTGTCCAAACACGACCCAATTGGCCGAAATTGTGCAATTAGCCGAAATTTGTCCAAACACGACCCAATTGGCCGAAATTGTGCAATTAGCCGAAATTTGTCCAGACACGACCCAATTGGCCGAAATTGTGCAATTAGCCGAAATTTGTCCAAACACGACCCAATTGGCCGAAATTGTGCAATTAGCCGAAATTTGTCCAAAAACGACGCAATTGGCCGAAATTGTGCAACTAGCTGAAAGTTGCTTTAAAGTATCCCAAGTGGCCGAAAATGTCCAATTATCCGATATTTGTCCAAACACGACCCAATTGGCCGAAATTGTGCAATTAGCCGAAAGTTGCCCTGAAGTATCCGAATTGGCCAAAATTGTCCAATTAGTCGACATTTGTCCAAACTTGACCCAATTGGCAGAAATTGTGCAATAGCCGAAAGTGGCCCGAAGATGCCGAATTGGCCAGAAGTGTCCAATTAGCCAAAAATTGTCAGAAGGTGACCAATTGGCCGTAACGACCCAATTGGACGAAACGACCCGATTGTCCGAAAAGACCCGATTGTCCGAAACGTCCCAGTTAGGAGAAGGGGAGGCCTTTTCAGGTATCCTGATTGTGGATTGTGGACACCCATTTTTTCTCGACACTCGAAGTTTTCTGTGGAACTTGCTGATTTGATGCTTTAAATTCTGATGCGAGGTTTTTTGATGGCAAAATCGTAACCCCCAATTTTTCTCTATACCAAAACCCGATCAGAAAATTTTTTGTGGGTTTAGGAAAAAACCGGCCTCATAAACCTTAATTACGTTATCCTAACACCGTGTTTCTAAGCTCAACACCGTATCGAAAAAAAAGGCCAAAAATTTTAAAAAAAATTGAAAATTTTTGATTTTTTTTCCAAAAATTTTAAAGTTTTGCAAATTATTCAGCAAAGCGCCTAGTTTCATAATAATTTAATTTAAACGACCGAGTCGAGTTTTTTGCCCCAAGTTTTGGACTTAAAAAAAAAAAAATCAAAATTTCGCAAACGCATCAGGTTATTGTTGGAACTTGAACCGTTGGGTGAAAACGTGGAAAAAAAATTTTCGGAAAAAAAATTCGAGAAAAAAAAAATTTTGGAAAATTTTCGGAAAAAATCCGAAATTTTCGAAAAAAAAAAATTCTGAAAAAACGCCGGGTTTATTCTTGAAACGTGGTGCAGCTAACTAAACTAGTTCAATTGGATAAAATTAGCCGTAGTCCAGACCCGTAGCGTATTATTAAGCAAATCGTCTTACCTTTTGCTACAACCTTGTTAGCTCAGGGTGTTGCGCGAGGTCAGGTCGCGGTTTATTGATTCCCTCCCTCTTAAGTTGATTTAAATCACTAAATGTTCATACTAGCTGCTAGCTCGCTGCACCACGCTTTGAAAAAACTGTCCCCCGCTTCGCAAAAGCGTGTATCTCAATCGTGCTTAGCCATTCCCGGGTTAAGTTTCAACCATAACGCAGTGAACGTCCGTAAAACTTGTCAGTATCAACTTGATCACTATCTCTTAAACCGAACCGACATTGTTATTTGGCACGACGCTGTTAATAACTCTATTAGTCGACACCGTAGTAGTAACTTTAACGCACTAACTCCTAACCAGCTTAAGAAGATTCTTTTAAACTATAAACGCAATATTTATGCAATCGTTTACTGTAAGCGTGTAGGCACGGAAGATATATATAGTAAGTTGAAAGAGTCAGGTATATTAGTTATTAATATAGTAACAGACCTGATATCTAGAAGGAAGCAGAACCTCACTGAGTTAGGGCAAAAGTACTTAGAACTACACCAGGATCCCTCTCTAGAACTCTAAAACGTTTACGATCCTTAGGCGTTATAGCAAGAATTTGAAGTATATTATTTCAAAGAAAAATACTCCTAAGCCAGGAAAACGCAAGCGGCAAGCTAATCGAAACAGAAGAAATGCTGAGCAGCACTAGGAGTTAAATAAATTGCTTCTCTAGGGTGTGATATTGTTTAATGAGTCAGAATATAATTTATTAATACTAAATATAAGGTCTTATATTAATTATTCCCTTTTTTTTTCTCTCAAACTGAGCAGTTGAGCGGTTGAGTAGAAGTGAACAAGTTTAAAAGTAATCAAAATGACAGAACAAATTGAGTTAAAATATCGACGATTGATGAATGGTCGAACATCACTAGAAAATGAGCTTTCCGTAGTTCACAGTCGCATAACTGAGAGTTTAGAGGGACCAATTCGGAAAACAAAAATAAACGCCTTAATTGAATCTTGCAAGAGTATTCTCGAAAAAGCATTAGCTAAAAATGATGAACTTGTGATATTAGCTAATAAAACCGATAACCATTGCAAATTATTAACGGAGTTGGCTGCATGGTGGGATAGGATAGTTAAAGTTAACGATGAAGTGACTGGTAAGGCTCGCGCTCATATGGAATCTAATCAAGCTTCAGAGGTCTGCGTCAGTGAAACTAGTCGATCAAAAGTCTCATCAAAATCGGCAAAATCCGGGTCGAGTAAGCAAAGCTCAATGAAATCATTGACCCCCAGTGAGCGCCGCAAAGAGCTGCTCCTAGCGAAGATGAAGCGAGAAGAGTTGGAAAAACAACATGAAGCAACCTTAAGACTGAAACAACAGGAAGCCATCATCGAAGAGCAACAGCATTTGATTGAGATGGAACGAAAACAACAAGAAATTAAATTTGAAATTGACCGTAAAGAGAAAGAACATCGTTTACGAATCGAAAAAAGTCGGCTTGAAATGGAACGATTAAGCGAAGAAAATCGTATTAAAGTAGCTGAAGCAAAAATGGTTGAAACTGAATACCTCGAAGAGTCTGAAATAGATCAGCATCTCGAGCTGGCGTCTTCGGTTAATCGTCGTTCTGACAGGGTAAACGATTGGGTTGATCATGCATTAGAAAACCAAAAAGGACCCAGGATAGTTCCGTCTTCTTCAAAGTTTGAAAACTGTATAAATATAGAAAGTGGTTCGCATCAACACAGAAATGTGTCCACAGCAGAAGCTTCACCTCGACGATCGTTGCCGAATCGGACTTTTCATTGTGATCAACAATGTTATCCCTATCAACCAACCGTCTCCTTCAGCGATGGCGATGGAATCAAACACGCTGTATCCACTAATCCTGATCACGAAACGCAGTCGTTGCTTATTTCCAATAACGCTACACGTTGCGAAAACAATACATCATCATTTTTTAATCCAGCTGGAACAGCAGCTACCAATACTCCGGTATGCTGTTACTTCTCTGTACCTCATCCTTCGTCGTCCATTCAACATATCCCCGTCAACAACTTCAATAACGATTCCCGAGTTGTTGGAAACATGCCCGCCATCTCCAATCAATACTCTGGATACACCCCTCATGCCATTGTGTCACAACCACCTGCAAATTTAATCTGCAGAAATCAAAACTTGCTATCACATAACGTGTATAGCAACCCTGCGTCAGTGAACAATCCGTTTAGCGGACAGTCTGCCGTTATTAGTCAGCCCAATTTGCCACTAATGTCACAGTGGACACCCGCAGTCACCCAATGTATCACTGGGGTAACAAGTGATGGTAACACAAACCCATCAGTTGGTGTTTTTTCATCCGTAACGCCAATATCTCAGCAACAATTCCCCCACGTATCAAGTGGTGGTACCGTTTACTATGGGTTTCCCAATCACGACGCATCGGCTGAAAACACTTACATATATCAGCAGCAACCTTTTGCAGCTGATCCTAGCAACACATTGCCGTCGTTTCAACCAGTTCCCCAACCGCAAGCCGTGATACTGAATGACTTAGTCCAAGCTCTGTCAGTCTCAAAGAAGGATCCCCTTCCAGAATGGAAGCTGGCCCAGTACGATGGCAACCCGCTCCAATGGCACGAATGGTTTGGCCAATTTTGCAGTACTGTAGACGCAGCGTCCCTAAGTGATGATGTGAAGTTGACTTATTTAAAAACATTAGTCACGGGAAAAGCTAAGTCAGCCATAGCAGAGTTCGCATACTGTGGAGGAATGTATAAAGATGCTCTGAAAACTCTAGAAAGAAAGTTTGGCCAGCCACAAAACGTAATTACGGCCCACCTTGATAAGTTGTCCAGTTTCCCGCAGCTTCGAATGCACAACTCTGAGAACATCATTAGCTTCTCGATGACCATTTCAAGTCTAGTGGCTGTCTTTAGGTCTCTTGATTATGAAGAAGATTTGAAAAGCGTCTCTTTGTTAAATCAAGCTCTTTCGAAAATTCCACCAAACATGAGAGAATCGTGGTCACTTTTTGTCGTGAAACGTAATTGGTCACGCCCCAACCTAATTGACTTTAACAATTGGTTAAAAGATAAAGCAGAAGCTCATGAGCAAATGAAAAATATGCCTGGAAAACCCAAAGTCGAAGAGCCATCCAAAACTAAAGCTGTAACGAGAGTTTTTGCCTCGACAAGTACAGTTGAGAAAAAGTTTGAATATCCTTCTTGTATCCTCTGCAAGGGGAAACATGCCTTGTGGAAGTGTTCTGTGTTTAAGGAGAAAACTCCAACACAACGTGCGAAACTCTCTGCGGAAAATAAATTGTGCTTCTCCTGCTTACAAGGGAACCACGCATTCCGGCAATGTCCCCGAGCAAAGAAATGCACCAAAACCAGGTTGCACTAGCACCCATAGTGTACTTCTCCATGGGGCTGAACGTGTTTTTCCTAGTCGAAATCCGGAAAAAAATTATAGCGATACAAGACCCAACGCTGGTCAACCAAGATCTAATGCAGAGCCGGATAAAGCGAGCACAAACGCTGATCGAAAATCATTCAGCAAGAATATACCAAACGCAAGTTCGAATCATGCAGACATTAATCCCGTTCCATTGGATGTAAGTTGCGCAATCTCGAACGACCAATCGTCAATCATAACATCGAAAGGGTTACTGCCCATAATCAAACTCCAAGTTTCCACCGATTTCCAGAGTGCTGATTGTTTAACATTGTGTGACTCAGCATCTAGTCATTCCTGGATATCGGCTAAATTAGTCAAATGTCTGAATCTCTCAGGAAGAGATTTGGATCTCACAGTAAATGGCATTAACACAACGACTGTTGTTAAAACGAAACAAGTTCAGATGAAGGTATCTTCTAACTTCGATGGATTCGAATACATATTCGAATTAACCGCATTTGTCAAGGATGAACTTAAAGTCGGTACCGATACCGTCAACATCCCTGCATTACAGAGCAAGTATCCGTACCTTGCTCCCATCAAACCAATTGTGTATAGCTACGCCGATGTAGACTTAATAATTGGTCAAGACTCCTTCCATGCTATTCGGCCTGAGGAGTATTTCAAGAGTGAGGCCGATCCAAACAAATCGCCCGTCGCGGTTCGCCTTCCAATAGGCTGGGTCTTGAGCGGCCCAATGCCGACATCTACTGGTTTCCTTTCTACTTGTTTCAAGTGCAATACGGATGATACCGAACTAGCTTGTCAAATCAAACGCTGGTATGAAATAGAGTCATACGGAGCCTACAAACAGGTCGATTCCCGTTCAGCCGAAGACAAAAGGGTGGCTAAAATACTTGATTCCTCCAACGTCCACGATGGATCAAGATACGCTGTAGGTATGCTTTGGGCAGAAGAATCTATCATGTTACCAGATAATTACTATTCCTCTTTAGTTCAGTTAAAATCGTTGGAGAAACGTTTAGCGAAAGATCCTCACTTAAGGGATCAATACTCAAAAACTATCGAAGATGATTTGAGTAAAGGATACGTGATTCAAGTTCCTACCCATAATTTTTCGAACCGCAGCATACGCGAGTGGTATCTTCCTCACCATCCCGTGGTGAACCCAAACAAACCTGGTAAAGTGAGGCGTGTCCTTAACGGAGCGTCTAAATTCCACGGTACGTCGTTGAACAAATCGTTGCTAGTAGGACCCGACCTACTGCAGAACCTTGTGTTCGTTCTCCTCCGTTTTCGTCAACATCATTTTGCCGTATCGGCTGACATTGAAGGGATGTTCCTACAAGTCGGCGTCCTTCCAGAGGACCAACCATCTCTTCGTTTTCTGTGGCCGGAGGACCCCACAGCCGATGTGGTTGTACACCAGTACACCAGACATATCTTTGGAGCGAGAGATTCGCCAACGTGTGCAAATTATGCATTGCAACGGACTGCAACGGATAATCAGGCGATGTTCCCTGACGCAGCGTCCGCAGTTCTAGAGAAATTTTATATGGACGACTACCTTGACTCCTTTGAGGACCCTGATGTTGCATTTAAAATGAGTCAAGAGTTGATTACTCTGTTAGCTCTAGGTGGTTTTAAATTAACTAAGTTCATAAGTAACGTAACTAAAATTAATAAAGAGTTAAACCCGCCCCAAAGCGCGCCGCAACAGGAAAGTAAAAATATTGTAACTTGTGGGGATAATTCTTCTCATGTTCTTGGTCTGAAGTGGGACCATATTGACGACACTTTGGTCGTAAGCCGTGGTGTCAACCGTGAACTTAAAAATTCGATAACACAGCGAACAGTGTTAAGTTTTGTTTCTTCCGTTTTCGACCCCATAGGTCTCGTAGCGCCCTATACCGTAAGAGCGCGATTATTGTTGAAAGAAATCTGGCGCATTCATGGTCAACAATGGGATGAGCAGCTACCCGTTGATATCAAGACAAAATTTCTTGCCTGGCACTCTGGTTTGCCATCTTTAGGGAAAATGAGTATAAAGCGCAGCTACTTCTCCGCACCAGCCGATTGGGTTGAGTTACACATGTTCGGTGACAGCTCAGAAGAAGTTTTTTGTGCTGTAGCTTTTCTTCGCGCCCGTGTGAAAACTTCACTCGAAACACAAGTTGCCTTCGTCTTTGGAAAAGCAAGAGTGGCGCCCATGAAAGCGCTTTCCATACCGAAGCTTGAACTGCAGGCCGCGTTACTCGCTACCCGCTTGAAGGAAGATGTCCTCAAAGCTCTAACCATTCCTGTGTCAAACACGTTCATGTGGACTGACAGCACCACTGTGCTCCAGTGGTTAAACTCAGGTAGTAAGCAACCCACATTCGTGGCAAACCGGATTGGAGAGATTCTAGAAAGTACGACCGTAGACCAGTGGTTTCATGTCTTAAGTGGAGACAACCCTGCTGATACGGGAACCAGAGGAATCTCAGCGGAGTCCTTAAAAACAAGCAGCTGGGTGAACGGGCCAAGTCTGCTGCAAAGTGGCGAGTGGCCTTTCAAGCAGAGCATAGAAATACTTAAGAAAATCCGCCTGGCTGGTCCCACTTGTGACCTTAATGAAGGCTTACAGCAGGCCTCTAATTTTTCAAACGTTGCACTAAATCAAAAACAACCCATTTTATTTGATTGGGAAAAGTTCAGCTCGTTTCGTAAACTCCAGCGAGTGGTTGCCTTCATGCTCAGACTTAGTCCGAAACACCGGCACTACCGCACTAAAGTCAGGGAAATAATCGATCCGGTTGAATTAGAAACCGCCAAACAACGACTTTTGTTGATTTCCCAAAAGGAATCTTTTGAAGCGGAATATTTACTCCTGTCCTGCAACAAAACCGTCAAAAAGTCTAGTCGTATTGCACAGTATGCACCGTTTATGGGTCCTGCATTCCTCATTCGTTCAACTGGGCGAATTCGCCGCCTAATTGAAACTTAATATGACACAAAACACCCCATAATCCTTGATGGAAGGCATTCTTTGGTGAAATTGATCGTAAGTGATATTCATTATCGCTATCAGCACCAGTTCTTAGACTACCTGCGAGCTGTAATTCACTTAGAGTTCGCAATCTTGAACCTTCGCTCTTTATTGAAGTCCATTGAAGTCCACTGCCTTATATGTAGGAAGCGCAAAGCCAAAACTGTCACACCTATGATGGCAGAGCTTCCAGTTGAAAGGCTTGGTTACCGCCAGCCTCCCTTCACAAACTGTGGTGTTGATTACTTTGGACCCTTTTACGTCTCAATCAGGAGGAGTTCTGAAAAACGATGGTGCTTCCTTTTTTACATGTATGACAACCAGAGCTGTACATATTGAGATTGTCTCATCCATGGACACGAGTTCGTGTGTAATGGGAATCGAAAAATTCATTGCCCGTCGCGGCACTCCATCAGTCATTTGGTCTGATAACGGCACCAATTTTGTGGGAGCCGAGAAAGAACTCTTAAATTGTATTCAGTCATGGAACGATCAAGCACCCCCAGAGCTGGCGAAAAAAGGTATTAAGTGGAAATTTAACCCCCCGGCAGCCCCGCATCACGGTGGTTCTTGGGAACGCCTCGTTCGGTGTTGTAAAAGGGTATTCTACGCAATAATAGGAAGTAAAAAGCTCACTACAGAAGTCCTTGAAACAACTTTCTGTCTTGTAGAACAATCACTGAACGCTCGACCTATAACATCAGTAAGTGCAAGTCCGGATGGTTTCGAGGTGTTAACTCCTAATCATTTTTTGTTAGGCCGAAATGGTACTAGCTTTCCTTCTCTCTCTTTCCAGGAGCACTTCGACCATCGAAAGCAATATATCCGAGCGCAAAGCTACGCCAACGCAATTTGGAGTCGTTGGCGGCGAGATTATGTGCCAGCGCTAAATAAACGCAGTAAGTGGCACTCCGATAGTGACGTTATTTTAAAAACAGGGGATTTAGTGTGGATTGTTGACGAACGCAGCCCAAGGGGACACTACCCTCTGGCTCGTATAAAAACCCTTAATTACGGAAAAGACAACATAGCCCGATCCGCCGTAGTTACCACCCGCTCCGGGGAGCTAACTCGACCGGCCGTAAAACTCGCACCCGTTTTTGCTCCTTTGGGCGCGGAAGATGTTCGCGCTTAAATTAATGACGTCATTATAGCGCGAAAGTGAAAAAGCTAAAATTAGATTTGTTAGACAAAAGGCCTTGAAAACTACTGGTTTGTCCGATTAAGGTCAGTTTGCCATCAAAATGTTTATAGATTTTTGAGATTGTTGAAAACCGTATTGCTAAAATGCTAACCGAAAATTTTAAACTGATTGTTGTCATATATTACTTACTGTTCATATTATCTGTTAAGTTGCCGATAATTTACAGATTTTGAAGCAGGTTTTTGTAGATCTTACAGGATACGAGAGTGCGGCACACCAATTTTTTTTTCACTTTTTGGAAAGTTTTTCAGATAAATCAACGCCCTGCCCTGATGGTTTTTTTTTGCAATTGTTACTATTTAGGTCCCGGTTTGACGTCGCTGGGATAGTCATTGTTGTTTTGGAAGTCTAATTTTTTGGAAGTCTAAAGAAAACACCCAACTCTGAATTAGCGCTGAATCATCTCTGAAACGACGACAAAAAAAAACAAAATAACTCGCATTGACGTTCCAATGATAAGGATCGGTTATAATGGATTGGTTCGGTTATATCCAAAAACAGTTACAGGTAATTGAAATGGAAACCAAAAAGTCATGCAGTATAATTCGCAAATTTAAAACATGCCGACCTTGTATAATTTTTAAAGTTGCCTTAAAGTTGCCCTAAAGATTATTTTCCACCAGATAATCTTCGTTTCAATTCCTGCAATTTCATCACCAGAAATTCGCGAACTTGTTTACGGAGTAACTTTTTCACTACTATAGCCATAAACTGGAACTCATTGCCAGATGCTGCAATTTCAAGTATTCATGTCAAATTGAGGCTGAATAAGCTTTGGGAAAATGGTACAAAATTTTATTTTTTTTTCAAATGACGAATTGGACCTCGACAGAAAGAGCTGATTGACAGAGGCTGAATAGCCTATATATCAAAGGTTATCGGTGTACCTGTTTATAATGTTAAATCTTTTTAGAGTTTTTTGTTCTTTTGAAGTAGCAACAAAGTCATTGACTGTAATAGTTATCAACGTAAAAAAGTTTTTTTTTTCGAAAAAAATATTAATTAATTCTCGCATTTGTTTTAAATCAGAAAAAAATAAATTTTTTCTTTTATTTTAGCTTTTGTATCCATTCTTTGAGAGTTGCGTCTAGTATTTGAAACTTTCATTCCTCACGGGAGTACTAAGTAAAACGGGATTGTAGCCGGGTACTGCAGGAGAAAAAGGAACCTTCTACTTTCAAGATTCTTTTTGATACTGGGAGGACGTAATGCGAAAAAAAACAATGCAATGACTACTCGTATCAAGACGACGACCAATGCGTTCTTTCATTATCTATCGTTGAGTTTTCAAAAAATGGTGATTTTTTGTCTGAAGATTTTCAAAAAATTTTTAAACACATCCCCGGAAAAAATGATTAATTAAAAAATATCATTTTGTCGGGGAAAAACACCGCTAGCACAAATTTTCCATCTATTTTTGACATTTGGAGAAAGTACTGTTATTTTCATAGCTCAAAGCTCTGACAATTTCATAAATTTTTTTTCGCCAATCTGAAATCATTAATTTGACGATAACGGTATGAAAACTCGTCTTTTGGTAATTTGGTACTTTTTTAATTGAGCATTTTTCAATCACCCTATTATCGTTGTTTTAAATGGAGTGGGTTTTTTTCTACAATGAGGCCAATAGACAATCTTTTGAAATTGAGCTTTCAAAGTTAAATGTTCATAACTAAAAACCTGAAGTTTAATTTTAATCAAAATTGTTCTAATTTATCGTTTTGAAAACTTTGAGCCAAATAATAGAAAAGATCCAACGGTCTACAACGCAGAGTTAAATCTTTGAGAACCCTGAGATCTTTTTAATTTTTTGTTTATTTTAGGTTGTTCAGTAGTTTTGTATGAGTCCTTTTTGTGAAAACATCACGTATAGTTAGGCGTTTCTGTTGTAGAAACATCCCTGTAAAGTGATCGTTAGGTTTGATTTTATGGACCCAAAACTTATTCAATTGAGAGATTGCCAATTTAAACGAAAGATCAAATTGAGCTGTATTAGAGTCCCCTAATCAAGTAATATAGCCATAATCAGGTTCTGTTCTCTGCATTTGTGTTGTTGCTTGTACATAAATTTTCCTAAGTTAGGACCAAACTTTTATTGCGCTTTGTTGCAATTGTTTGAGTCAAATTTGTTTTCTAATTAAATCCCGGCTCGGATTCGCTGGGATAATCATTGTTGTTTCGAGCTCTGATCAGCTTCACTTTTTTGATAATTAGGGCTGAAACACAAAGAAAAATCCGAGCTCTGATTTAGCACTGAATCATCTATGTAACACTGACGAAAAAACACATTAACGCACATCTCCATGAAAGTCGGAGTGAATCAGTTAGAACTGATTAATAATTAATAATCGATTAAAAATTGAATATACGCTGCTCGTATAAGAGCGAAGCGCTGAATGTTCAGACTGCCTTTTAATGTCTATTGATCGGTAATAACATGAAACAAATTAAAAATAATAAAATGAAATGAAAATTCAAAAAAATTGCAATTTTTGTAAAAAACCTTCCCCCACACGCCATATAAAGAACTAAGGGGTAGATTTTGCTCCCATAAAGAAATAAATTTAACAAAAAGCTTCTTTTAACCAATTTGGAACGATTTCTAAGACGGATTAACTTTCCGCTTACGCGTTAATAGCGCGAAATATATCGCGCGATTATTTTCCCAAGTTAGCCATATTAAAAACTTTGTCAAAAAAGGCTAGTTAAAAAGTCGAAGTTTGTCTAAAGAAAAAACCCACCCCGAGCATAAATATTCCATATTTTTATTCGTAAGAACCTAAATTAGCCAAAACCTTGAAAATATAAATTCAAATCTTGAACGTTGCAATCGCTGAATTGTCGTTTACATTTGGCTTCAGCTAAAAGCTGTTTTGTTTTCTAGTAGCCATCGGGTATGGGGAAGGTGTGCTGAAGAGGTGGGGGGATTGGTGTAGATGGGGTTAGGTGTGGCTGATAAATGTGCGTGGGGGTGTGGCTGTAAATTTGGGTGTTAACTTGGGTTTTAAAATTGGGTTTAAAATGGAAAAGACATAAATTTAAAATGTGAGAGTTTTTTTTGCAAAACTTAATTAAATCTAAGAAGGTTCAAAACCAAGTAGTGTGTGTGTAAAGCAGAAAAATCTTTTTAAATGATTTTAAACGGATTATAGTATCAATTTTCTTCCCTGGATTATAATCGATTGGGGGCCGAAAGTTTAATTATAATCGACAAAACTTGCAACATTTTTGACCACGAAAATCCATTATAAACAATGATTATCGATGGAGTCTAAATAGCAGCACTGAATTAGCGCTGAATCATCTGCACTAAAGTTTTATAAACATACTTTTTAAGTTAAATCGTTTTTCGCATACATTTCGTGCTTTTAAATCGTGAGCTGCGATTTAATCCGGCTCAAAAATTGTTCAAAATTAAACTGAGGTAAGATTTTGAATCTGTTCAGCATGTAAATAGACGCCAAGTTCATCAATTTGGATGCGGCGTAATTTTTTGTACTATGCATTATGTACTATCTGAAAAAAGTCACCCAGTTTTCAATCAAACTTTTATAGAACTCCAAACTTAGAACTGCAAAAGTTTTTTTTTACAAATTTGGTACCATGGTATAATAAAAAAAATTTGCCAAATAATTTGAGGTTCTGCAAAGGAACCTTACTGATCTTATCTCATACTGTTGCACCGAAAGTAGCTAACATGAGAAGTTAAATAAGCTAAACGTCAACCAACCAGACTTAGAACAAAACAAATATGAATACCGAAGCTGGCATTGGCCACAAGAAACATTCACAAATGGAGGCGCAACATAAAACCACTTGTTTTTGAAATTGCTGGAGGCAAACCACTTGGAATCAAAAGAAGACCGGACAGAAAATTAAACATTTAAGCAGTAATCAGAACGTTAGGCGAAAATGTATACTGTATAGCGATTTGATCAGTATTTGTTGTTTTAGCGGTCTTACATTAAAGCAACGATTGCTCAGCAGCTTGCACGATAAGCAAAAAAGACACGGAAATAAGTAATTTTAAAATGAGGCCCAGAAATTCAATGTGAAAATCATGTTGAGTTTTAAGTTGGGAAAACAGTAAAGTAAGTTCAATAAACACATCTTTTAACAAGATGTAATCGCAAATTTTGTCAGATGAAGTAAACAGTTGGGAAAAACTACGAAAGTTCTTGAAGAGTTGAGCCCAAAAATAACAAGACTGCTCGTATCAGGGCGAAGCCCTGAATGTTCCGACTGTTTTTAAGGTTTTTTGGAGCAGTAATAACATCAAAAAATTAAATAAACATCAAAAAATGTAATGAAATAAAATGAATTTTTTTTCTAAAATTTGAAATTTTTTGTGAAAATCATCCCCCCACACGCCATACAAAGTACAAAAAGATAGATTTAACTCCTTGTAACAAATCAATTATGGCAAATAAGCTTCTTTCAAACAATTTGGAACGATTTTAAGACGGGTTAAATCTCCGCTTACGCGATAATAGCGCGAAATATATCGCGCGTTAATTGTCACAAATTGGCAAAAATGGCAATCTTTAAACCCCCATAACTTTACGAAATAGGATCACAGGTGAAATATCTTTTCAATTTTGAGCTCAAGACAACAATAGCTTTCGAATGATATAAAAAAATTCCGTCAAAAATGGCTAGTTAAAAAGTCGAAATTTGTCTGAAGAAAAAAAAACCCATCCCGAGCACAAATATTCCGTTACTTTCGTATCGAAAGTCGGAACAACAAGAACAACACATGTAGTAGCCGGTTCTGACTTCTTGAAAATATGTTTTTTCTACATCTTTTTTTTTCACATCAAACGTAACCTTCTTTGACATTTTCACAAAAACAGCTGAAAAGTTTCAATGAAATATATGACCAATCTTTATTAACGAACTAGATAAACTAAAATCTAAAATAAACCAGAATCGATTTAATTTTATGTTTATTTTTGTTTGGCAACGAGCAAACTTTGCAAGAATTTCTCCCTTTATCAAATTAGTAATGCATGAATTTTGCAAAGCCGTTGTACGGTCTACTCAATTTCTAAACCTTTAAGTTTTCAAATTGCGAAACGACTCCATTAACCCAAACCCCTCCTCTCAATCTTTGGACCACTGCCCCCATACATCCAAATCCCGTGACCACAGCACCCCCACAACGTTTGCTGCTTTGAATTTTAACCCCGCTAACCTACACCCCAGAAGAATCAACCCCACATAGTAATTCTGGAACCGCACGACGTCACCCAAATTTTGCGACAGAAATTTTTGGTTAATATTAACTTAAAAATTTGCAAGTGCCATTTAAGTGAATTTTTAAGAAGTTTAAGAAATAATAACTGCAGTTTTTCAAAAAGAATGTAGCGGGGAATTTGTGAAAGAATTTTCTGAAAGAAGTTCTTCATTTAACCCGTATAAAACCACTAAACTTGACAAATCACAGACACATCTTCGTTACTTGAAGATCTTTTTTTGCTATTATTTAACGAATCCAGTTTTCCTGGTGGATCGAGCCTCGAAACGAAGCTTTTATGTCCGGCTGCACATAGTTAGGGTCCAATCACCAGAAAGTTTTTTAAACAAAACAGAAAATTCACATTGAGTTTGAGAAATTATTTTCGACTCCTAGTGACTAAAATGTCCCTTTAGGTTGTTTTTTGGTCTCTTATATTCCTCACTATAAACTCATGATTCAAAATTTAAGCCAATCAAAAACTTATTACTTAAGAAATTATTGAAAACTCTTATCTAAACTTCAAGTTCAATACTTGTGACTTCATGATTTATATCACATACTGGACGAAAACTGATTTTGCTTTCTTGCTGAACTTAATTGAGAACTCAAAAATCATCGCCAAACCCAGAATATTCCATTTTCATTTCAGAAATCAAAGTTCATTCACATTTTTCATTTTTTCTCGACAAAAAAAAAACACTTTTGCGCGCCAAAAACCAAAAGAATCATTTTATCTTCTTAATAAGCAGCTCAAAAACTATCGAAGTAGATATGAAGCTATCAATTTTTCTTGGTAAGTTTTCAAATTGCGAAGCGACTCCGTTAACTCAAACCCCTCCTCTCAACCTTTGGACCACTGCCCCCGTACCCCCAAATCCCGTGACCACAGCACCCCCACAACGTTTGCTGCTTTGAATTTTAACCCCGCTAACCTACACCCCAACAGAATCAACCCAACATAGTAATTCTAGGCCCGCACGACGTCACCCAAATTTTTTGACAGAAGTTTTTGGTTAATATTAGCTTAAAAATTTGCAAGTGCCATTTAAGTGAATTTTTAGGAAGTTTATGAAATAATAACTGCAGTTTTTCAACTTGCGTTCCCGCTCAAAAAGTATGTACAAACATAGACGCATGCATCCATACAAACGGTGTCCACTTCCACTCCCCACAAGTTTCTAAATAAATATAGAAAACGGTTGAAAGGAAAAAAAAATGAGTAACAAAAAATCAAGGTCGCAGACAAAAAAGTTGAAATTGAACAGCAGGTAAACAACTTTAGTTTAAAGCTGGCCAACAAAACTTCAGGTGCGTTGAATGTTGCATCTCAACGAAGATAATTCAATTATTTCATTGTCTCTATCTATGAAAATGAAAAATTACCTTTTGCACTTCATCAACAAAAGATTTTAATGCTTTTTTAAATATTAGGAATATAATTCAATTTTGATTAAAAATATTCGATGGTTTTCACTTTTACAGACGCTGAAAAAAACTCAAATTTTGTCGATTTTTATTCATAGAACTTCTGTGCAAAAGCGGGTAATTTGTGAAAGAATTTTCTGAAAGAAGTTCTTCATTTAACCCGTATAAAATCACTAAACTTGACAAATCACAGACACATCTTCGTTACTTGAAGATCCTTTTTTGCTATTATTTAACGAATCCAGTTTTCCTGGTGGATCAAACCTCAAAACGAAGCTTTTTTGTCCGGCTGCACATAGTTACGGTCCAATCACCAGAAAATTTTTGAAATAAAACAGAAAATTCACATTGAATTTCAGAAATTATTTTCGACTCCTGGTGACTAAAATGTCCCTTTAGATAGTTTTTTGGTGTCTTATATTCCTCAGTATAAACTCATGCTTCAAAATTTAAGCCAATCAAAATTTATTACTTAAGAAATGATTGAAAAGCCTTGTCTAAACTTCAAGTTGAATATTTGTGACTTAATGGTTTATAACACTTGCTGGACGAAAACTGATTTTGCTTTCTTGCTGAACTTAATTGAGAACTCAAAAATCATCGCCAAACCCAGAATATCCCACATTGATTTCGGAAATCAAAATTCATTCACAATTTTCATTTTTTTTGACAAAAAAAAACAATTTTGCGCGCCAAAAACCAAAAGAATCATTTTATCTTCTTAATAAGCAGCTCAAAAACTATCGAAATAGATATGAAGCTATCAATTTTTCTTGGTAAGTTTTGAAATTAATATTGCGGTCGCTTCAACAAAGTTTAGACACCTTATTTTTCCAAAACAAAAGAACTGGTTAATCAAGGACCCGTTTTTTCTGTATAGCTCCTGCCGACTCAAAGGGTCCCCCTTTGTAATTTTTCGCGATATTTGACGGAGATTGGTTGACGGACCCTTAAAGGCGCCTTCAGAAATATTGAAAATGTTGGTTCTCTGATGTTTCTAAATCCTTTGAAAAGCTTGGCTCTTTGATCGCTTCTTTCCCGTCTGTGATAATACTTGAACTTGAATAATACTTGAACTCTCAGACTGTAACATAAAATTGAGGTCGATTGAAAAGGAAAACAGAACTGAGCGATTGTTTAATGCAAATATTTTAGCTTGCTCTCTCAATTGTATGATGGCAACACAAGGAACAAACACAAAACCATGTGGATTAACTCCAGCCGACAATGAGAGCCCCAAGTGGAATCCTTTGTGCGATGACGCCTATCAAGAGCTGAGCTTAATTTGCACAAATGATGATCTGCCATGGAAGGTCAATTCGAAGTATTGCAAGTCCCCAGGATCAAGTTATTTCTCGCAGGGTCAAGTCGACCTTACAAACGAGTGCATCGCGGCTTCTGGTAATTACTCGTTCTGAAAGTGTGCTAATTTGTAGAACAAAAAAATCTAAAATAGAAAAGCTTGTTACTACTCTAGCTTAGACAAGACTACTCTTGTGGATAAAATTTAGAGCAAATTCAAGTTTTTTCTCTCTAAACTGTCTGTTTTCAAGGATGATTTTGGACAGCTTTCTCTTGAAATTAAAATTGAACTTTCACTTAGATCAAGAGCAAATGATCAGCGCTGCTTCCAATGAAATTAACAAAATTTGGTTTCAAAGACTTAACAGAGTTTTCCGGGTCTGAAAAGGCCAGTTTTCACCATCTGCATTAAGTTTTTCAAAACGCGTGAAACTGTAACATTTGTAGGAAACAGCTCAGTTTAGTGAAATTGTCACACTGAACAACTCAAGTTTGTCGCTTAGAATGTTTCACATTGCATGAACAACTTTTTTCTCCCTTTTTTTGCGCTTAATTTTGTCCACTAGTGCGGAAATGAAATAACTATAGCCACAACCCTATGCAACGCCAAATAGAACCAACAGAATCAAGAAAGGAGGAGGACGGAAACTGTTAACAATATTAAGTTGTCAAATTTTAGAAACAAATCACAGGAAACGGGGGGGGGGGGGCGATTGTTAATTAGATCAGAAACATGACCGTAAAAAGATATCTTTGCTTCGTTATTTGACATTTAAAAAATAACTGCGGTACAAGTAACGGAATTTTTTGATAAAATGTTACTTTTCTGGAAGTTGCTCACCTACTAGCCAATAATAAGCAAACTACCAGTAAAATCACAACTTATCAAAAAATCTTAGCTTTTTGCCCAACATTTCACATTAACCCAACTCCTCTACAAAAGCGACACACACTTTTCAATATCAAAAAACTAACCGTTTTTGATGTTTTAATATCAATTAAAAGTCAAGTTTCGGTCACGTTTTTGTTTGCTAAACTGAGTAATTTTTTGTTTTTGTTTGCTAAACTGAGTAATTTTTTCTGGGGATACGTCTCAATTTAATTATATAATTCACGTGAAAAACTTTCAAAATGGATGCATCATTTTGTTTTAGGTAAGGAACGTGTAAGCTGGGAAAACTACAAAAATTTCAGGAAAACTTGAGATTTTTTTTAGATCTTTGATCACTTCCAGCCTCCCAAAAAACATATTGAAAGAAGGATAATTTTCAAGGTAATTAATTAACGTAAATTCTTGATCTATTAACAAGGTAAAATAACTGGTTAATTACTTATCATTCATTTTATTGTATACACTTCTATGGGTCACAAACTTGTTTTTCTCAGCAATCAGTAAAAAAGTGAAGCAAAGTAAAAAGTGAAGCTTCGGCTTTTTTCCACTCCCCCACCCCATATTCCAGTTTCAGTTTTGAAAACGTGTTTTAACGTTGACATAAAGTGATGAAATTTTGCATGGTGAGCAAGCCAATTGATTAGAGCAGATTTTTTCTTCGTAATTTACATTATGACATCACGCGTTTAGTCATATTCACCCGTAAAACGTCTAAGAAAAAAGACAACTTGAAATGCGGGGAAAGTTGGAAAGAGCCTACGCTTCTCGGTTAATAAAATAAAAATTACGGAAAGAACACGAATAGCTTTTAGTAGCACCAAAAGTGGGTTTTAGTTTTAGGTTTACCAGTAAAAATATGGGTCTACCTCGTTATACGGTCCAAAGTTAGCAAATTGTTTAATTTGAGATGCGGTTTTAAAATAGGGTTCAAATTTTATTCCATGATTTTTTGTGTGATTTTCATTTTTTAGAATTTCCAGTGAAAATTAAACATTGAATTCCAGCAAATGTACTCTGTGTGACAAAACTAGGCTTAAAATTATATTTTAAATCGCAAACCTGATAATTTACAAGGACATTTTTTCATAATTCTTTTCCTAGAAGTTGAAAAAAGTTTGTACTTGCATCGAGAGCGATTATTCTCAGCTGCCCTCTATGAAAGCATCAATTTAGATTCTAACGACTAAAACAAGATATTTCCTGCTCAAACAATTTTATTTTTACGATCTGCGTTTGAGGTTGTCAAACCGCGTGACTAATTACAGCATAACAGCCGACCGAGTTTTAGAAAAGGTTTGCCGCCAAAAAAATAACAAAAATGGTGAACAATTGAACTTTTTGAACCCAATTGACCTGGTGTTTCCTGGAAACCAAAGCTTCATATTTTCATAAAGGGCAGGTAAGGATTATTGCTAGCGGTCCATGTAATTTTTTTTCTATCTTTGTCCAGGAAAAAAATGTCCAAAATCATCCTCAAAAACACGCATTTTGAAACTAAAAATCTGATATTGCCCTTAATTTGTTCACCTGTGTGTTTTTTCTTTAAAACTTGAAGTTAAAACAAATGGTTACAAAGCATAAATTTTCAAAAAAAAATTAAGTTTATTTTTAATTTTTGAATTTTTGTTAGCCTGTTTTCCATAAAAAACCAACCCAGTATTCAGCGTTTGAAGATGAAGTAAAAACTGATAAGTTTTTTCGCAGAAAAGACCAAAAAAAATTTTTCTGATTGCATTGTTTCGAATAATAAATTTCGTTAACTCTTTTGTTTCCGATAATTTCACGCTGTTATAAAAACTTGATACAAAAGGTAAAAACTGGCTTTTTCAGACTTGTGATAATTAATTCAGTGCTTCAATTAAAAAATTGAGTTATTCAGAAAAAGTAGGTCAAATCATTTTTAGTAAGGTTGATCTTAAAAATCTGTTAAAATTAAAAGCAAAGTTTGCGTCTAAAATTATTTTTGAAATAACGCGTTTTCTTTTTTGGTAAAAAAATGTATATTTGCAGTTGATTTATCAACTAGTGAACTGGTAAATACTTAAAACTAAGTTTTGATACTCTCATAGACGCCAGTGGAGATAAGTTTGGGAAATTTCAATTTGGTGAAACTTCAAGTAAATGCTGTAAAAAATGGTCCTTGCATTAGCTAGAGAAACCTAAACTTGGGTTTGATTTAGTTCTCTAGTGTTTGTAATAGGATATGTCAGCTTGAAAAAATGAAGAAATTTGAACACTTTTCAAGATGTTCTTTGATCTATGAACAAATTCTTAAAGCCTTTCTACTGATTCACTGGTGGAAAAAATAAAACGTAATTTCAGGCTTTTTCTTTTGTGAAACTTCAAGATGTTGAAACTTTAAGTAAATGCTGTGAAAAATGATCCCTGCGTTAGCTAGAGAAACCAAAAATTGCGTTTAATTTAGTCAAGTGTTTGTGATAGGAAATCTCAGCCTGACAAATTGAAGAAAAAAGAACGTTTTTCAAGCTGTTCTTTGATCTATGAACAAATTGTCAAAGCATTTCTAGTAATTCACTACTGGAAAAAATCAAACGAAATTTCCGGCTTTCTTCTTGCTAAAAAAACTAAATTTCAGAACCATTTGGGACAAAAGATTCTTTGACTTTTTTGCATCGACCGACAGCAATTGATCTGAACGACCCTCTCTGATTGCAACAGATTTTATTTTGAAGCACTGGCCCGTTTTTTTTGGTGTATGTTTCATTTTTAAAAAATTGATTTAAATTTCCGACTGAAAATCAAAAAAAATCAAAGCTATTGAAGATGAGTGTGTCAACCTAAAATATAAGCAGACACACTTTCATAACGAATAAATAGATGAAAAATACCAAGCTGAAGTGTATTTGTGCATCATTGACAAAGTTTATGCGTCAATTCCTGAAAATGCCAAAGACCCAACCAAAAAAAAGTTTGGTTGCATAGCTGGTTGTACTAACAAAAAAGTAAAAAAGGATTCTAACCAGGAAGTGATAGGTTTCTGGAACAATTGTTTGGTTCCGTGCACGAAAGATGAGAACGCTTTTCCACCTCCTTCCCCATCATCAAACAATCCGGATCAGAATAACCCATCTAACGCCGATGATCCAGAAATTGGTGCAAACGAAACTACAAGTGACGCAGGTAACATTTCCGAGGGACCTCCAAAATTTGAAAACTAAACGACCAATGAAGCCACTTCGGGTAAAACGTTTTAAAATCATAATCCAAAAAGTAGAAATTCGCCGCACAGTTTGCATCCCAACTTTCAGCATCCCAAGTATCAAATCGTAGAAAAAGGTCTTTTGAGCAAGTATCACATAGTGAAAGCTCAATAAATTAAAAAAAAAACTTTTGGGTTTTTCTATCGGAACTTTAAAGCATAAGTGTTTTGAGAGAGGTGTCCGAAATTGACAACAAAAACTCAGAGCGAGAAAAAAATTCGGTTTTCTCCGAAACACATTACAGAACTCCCTAGCGCCTATAAACTTGTATGCATTACCGTGGGTTGGGTAGGCATAAGATTTTTTAATTCTTTTCCAATTTTCCACCCCTTCGTAAAATTACAAAATAAAGCTGTTCAAAAATTGTTCACAGGGCATTTTGCATGCGAGAAATCTTGTAAACATTTGTTCACGCTGACAACTTTTGATGCAGTTTAATCAGCAAATGTCAATTCAAATTGACTTTTATATTGAATTTCAGAAAAAATAAGAGCGACTGAAAAAGAGCCGGATTTTTTCTGTTTTGCGGCCCCTCATTGGATGAGTGCAAAAGTGACGCTGTGGCCGGGGTTGATATCTTTAGATTTGAATCATTTTTGAGTTTAGAGTTTTGAACTTCAAGGGTTAGGACCAACATACGCGCTGTTCAGCTCATCAAGAAGAACCGCTGTTGTGCTCCTGCTTAAGAACTATATGAAATCTTTGTTTAGTTTTTTTTGGGTTATTTTTTAGGCTGGCTAATGTTGCCTCACACTCAAATAAAGAGTGCGGATCATGGTGGCCCTTGAACATCCGATATTTCGATTGAGAGGTGGAAACTTAACCACTTCACCACTGCTCACGCAATCGAATCAATTTGAAAACGGCAAAAAAAGCAAATTACACGACAATTTGCAAGACACATTCGGATTAGGTTTGGCAAATATGTACGAAATAAACAAAAAAGAGAAACATTTCCGTTTGAGGCTAAGTTAGATTTAAATGCTTCGTCTTGCTCCTGTCTAACAATCCTATATTTATTTGTTACATCGATCCAACGTTGCTTAAAAAAATCTCTTTTATGGGGTATAACTGAGAAAACCCTAAGCATACTGGAAAAATGCTCAACTCTTCTTTGATAAAATTTTTGCAAGATCAATATTCCGATCTTCGATTTTTGTGAAGATTTTTTTGCTCAGGAAAATGTCTGAGGCTTTGTTTCACGCTCAAATTTGGTTTTCGCGATTTGACTTTTGATTTTTAAAATTCCAGTCCAATTCTTTATAAAACAGATCAGTGTGTATGTGTTTCCTTGAGTTTATTGGATTTTTAAAACTCCCTGTGGGCAATGTCAATAGATAGTTTTAGAAAAGTTTTAATTTGCAATCAATTTTCCAGAAGTAATAAGAGTTTGACAATTGCAAGTTTGGCCAATTTGGGATTACTGATGGTGGAAAACTTTATTTAATTTTTCTCAGTTACGCAGCGTAAGCGGCGATTAAATTCGGTTAAGAAAACATTCAAATCTGAAAAGGAGAAGCTCACAAAAATTGTCAATTTTTTCGTTTCTGACATTTTGTTACAGTAACAATTCTCTCACATATAGTGCAAAGGAAGCCATTCCAGTGCACCGCTTACTTTGCGTCAATTCTGCTGGTAGAATTTTTGATTCGGATTGGCTAAAAATTGTTTTAGAGACAAGGATCTTCACTTGGTCCTATTTTTCAGTTTATCCATTTTCATCAATTATATTGAAGGGTTATTTGAACAACGCCCTGATAAAAGCAGTTTAAAATTTTTTTCAAGCAATAAATGATTTTTCTCTGTTTCAGGTTATTTCAAATTGGGACATAAATACGTTCATGTCATAGTAGCATTTTTAGCTATAGCTGAATATTTGGAATGCTTTGGGACTGTTTAGTTTGCGTTGAAGCTAGACATGGACAAAGCAGGAGTCAAAATGTTTTGCTCTAATAAATTGAAAGGCTAGAGCTTGAGTTAAACAAGATATCTAATAAAAACTGATTCATAAAAACAAATTAATAATTGAGAATGTTACATACTGTTACCGAAATGAAATGTTTTCTGTTATACGAGTAAACGATCTTGCTGATTTTTCTGTTATTTTTTTTTCAGGAAAAGTCTAATAGGCCTCTAATAACTACAGATGTGCGTTCATACAAATTGATGTCTGTATGAATGCACTTAGGTATGAATGCACTTTTTGAGTTCAATTGAAATTCATCTGCTGAAATTGGCGGAAATAGCATTCTCCAAATACGAACGTGGAAATGGCGCAAAAAAACGTGAACTATTTGTAGTTTCGAAAGTGGATTTCAATTTTGTAGCGGAATAAAAATTTGCGTATTGATCTAGTTTTCTCTAGTCGAATTTATGTTATCAAAAAAGTGCCAATCCTAAATAGTTCTAGAAACTCAAAGAACTTATTATGTATTAATTTTTTTCTTTGAATTTCAAAAATTGAGATTTTTTCTGCGTTCATTACTCTATTCCAATCTTCGATCGGCTATCAACAAAAAAGTGGATTTTTATTGAAAGCAGAAATTAATATTTAAAACTTGTTTTCTGACCCTATAACAGAAAACATTCAGAAAAGTAGCATATTTGTACCTGAAAAATTGGCTCTTTTTGTTTTACGGCCCGAAAGCACCAAGTTTGTAGCTTAGTTTTTGTTTGAATAAACAACCTATTTTTTGTGCTGCTTACAACCTAGTTAACAAAATGAGGATCAGTTTAGGGCCGTATAACAGAAAACACCCAAAACGTTATCTCAAAAGGGGGTGAAAGCGAATTTTTTTCTAACATTGTGAAGGATATTTAACTCGGCCTATATGCACCAATAGGTCAATTTGAATAATGTAGCGTGCTGTTTGTAGCTAAGTCATCTGAATTATTTTATAATTGTGTTTATTTCTTGCTTGGTGCAGTTAACAATCGAGTAGTTCTTATGTCTTTGCTCTCTAACGCTCAGCAATTAAAATTGTTATGTATCGTTTCCATCTGGTATACTTTGGCATTTTAATGATTCAATATGATATCCATATTTGTAATTAGGGGACTGCATAGTATTTTGGTTTTCTAAGTTATGATCAGGGAGCGGGAAAAAAAAATTTGGCCAAAAAAAAATAGTTTTTTTTACCTTTTTGGAGGCAAAAAAAAAATAGATGAAAAATCTATATGTTTTGTCTTATAAGCGCATTAACCAACATATTTACAAGTTTTTCGTCTGTATTTTTCGACAACTACGCAGTTTTTGCCTTGAAACACTGAAAAAAAAAATTCAACTCGACAGGATTCCATCGCCGCATACAAGGAGTTTGCTGAATTTTTATCACAAGTTCTAGTATATATCAACGCAAATTTTTTTCTGGGCAAATGAACGCAAATTTATCTGTTTTTGCAGCTTTTTTAAACACACTTAAAAGCAAAAAAAGAAGAAAAAAATTTTAAAATAGTGTTTGCTTTTTTCCCTCTCCCTGGTTATTATATCCACTAATTTTTTGAAAGTTCAAAGTGATTGGCTGTGAAAAGTTTTTATTACTATTTGAGAAAGCTGACAAGTTTTTCAAGACTACATAACAGTTCCAAATAAATGTTTATATTGTAAAATGTAACTCTGGATAATATGTAGATAAACATATGAACAAATGAATTTTATTTGAATAAATAAAAATTACGTTCTCAAAAGAAATGTTGTACTATGAGAAGATCAAGTAGAAAAAAGTTGTGTCAAAAATATTGTCTGCATTTGAATTATTTATGACACTTTATCAAAAAACTGCCTTCCTTCAAATTTAGACCAGAAAGAGTGCGTTCTTGTAGAAAAACTTTGTTTTTCACTCGATTTTTTTTCTTATAAAAAGAAGAACATTGGCAAAAAAGATTGATGACTCACTGGCAATGATTCCAAAATGGAAGAGTGTCAATTGCATGTATCTGTAGTAAAATGGGAAACAAATGTTCGAAGACAGATTTTTTTATCTAAAACTAAAAATTGCCATGCCAAACTAAGGACTGGATAAGCGCACAATATAGTGTCTGTAATCTCCTGGATTTCAGAGATATTCTTTAATCATGTTCTGACATGTAAATGGATTCCTGTAACGTAATTTATTTCCACGAGTTATTTTTTTTGCGGATTGCGAAACGAGTAAATATAAGTAGTTGTTCCAAATTTTGCAGATGTAAGCGGATTTGCAAAAGTAATTGGATTCCTCAAAACTTTTTTTTTGAAGATTCCTCAAAGTTGCCGGTTTTTGGAGCTAATTTAAGCATTTTAGTGTTTTAGCTATTTCTACATGGAATCCAAAACAGCAAAGACGATCAAAGAAAATAAATTAGGAATGTTGCGGATTCCACGACAAACTTGATTTTGGCTTGTTGCGGAATTCGCTTACAATTTACAAAGTCAACAGTTGGCCTCATAATGAAATTCGTTAGGGGAAGAAGTGAAATAGCCAAAGTGCTCCTCGATGCAATAAAAGCGTTCGAGCGACCATTTTTTGACCCAAACTTTTAGCGACCGTGTCTTCAATGAGGGATCTCTTAAACTATCTTCCCTTGCTTAGGAGGGTGGGGATGTGATTCGTTTGAGGTAGTAGTTTCTTAAAAGCATAACCGTTGAGTTAGTTCATTATACGGGGTGACAAATCATTACTACTTACTAAAGGGCTGGAAATAACTAAAAAGATCTGAAATGAATTTCTTTGTTGATTTGACAAAACAAGTGTGATATTTATTGCGGGCTATTTGCATGGCCCACGAGAAGCTTGGACGCTGTCTACAAAAAAAGAGCCTAAACAACTCGTGGCTGAATCAACTCGTTTTTCTTTTTGTTTTCTAAATGAAATTTTACTGTATTTGCCTTTTGAAACTGAAAGAAATCTTTTTGTTGTGTACAATGAAAACAAAAAGAGAACATAAAAAGTGGAAATTACATGGCAGCAAGGCTAGCCCATTGCTGTGAGAGTAGCACAGAAAACTCTGACCTCAAAGAAAAAAACAGTTCTGTAGTAATGAGACTACTTGAATATAAGCTTACAATTATAAAAAACGATAGAAAGTAGCCAAATTTGGAGACAGATTGCAGCAGGAAATTAACTTAAAAATTCATTGTGAAAGTTTGGAAAAGTTTAAATTTTTGCAGCATCTTTTTTTATTTAAAAGAAGACACCAAGAGTGGACAATAAAAAAATTAACTGAAAGGACAATAATTGTATCTATAATACTATACTAATATATATACAAAAATATTAATATATCTAAGTATACTATTATTATCATTTTTATTATTATTAAGTCTTTACAACTCAATTAAAGGTAAAAGAATTGATGGGAATGATTCCGATTTTTTGAAATCAGTTGAGATCTGAATATTTCAGAGAGATATGAACTTCCTATCACTGAATCATATTAACGTTCAAAAAGAGCCTAGAGTGGGCTGAATGCAGCATCCTTGATGTAATTATAAGTAGTGGATCAGGATGAAAAAATGGCTATCTCAGTTTTATTCCAGAAGACATTTCGGACATCGTTTTCGGGAATAATCAACCAGACACTTCCGTTGGGCTGATTGCAGGCGCTATATACAACATAACAGCTGCTATTGACAATGATGACTCAGGCGACATGGTCGTCAGCATTCCAGTTTTTTCTTGCGAAAGCTCTAAATGGCGAGACAATTAAGAACGGAAGACCTGCCAAATCAAATGACAACAATCAGTAACACTTTTGTACTCAAGTTTAAGCTTCGTAAAGATCCGCATTTTTAAGGATTGACATAAAATCCTTATAACTTGATGAAAAAAAAAATCATTTCTGTTTTACTAACTGATGAACAGATAAAGTTCGCTATAATTACGTAAGTTTGCGTAGTTTGGGAATATCTCAAGTATTTAAAACTTTTTTTTAAAGTATCGTTATTCAAATTTATTTTTCATGTTTTATATAAAGAGGACAAAGTCTTCACTGGATAGGAGCACAGATTGGCGAGTTTGTTCATGGGAATCCAGACAATTTTTTAATTAAGTAGAATTCACGGCAGAATCAAAGTCAGCACAAAATCATTGAAAATGAAGGAGAACGGTATTTTTGCGGAAAATTGAAGTTGATAAAAATGTTTATTCCAGCATGAAATTTTTGAAAAGGAAACAATCAGTGCTCTTATCAAGACAAAACTTTGAGTATTTCCAAGTCAGTCGTCTCAGATATTTTGCTCTAATGATGTTAAAGCTTCTATTTGGTTAATGAGCCAGCTAAATTCTCGTGTAAGAGGTTGTTTTAGATGTTTGCATACAAAAACTATATGATGTTTTTTTCTTGCTTTTCATGGCATTGTTAATTTTGGTATGAAGCTGCCTCAAATTTGCTAGCATGACAACTGTCGTATTCAAGGCAAAATTAAAAAAAATTAACTGCTTGTTCACACTCACTTGTTTTGCTATGATTTTGTACAGCAATCTTCAGTATAAATATTTGTCCGTAAAAATTTTAAGGGATCAAAAAAGAGACCAAATAATCAAATTTCATGTGTAAATTCAATTATATTGGACATTTTGAGCAGTAGTTGTATCCTTTACTTCTCAAAATACTTCTTGTACTTGCACCCTTCTTGTACTTGTACCGTTACTATAAAAAACCAAGCCTTGAAAATACAATTTTGTGCATATTTAGTACCTTTTGTGAGCAAATTTAGGATGTTACTTGAAAAAGGCAAATTCTTGAGACACTTAATGTGCCTAAGTTATTCAGATCAATTAGTAAAGAGAAAAGTTAAAGTTAACTGAATTTTTTTTGTGGCTTGTGTTTTATTAGAAATTCAATAGCATTTCTTCTTTTACAATTCGAAATTTTGCAGTCCAAGTGTTCAGAAAAACCGTTGAAAATCATTTATTTTTTAGCTTAACATAAGGTTATCCTCATTATGAAAGCCACAGAAAATTTAGGCTGTTTTTTTTCTTGAGAGGACTGCTTACAAAAACATTATTATGAAGTGTTGAAAGGAGTCTTAGTTGTTAAAAAAATAGTTTAGGCAATTTCAGAACTCACAAATAGGCTTCTTGTTATGAATTAGAACAAACTGTTAAGTAGATATTGTGCCTGATGTAAATAAAGATGATGTAAGTCAACCCGTTGTGTACTGGCTAATTTTAAGTTTAATGACGACTTGAACATTATTCTTCTTTGAAACAGTTCCATAAAAACATCTCGAAAGTTTGTTAGATGAGAGGTTCAAATTTCTTGATACCAGGCTACAATCAAGAAGTGAGTTTTGATTGTTTTAAAATGTTTTTCCTTCACTTTTTGGATCTTGTTTTTCAGTAGATCGGTGAAATCTTGGTGAAATTTATCAGACTATGATCAAGAAGTGAGTTTTGATTGTTTTGAAAACAATGGCCGTCAAACAACAAACAATTTTTTTACGTTTAAATTTTTATTAAGAATAAAAGTTTCGAAATGATAAAATCAACTTGAGGCTGATACATTGTTGCAAGTATTGCTCGCAACATCAAAGGATTCTCATTAATTTATAGCTAAACAATAGTCTTTCCACATTCAAAAGGCACAGAAATAAGTTTTTTTTATGAGTGAAATGTTAATAAAAACGGTATTATGAAATATTGATACGTATCTAAGTGTTAGAAAATGATGAAATATTTTTAGCGAGTAAAAACCTTGTGAAAAACATTATTTTGAAAAAGATCAAACAGTTGAGTAATTATCGTGCCTGAGTAAAGATGTAATTCAACCACTAGTTAATGTTTAAGTTAATGACGACTTTAAATATTAAGTTTTTCTTTAAAAGTTCAGATAAACAAAATTTGTAATTTGTTTGAGGAGCGTTTCAATTATCCTAAAGCAAGAGCTCTGTGCAAACTATTTCGCAATTCGTCAAGATAATCTTTTCTCTGTTGCAAGCTGCTGAAAATCGAGACAAAAATAATTAAGTGATGGTTGAACAAAAGTTGCCCGTATCAAAGCGAAGCCTTGGAAAGATTGCGCTTCGAGTAGTTTTTTTTCATCCAACCAAAATTTGACTTTCAGCATAGCGTTTTGGACGTATTATTATACACCATCTGAAAACTATTGTTGTCTTGAGCTGAACTTAAAAAAAGCTGAGCTTGTCGCATAAAACTTAACTTAACTTTTTCACCTGTGAGCAGTTTTGCATCCTGTCCCAGATTACTATTTACGGGACATTCCAAGGGGATGGAGGTCACCACGTACAACAAAATTCTAGGATAGGAGTCCTCAATTTTTACGAAGCACTTTCATCATAGAAACGTGTGAATGAAAATGAATTCATTTCCACGAAGTAGAGAATCCTCTCTTTTGGGTCTTGCCAAGCTTACTTTAACATAAGGAAGGGGTCACAAAAAAAGGATGCCCTAAAGGATGCCCATAATTTCTTCCTTATTTTATTACATCTGGCAACTAACTTTAACTGCACTATTTTTCAATTATTACGTTTCTGTTCTAAGATATTTGTTTTCCTGGTCTGTATGAAATTCTGGACAACAAAAACTTTGCTATTAAATCTGAACCAAAATAATTCACCTATTGGTTTTATCACTAAAATTTGGTTGCTTTTATTTAGGTTATTTGCTGAAAATTGTTTGTGCTAAAACTACTTTCCAGCAGAAAAAAACTTTGTTCTTGTGAAATGAGGAATTCAAGCCAAGTTTTCAAAATCTAATCACTGTTGTTTGACTTACAGATGCGCTTCTTTTGATAGTTTTTTTTCCTGAAGTTTGCTTTTCTCTTTGAAGTCAGGAGTTAGGCGTCCGCGTTCGAACTTTGTGTGTAAAATTTTCCGGTTTTGTAGATCTCGCTCTGAGTATGTTTGTATCAAAAATCCCTAACAATTCTCAGCCCATCGTATGAGTTGGCCTACGTTGTTTTCTTGTATATCTTCTAAAAAATGCGTTTTTTTGGCAGTTCTTTAGCAAATTCGATGTGTTGAATTTCAGCCAAAAAGCAGACAATTTTGCAGAGAAATGACAAAAAAGTTATTGACTTTTTCACGAGGTTTAAATATAGGCTAGCAAAAACCCTAAAACCAGGCGAAACTTGCAATCAAAAAACGAGGGTTTTTCCATGACAAAAATCATCATTAAGTACTTAAAAATTTATTGAACATTTTAAAGTGTTACGACTGGCTGATAGTTCAGTCAACCTCAAATCTCTTAGTCAAGGATTTTTCCTTTGTTATTTTTTGCTATCATCATCAGAAAACATTTAAAATTCTTTTCCCAAACTCTCACGTCAACAAACAACTTTTCGGTTTAGTTTATTTACGAAGGTTTGGAGTCTTGAGGCTCCTAGTTTTTTCGACGAACAAACACTATTTTTCATCCTTTGTCAAATTTCACGCCTTTTTCTATAAAGTTTTGGAGACATTCAATTGGGTTCATATGGGATCGAGTTCAAGTTATTCTTTCTCGACAGAGAAATTAGATACCATTATCAATGAAAAATAATATAAAAAACCAGAGAATCATTTATTAACAAAACAAAACAACAAAACATATCACTTCAAAAAGGAGTAGTAGCTAAAAATTGACACTGTAAGCAAACAAAAGTAAAGCATTTTTTAAAAATTATTGTCAATGGAAACTTTAATGTGAAAACGCTGAACTTAATTATTATTTTTTATTTATCTTCATTCTAGTTCAATCCTCATTTAGTTGCTGCTTGATCGTTACCGCACTAGAGTTCCATAGATAGTTATCTAGTATGATGGAGTATGTCGCCAAAAAACTTGACCCATGAAATCAAATTTTTTGACCCATCTAACCATGAAAATAGAATTTTACTGGATTTTAATATTCAAAAACCCAATATAATCCATAATAATCTATAATATTCTATTTTTTTTATATGATTATAGACACACACACGCTGATACCCACCAACCACCAAACATCATTCCAGACCTCCACCCCACACACACCTTTCCAACCCTAACCCCTCACCCCCAAGCACCCCATTCCTCATTTTCCCCTCTCACGTTTCACGTTTATATAACCTCCCCACGTTTACCCCCCCCCCGAGATTTTACCCACCTCGCAGGTGGGAGGTAGTTAACGTGGGGGAGGACTAAACTGGGAAGAGGGGGCTAAAACAGGCCGAAAAGGCGTTTTTAGGCATTTTTTGGAAAACTTTGACCAAAAAATTGCGTTTTTTTTCGGCGCGCGCTCCCCCCGTAAAATGATATACTGGCGCCAAAGGCGCCTTTAGGAAAATTTCAGGGTCCGTCAGCCAATATTGGATATCTCAAAATAGTTCAAAGGGGGACCCTTTAGGTGGACAGGGGTCGAATCCCGAGGGGTGGCGCCAAACCCCCCCCCCCAAATCCACCCCTGGGTTGCAGACTACGCGGGCTCAAAATGGTTGAGCGTTGCTTTCAACATAACCAGCCCTCATGTGGCAAGAATAAGAAAGCAAGGTAACATTTTTGCAGCTCAAGTCAGTCTCATTTTGCATTTTAAAAAAATACGTGCAGTAAATCAAATGCAACTGCTCCTTTGTGAAAAGTTATTTGCACTGTGTTGAAACATTCAATCTAGCTTGGGAAAATCCATTTTAGTAATCCATTAAAATCAATTGAAAGGGATTGTATCGATTTGTCAAAAAAAATTCATTAGATCAATTTTAATTGTGGTTTTTATTTTTGTGGAGACTCGGAGACTCACAACGAAAATTTAATATAATTCGTTTTTATTCAAAAAATTTCAGAGCGGGTAGTCAAAAATTAATTTTGATTTCTAAGATAAATTTATGCTTTGCAAGCTCACCTGTCTAAAGACATTTAAAGTTTTTATAGCCATTTCCAGCCTGAAAATTAGCAATTCTTGGCGCTAGGGAGGCTTTAGAAGAAACCAAGGATGGATGTCTTGAAATTTGTCAAAAGGTGTCCTTTGGTTTAAATTGCAGTTCGAATCTCCGAGTGTAACATTGCGTTCATTGTCACCTCCTCCTTTTTTCACTCAAAGTATTGTCCTGATTTTCGATACGAAAGTAACGGGATATTTTTGCTCGGGGTGGGTTCTTTTTTTTTCTTCAGAAAAATTTCGACTTTTTAACTAGCCAGTTTTAGACGGAACTTTTTCATATCATTCAAAAAGCATTGTTGTCCTGAGCCTAAAATTGAAAAGATATTTTACCTGTGATTTTTTTGTAAAGCTATGGGGATCTAATATTTGCTGCTCCATAAACTTAAAAAGGCAGTCACAACATGCAGGGTTTTGTCCTGATACGAGCACTCTTGTTTTTTTTTTCACAATGTCTGATAATGGATTAATGGAGCAGAAAGTATTCAATTTCCTGTGAACTATTAACTGGGGGAGAAACTTTCTTCAATTAGTTAACATTTTAAAGCTGATTGCTGATTATCTGTAACATTTGATAAAATCCTATTAACCTATTACAGTATATTCTCTACTTATTCTCTACAGTAAAAGTTAACAATACTAACACATTAAATTCTAACGCCCAAAATTTTCTTTTGAAAATCTCAGACCAAAGTTTCCGGCACAAATTTTAAGTGCATACCCGTAGCGAAAAAATTCTTTAGTTCCTCAAGAAAAACTTAATTTCCGATCTCAATTACTGGTCAGGAGTTTTTTGCGAAATGATTGAATAAAGCCTGGGTTTTCTATAAATTCTATTTTTCTAATCCAATTTCTATTCAGTAATTTTCTAAATCTAAGCTCTGGAACATAAAAAATTTTGCTTAACTAAATTAAATTGCTAGAAAAATTTAAATGAACAGTAAATAATGTTTTCCATTAAAAAATGCAACAAGTCTCTTTTTCGCTTTATTTAGCTGTTGATCAGTGAGTTCTTGTTTTTGATTTTTGCTGCCAGTTCGTCGCATCCATCTGTCCTGTTTACCAGCTAGCTATGTAAGTAACAGAAAAACCTGTTTTTTTTTCAATAAGAAATGACAAGCCAAATCGCGAAAAATCAAAATTGAGCATCAAAAAAAGAACAAGTTTTAATACTTTTTCCTGACAAAAAACAAAAAAATTAGCAAGACCTGATTAGATACTTTTATTTTCCACTGAAAGCCTGAAATTAAAAATCCATACTACAAAACTAGACGTCAACACGTTTTTCGTGAGATTTTTTTTGGATCGATAAAGGAATTTGTCTTCCTCAACAAAAAAAAAACAAGGAAATTGAAGTTCACTTCAAAAGAAAATTAAAGTCAAACCGCGAAAAGGTAAATTGGAGGCTAATTAATTCTTAAGATTTTTGCTGAAAAGAGTAAACCATCACAAGCCAAGAGACAGTTGGAAAGCGTCATTGGGCGCAAGAAAACTGAAAAAAACTTTCGTTTTTTGAAAAGAAAAAATTTTGAGATGAAATTTTTTTTTATGGCAGTTAAGCTGTTTGAATTGCAAATGATAATTTTTGATAAAATTTACTCAATTCGAGAAAACTAGACTAACAGGTAAAATGTTCATTCCACAACTTCAAATTCAACTTTCCTAAAAAAATTTTTTTGAAATTAAATCATGAATAAAACGTCATATCTCGAAAACTACAGAGATTTGCGCAGTATTACTTCGAGGTAAGATTCGCAACTCCTGAGAGTACCCTGATAAGTGTAACACAGAGGCGAACTTGCACTTCGCATTCACAAGCAAAAATACTACCGATAACTGGGAAAAACTGAATGAGTAAAATTTTATGTTTACAAAACTTCTTAAGTGAACCACACCAATTATGAGTCTACATAATTGCTAAGTGACGCAAGCCAATTATGACGCATTAGCAGTACCTTTCAAATTAAAAAAAAAAGAAATATAAAAACTAACACGCCTCAACTTACAGAGCGGACGCATTTCAAATATTACACGAAAAAGTTCATTAAAACCAACCGACCCTGCCCAGGTTCGAACCCTCTTGTTTTGTTGCGGGTCTCCTACCCTTCCTCTACGCTCCAGATCCATGATATCTTGAAGCTAAAGTGCTATTTGTGATATAATAGTCTGTGTTAATATCCTCAGCATTGGCTCTACTGAGTAGCCAATGCTGAGGTTATTGATCAAAATGAACATTTTCAAAATGAACGCATTTTGTTCCAACAATACTTGTGTCGGAACAAGGTTTGCGACATAGGTTGGAAACAAAAGAATTCATAATATAACACAAGCTTTGCTTGTGTAATAAACCTAGCCAACTGACATTTGGAAAAGAGTGCTAGTATTGAACGCAAGGAAACAGAAACAAAACTGACTTGTTTTTTGAAAAAATTTCAACTTCAGAATTTTAAAGAAAAATCATATGACATCAAAGCTCTTTAAACTTCGCGAGCAATAAATGATTGGTGTATTTTTGATACATTTAACGCAATTTGATGAAACTGTATCAATAAGTGAATTTTGCGAATTCTGAACATTATAAATCTACTCTCGAAACAACAAATAGATCACGTTTTTAGTGACCTTTACATTTTTGCTGTTCTATATTGGATTTTGTCTTCCTTTTAACATTAGAAATGCGAATGAGTGAGTGTATGAGTTATGTATGGTTTATAACTCATAGAGTAATTTCGGATAGGGTACACCGTCTGCTCGTCACGCTATCTTTTTTTCGGCCGGATAGATTCGTGCAACTTCTTAGTCTAATACCAATCTTACTCTTACTCTTATATCTACTAGTCTCGGGGTGTTTAACTAGTCTCTGCTAGGCTCAATAGATCTAGAGTATACTGGTCTTATTGCGGCTGCTGAAGTTCTCGAGGAGAGGTAACTAATTTCTAAGTTAAATTCAAATCTCTCTGGTGCTGAAATTACAAGTAATTTCAGCACTTACAAATAAGTGGGTTGTTAGTTAGATGAATTATGATTGGTTAATATTAAATATTTTACAGTGGTAAATTATCTAATTTAAAGGAAATAATAAAATGTAGTTTAGATCAGGTTCCATATATCCATCGAGTAGATATGAATAAATGACATTCTGATTGAATTTAGTCTGCTAAATTAAACACTAAAAATACGTTTTGAGTTGTTCAGGATGATTTTACTTGTACAGGTTAGCGCAATGAAAATATTTTGTTTAGCTGGGGTGTTAAGCTGATGTTTGGCTCCTGGTCGATTAAAGCTTGTTGATTTTGCATCAAGTGAGATGGCGAATTAAATTTTCTCTGCAACAGAAAGATATATATCCGATCAATTGCAACTATGGTTGCGCACTGAGATATGGATCAATCTTCAAATAAGCTTGCATCTACTAATGGTAAAATCTCTATGCGAAGAATATGTGTTGCGTTGCTAAGCAAGTGAACAGTATACAACATAATTTTTTATGTCGGTTACAACTTACAAAACAAAACTTCTAACCCTTTTTTTGCCTAAGGCTGTAAATCTACGGTGAAATCCAATGTTGTCGGTTTTCAGTAGTTTTCTTCCCCGTACAATTTTTCGACATGACTTTCTCTTTCAAACTTTTATTAGACCTAACTAGGTTGACTAAGTTGGTCGAAATCGTACAAAACGCGCTGCTATTGCAACAAATTTTCACGGAAAGATTTTTTTCGGAAGTGGAAGTGGTTGTAGTCTTCCGGTTATTTTATCTCTTTAAGGTAGCATATAAAATAAAAAAAACACACACTTGTTTGATAACAGTTATCAAAAAAACAAAAACGCGTTTTTGACAAAGTTTACCGCGGATTGACAAACCTCGGTCTTGAGCGCTTTTGGATGACAAGTAGCAAAAATAGAGGAATTGAATTCATGTTCATATGCTCGCTACATCCTTACTGTATGCTATGTAAACTTAAGTCTCCTTGCAATTAGCCTCCTGTTGATTGTTTTTTCGAGGCATTTTTGTACCTGTGATACTCTACAGAACTCTGAGGTTTGTAGAAGAACAAGTTTACTAAATTTTAAATTCAAATAGTTCTCAGAACGTGTATTTGTTCTCTTAGAGATTTTAGCTACCGAGTCACGCGCTAACTTAGTCAAACTCCGCCAACTACGTTTGGCGGTAAGGTTAGATCCAGCTTGACCTTGACCTGAAAATATAATACATTAACACTTAATTAACATTACTCGCACATTACTCGATTTTAGTATGAAAAAAGTACGTTGATTAAGTTTAGATCAATTTTAGTATGAAAAAAGTATGTTGATTAAATTTAGATCGATTTTAGTATGAAAAGAGTACGAAGATTAAATAAAAAAATGTAGATTGATTTGGATTGATTTAAAACCGATTTATACTGATCTTAAATCCCAGCTAAAAAAATTTGATCAAAATTGATTTTAATTTTTTTTTCAGTCTGAATTTGTTTTTAAGGGGATAAAAACGGATTAAAATCGATTTAGATCGATTTTTTTTTCATTCGAGATTTATCAGTTTCGAATTATTATTGCATTTATTCATTGCCTATCATTTTTAATTTTACATCCATAGCGTTTTGTTAGCATAAAAAAGAGCAAGCGAATGACCAAAGTATCGATAAAATTCTATAATTTTCTACAATGATCCTTTTCTTGATTCGTTTCATCCACAATTTTGCCCGAAATCTGATTTATCTTCAAAATTTTCTATGATTTACTTGAATATTAATGAGATCAAATTTTAATTTTTTCCGACTCTTTTCTTGTTTGTTACCTAGGATTTACAATAATTTTCTATAATTACATCGCCTATTTTCGAGCTTAAAATCTGATTCATGTGGATAATTTTATTGAATTTTATAACATATGGTACATTTGAGTGTTTATATTTAAAAAACCGAGAATAAAAAAATTCAACAGTTTTTTAAAGGGCGTTTTTTTCGTCTTGTTACCAAAAAAAATTTATTTTAGTGGGTCTGAAAATCCATCCAAATCGATTTAAACCGATTTTTTAGACACTTAAATTGATTTAAAAATTTCAAGAAAATCGCATTAAATTCGTAAAATGTACATTATTAATCGATTTTGATCGATTTAAAATCAATTTATATCGATCCGAAACCATTTTTGTCAATAAATTTTTGGTAAATTCAAGATTACTGCCTGAGCCGTACCACACTCCGATGGCTACGGGAAAAGGTAGCATGTATTCAAAAAAACAGCCTTGTTTGATAACAATTAACAATAAACAAAAACACGTTATACACACTTAAAAATAAGTAAATGTAGCCTATCTCATTGGCTGTGGCCCATTCAAGAGTTTCTGCCACTCAAACAGACAAAAAGCAAATGAAAATGTTGGTATCCTTTTACTACAACAAAATGTTAGAAAACTTCGATCTTAAACGCTCTAGGAATGACGAGTAGCAAAAAGAGAGGGACTGGCTTCATGTTCATAGGCCCCCGAGTCGAGACTTTTCACCTAACTTGAAGCAAGATTTGAGTGGTTTGAGCGGTTTTTTAGAGAATTACCCCCAAAATCTTGCTTCAAAATGAGCGGTTTGAGCGGTTTTTGAACGGTTTATCTGAAAAAAAACCGCTCAAAAACCGCGCAAAATTTGAGCGGTTTTTGAGCGGTTTATCTAGAAAAACCGCTCAAAAACCGTTCAAATCTTGCGCTGTTTTTGAGCGGTTTTTTAGATAAACCGCTCAAAAGCGTTCAAATCTTGCGCGGTTTTCGAATGTTTTTTTTTAGATAAACTGTTCGAAAACCGCTCGAACCGCTCGTTTTGAAGCAAGTTTTTGAGCGTAATTGTCTAAAAAAAAACGCTCAAACCGCTCAAATCTTGAACGTTTTTTGAGAATTTTTTTAAACCGCTCAAAAGCCGCTCAAACCGCTCATTTTGAAGCAAGAGTTTGAGCGTAAATGTCTAAAAAACCGCTCAAACCGCTCAAATCTTACATATTTTCCAGTGGTTATTTTGCTCGAGCATTTGAAAAAAGTCGCTCACATTGTTTTTGGTCAAGACATCGAAAAAAATCTTGCTTGATTTGAGAACGGTTAAGCACTTTTTTTTTAAAATTGTAGATAGTATTTCAACTGCAGCTTAGCGTGGCATGACCAAAAATGCTTATCCTACAATTTCCAAATATGAAAAATTGCTTGTCCTACAATTTCCTACAGTTTTATAGACTCAGAAAATTGTAAAAAAAACTCTAATATAAGCGTTTTTTCATATATGGAAATTTTAGGATAAACATTTTTTTCATATATGGAAAATAGAGTATAATATTTTTTCATATATGGAAACTGTAGGATAAACATTTTTTCATATATGGAAATTGTAAGATAAGCATTTTATTAAACGGCCGCTACAGGCTTACTAAAAAGTATGGAAGCTTGAGTCTCCTTGCAACCTAGAGCTCAAGTCTACGCAAAAAACGTCTCAGGATTAATCATCAATTTTCAGCAGCGCCGAAATAACTTCATTAATGTGCGATAAGTCCCAGCGGTGGTTGGCCCATTACTAATCAATAAGGTCAGTTTTGCTATCCTCGGTAATGTTTCGTTCCAATATTGAAAGTTTTCTAAACTTTCAGCCTTAAGCGCCTATGTAGATTAGGTGACACAATTACAAATTAAAACAGATAAGAGAGTTTTGCTTGATGCGGTGTTGGAGCTCACCATTGACGTAACAATTCAAAATTGATGAGATTTCAACTTATCCCATGTCAAGCCTTAAATCAGGGGCAGATTTCGGGGGGAGGCAGGGGGGGGGGTGCGGACGCTCTTTTCCCTCAGGAATTCGACCCCCTGCCGACCCAAAGGGTCCCCCTTTGTACTATTTTGAGATATCCATCTTTGGTGACGCACCCTAAAAATTTTCTAAAGGTACCTTCGGCGCCAATGTATACTTACTTTGAGGGGGAGCGCGCGCCAAAAAAACGCAATTTTGATTTTGTTGGTAAAATTGTTCTAAAATGTGCCTAAAAATTGGAACCAGATCTAAACTATGTTTTATTATTGGATATTTATCACTATAAAATATTTATTACTAACTAATCATGATCCATCTAACTAACAACCCACTTATTTGTAAGTGCTGAAACTACTTGTAATTTCAGCACCAGAGAGATTCGAATTTAACTTAGAACTTCGTTGCCTCTCCAAGAGACCTACTCGCAATAAACCAGTATACTCTAGATCTATTGAGACTAATTGAGACTACCAGATATAAAAGTAAGATTAAGATCGGTATTAGACTAAGAAGTTGCACGAATCTATCCGGCCGAAAATAAGATAGCGTGCTGAGCAGATGGTGTACCTTATTTGAAATTGCTCTTTGAGTTAAACCTAGAACCTAACTCATCTGGTGCGACCAAACGTCTCGAACAAGACCTTAAAAAACAAATTAGCTCAGAACTAACAAAATAGATTAGAATTAGAAGAAAACATTTTCAAAAGGTCACAAGACAATAATTTTATTGAAATGTCTCTACGACTCAATAGATCAAAGCCACTAATCCGAACAATACGAGAACTACCCGGTATTGGAAGAAGACCTCGGACAAGAGACGGCATACGAATACGGAGAAAGTTACTATTAGGTTTCATGGTCGTACGGCAAAAGCCAACACATACTTTTATATTTAGAATCTTATTAGCAATGAATTTAGATTTTCATTTGCAAAAATAGAATCCTTGAAGAAAAATTTTTAATGATCATTACAGGCGCTAAACTTACTGTTGTACAATAACGATTGATAAATACACCTCTAATAGTTTCCTCCAAAACTGCAGTAAAATTCAAAAAAGGTTTTGATAAGAAATATTTATTGAATATAAATTTATAAAAAAATAGTTAGTATGATCATAAATTGTTAGTATATATAAATCATCCCGTCATCTCCAGCTTCATCACCTAAACATAACAGCAATCATAAAACCACTTACATCATCCAAAACTAAACTTTTCTATCAATTCAATTAAAAATTATTTCTAAAGGCGTATCCAAATTTTTACTTTTATTTAACTTAAATTTATTTAAAATTAAAACAGATAATCAGGGCTTTCCTTGGATCTCAATTAAACATTTAACTTAATCATATTTATATCATTAAATTTGTATCCTGATCATCAAGGCTTATACTTGGATCAAATAGAACAATTTTGTTCTCCCCATCCAATTATTAAGTGTCTAGCGACATCAAACGTCGATTCACTACCCAACCCTTTCTAAGACCCAGGACTAATAGAAATTTTTTAATCAACTAACCATTCTAAATAGGCTAAACACCGAAAAAATTCAGTTATTCATCCTTCATTTGATCCACCCTCTTACCTGACCCAGATTAATATTTAAATTTAGTAAAATTAAAATAGTATCTAACGAACTACTTGCGTTCTATTTATACCTGAACCTTGTGGATCGATTTACTATTCTCCAACCCTTGAAAAAAATCATTACCCCTAAGTAAGATTAAGTAAAATAACACCTTAACTTGGACTAGTTCCGAGAAAGTAACAATCATTCTCCGGAAACGATATATACTTTTCTCTCCAACCATGAATACAAGACCCAAGTTAGGCTAACCAAAAAAATGTTGTAAGGACTAACAGTCTAGGATATTAAAATCACTTATAACAATCTTGAATCCATCTTTGTAAACCTTTTGTCACTGAACAATTTAGTAATAAACAAACAATCGTACTACACAATTGTGAAATTAACAACGAAAAATACGATCTTGTAATCACTCCACACAAACAAACAATAGGATACATTCGAACAAAAAGAAAAAAAAAGAAAAATTTTACGTAAGCAAAGACAAATTACACGAAAAAGTTTTTCGAAGCGAAGAAACGCAGTCTCCGAATCAAAAACCAGTGATTTATATGCACTCTACAAACTAAAAGACTCATAAAATAAACATTAACCAGTTAATGATTAATTATATTTTTCTGACTCAGAAATCATATCTCATCCATCAATACAAGAAAAACGAAGAAGGAAAAAGACATTCAAAAACAAACCAGTAGGTTTATACAATTGAAATCGACCAATCAAACACATTGAACCTTACACATTAACAGTCATCAAACACAGAAATGGACCAAATTAAAGAAAGTCAAGACGAAAACTCTGTCTTCCCATTTATCATCAATTCACTAACTGATGATAGAGGACAAATACAATTTTGTCAAACATTAATTGCAAATTTATTTGAACAAGGAAATAGCCCATGCAAAACAGAACTTCCGGAAATAAAAATCAAAAGACAAATTATCGATCCTTATTTAAAAGGAATATGTAATATACAACAACAGTATGGAATATATTACATAGAAATCAGTTCACCAAGTAAATCTCATGGTAAATACACAATTCAAACACACGATGTAGATGAAGAATTTTCAAAAGTGTTCTCAGAATACATAAAAAACATGCAACTCAAAGAGCGAATTCACTATTTACTAACGATGTATTTTCAATAATATATAGTTACTTATCTATACTAGAAAAAATAGAAACCCAAAGTACTTCACCAGTTCAAACATCAAGACACACGAATGTAAGAAATGAAATTGCAGCGTTTTCAAAATTTTTAATTGCAACCCGTGAAAATTTTGTCAAGCAATGAAGTCTCACAAATTGTTAAACATGACTTACAAAAAACCTTAGCATGGTTTATTATGATTGATTATTTCACACATAATTTTGATTTAATTTCACCATCAAGAAAGAATTTTAGACCCCCAAGTACGAACGACGACACTGTCTTATCAGAACAATCAGATTATCTTTGGGACCCCGATTGGTCTCACCCAATATTTTTGAACATACCAATAGACATCTCAAGTCAAGCAATTAACACAATCTCTATTCACAAAGACTACGTAAAAGTAATTCCATGCGCAATAGACGCAACCTTCAAACTATAATTCACGTTTACCTGATAGAAGAGGAAAAAATAATTTAAACTCAACTGTTGTACAACAAGAAAATCTAATTGGAACTAGAAATCTTACCCAACAAGATATTCAAACACCATCACATTTCGTAAATGAAGAAATAGTCGAAACATTAGTAATAAACACACAACAAAGTATTTCACCAATACACCCAAACGTTACAACGCCAAGACCTAAAAATTCAATATTACTACAGGTAACAATTAATCCACGGCTGAACCCTCCGTTGTTCCAAAATATTCACATATGGATTAATAAACATGTAGACCAATGACAAAACCATCGCAAAAACGAAAAACATTCACCAGAAATAGTTTTGCAGAACGCAACTAAAACTATGACAGTGGAGCAAAAACAACTCATCCACCCCAAATAAACACGCAAAATCATTTATTTTCACAAAGATCGAATTTCCCACAAACATCATCAAACTCAGTAAATTTTCATGACAACCCACTTACTTCACAAAATAAAAGTGAAAATTACCCAACTTTCCAACAAAACAGAATTAAACAACAAACACCTTATTATACATCTAACTATTTATCATCAGATGATGATGTCTACTATTAATCAGATATTTTTGCACCATATACACAAGAATATCGTGTACAAAAACCTCGACAAAATCAAGCATCTTAAAATATAAATTTTTACCCACAAAATTCAGCTAGTACACAAACTCATCAACCATTGCAAATGCTAAACCCAACTAGTACGCAATCCTATCAATCAATACAGATACAAAACCCTGTAACTACACATTCTTATCAACCAACACAAATGAAAAATGAAATCTCGTTGCCATATTAATAACAACAACATGAAATAACAAAAAGTCAACTTACAAACTTCTCACAAAAACCAAATGCCGCAGAATCGTTACAAGTGACAAGGAATCTATACCTAATGGGTGGATCGTCAAAAACATCAAAAAAACCATTAATGGTTTTCACAGGCAAAGACCCTGAATTTTCCGTAGAAGATTATTTAAATGCAGTCACAGCAAATTTAGTTTTGAATATAGGACCTGAACCAAAAAATACACCACGTCATCAAAATTGGATACATAGACGCTTAGCGTTGATCCAAAAACGCTTGATGGTGCAGCTCAAAAACGGTTTTCAGTTTTACCTAAAGACATAAAATCAGATTGGAAAAGGTTTACACGAGAGTTTTCAAAAATGTTTGATTCTGAAAGAAACAAGCAACATCAAAGAGTTTTATATAACGAAATTCGTAGATTATCAAAGGAATCAATCAACAATTACCAGTTACAATCGAAACATTAGTTCGAAAAGCATATTCACTCATGATTACACTCATGATTAAAAAAACACAAAATTGACAGAAAACTTAATGATGAATCTAACACCTCAATTAAGAAAAATAGCAATTAAAAAGAGAGCATCACATCCCTCCTCAATTCGAGAACCATATTTAGATTTTAGAAAACTAGTTGATAAACTAGAACAAGCTGCAATCACAATGAAACTCGAAGAAACAGAGAATCGTAAATTACAATATGTTAATAGAGTCCAAACAAATACCACACATATAAATAACATACAAGACTCAGACGTAGATTTACCCAAAAAAATCACTGAAATTTTGAACATCTATGAGAAAAATCCAATTTTTGAAGGTAAACTTTCCTTCAAAAAATGGTTTAATCATTGCCGACGATACGGACTCATGATTACAAAACACAATAACTACAAAAACTTTATTGGTGACTCTAACATCTCAATTAGGAAAAATAGCAATTAAAAAGAGAGCATCACATCCCTCCTCATTTCGAGAACCAGATTTAGTTTTTAGAAAACTAGTCGATAAACTAGAACAAGCTGAAATCACAATGAAACTCGAAGAAACAGAGAATCTTAAACTACAATATTTTAATTGATTCCAAACAAATACTACACACATAACTACCATACATAACTCAGACGTAGATTTATCCGAAAAAATTACTGAAATTGTGAACATTAATGAGAAAAATCCAATTTTTAAAGGTAAACCATCTTTGAAAAGTGTCGACAAAAACAGCAAGATAACCAAAACAAACCACAAAAGTACAAAAAACCAAATAAACCATTTTATCAATACATGAAAAAAAATTTTACCAAATAAAAATATTCACAGTAATAAAAGTTCTGGAAAACCACTTCTAAATAGCTCAAATTATTCAAGAAACCAATCACCCTTTAACTTTATTTTTAGACGTAGATCGCCAGAAAAAAGAAAGACACGAAATTTCTCACAAAATAGATACAGTAGATCAGTTAGTCAAAACAATCAGTATCAAAATAACTATTCACGATCAAACTCCAGAAATAGACACTATTCAGATAATAGATTGAGAAACTCATCTTATAATAGAAACAGGAAGTATTCCAAAAATAGAAATAGAAGCTATTCAAATACTCGAAATCAGCGTTATCAAAACAACAAATCAAGAAATAATTCAAACAACAGATCAAATTATCAAAGACCCAACAACAATTAATATCAAAATAGATCATGAGATAACTCGCAAAATAGAAACTCAAACTATAACAACCAACAAAGGAATTATTCCTAATCCGCTCATAGAAAAAACAACCATTAAACCGATTCCCAAAACAAGTAAAGAAGCAACACACCAAAAAATCAAAGGCAAATTAATCAAGTACAAACAACTGAAGAAACAAATTCAGACCCCGCTGGTATCGATAGTACAGAAAGTACTAAATTACAATTATATTGCATTAATTGTGAATCAACAGGCAGCGAAAGCGATACAGATAACACCATCTCAGTCAATTTGATTGAAGTTGAAAATGACCATGAACCTGTTAATAATGAACAACAATTCATTCACACATCTACGAAAATAAAATTTCTTCAAGATTATTACAATAGACCTACCAGTAATAATTTACCAATAGTACAAGAGGTAAACGAAGTTAACACCCTAATCAAACCTGAAAAAGACCAAGTACCATGTTCAAGTACAAATCAAAATAATCGAAACAAACAAAAAGAATCACCAAAATAAAAAATTTGGACAATTCCTTTTCTATAAGAAAGTCCAAAAAAAAGAACTTCAACCACGGGACCTTGAAATAGATTTTTTAATTGAATCAGGAGCAGATTCAATATCATTAACATTCCCACTTGGAAATAAATCTAATTTCTATATCCAAAATTAATACCCTTGAAAACAACCAGTAAAATAGCAACAGCACAAGGCTCAACATTAACAAACTATGGAAAAATCCAACTTTTCCTTGTTCCCACTAGAACAATGGAACAAAACAAACTCTTAAACAAACCGTTTAAGCAAACATTCCACATAACGGACATGCAACACAATATCATTGGAATACCATTTATAAATAAATACATTCCAACACTGTACATTTTAAACAGCAAAATCCATATAAATGATAAACACACAAAGAATGAAAAACACAGCTTTAACATTTTTTCAAAGAATAAACAAACAACCATCTTTTTTCTCCAAATTTTACCATATATACAATCAGGAACGAAAATACCTGAAACCACTATCAGGAAATGTATATAATTTCTCAATCAAACAAGTTCAGCAATATGATAAAGAACAAAATATACATCACCTCTTCATGTCAGACCTTGAATTTAGACCATTTCATAAATTTTTTTGATTAACAATCTCATCCGTAAAATACATGAAACATTCAAACTCTGATATTATTTCTTTACATGTATACAACAATTCACCATACCAAAAACATTACCTTTAGTACTCTTAGGATATAGTGAAACAAATGCAACAACTTCTCCCACAAAAAAAGTAGCAGGTCGAGTCAACAATATATTACAACTATTAGATACATGTCAATTATCAAATCTTGATCAAGAATTATCGAATAATAATATAATAAATAACGAAAAAAGAAATTCAGACTATTTCACAAAATACCTAATTTTAAACCATCATTTAAAATATCACTTTATACGGTAGAACAACAGAAATTTATAACAATGTTTAATTTCAACAATCTCAAATAACACAGAACGAAAACTTAGCCGATTTATTATCCAAATACCCAACAGTTTATGCAGCATCCAAATTTGACGTTGGAAAAATAATCACTATTACATCTACCTTTGAAACCTGATATGAGTAAAATTTTTAGACCACTCATACTCAAGAAAATTGCAATCACATACTTAGACGATGTTTTCATGCAATCACAAGCCAAAGATGAAACGTTTATAGTTTTAGAACAATATAATTCAAATACTAAAAAGTGAAAACATGAAAGCAGCCTCGGACAAATCACATTTTTTCTTAACCTAAGTAAAACTTCTTGGACATATTATTTAGAGAAAAACTATAACTCCATTAAAAACCACGCATTGATGCAATTCAAAATCTCCAGCGACCTACAATTAAAAAGAAAATCCAAGAAATCCTTGGAATGCTAAATTTCTTAAGTAAATATGTAAACAAAATGCAATCATACTTAAGACCATTCTAAAACCTTCTAAGAAAGCAAAAAAACTTTGAATGGAAAACAGAACATCAAACACGATTTGAAGAAATCAAAACATTTCTAGCAGAATAAATATCAAATACAATTCCAGACACCAATCAACCATTTTATGCAATGTGCGATGCTTCAAGTTTTGGCATCGGCGCAGTTTTGTTACAATCACTCAATGGAATGAATAAAATGAATCTCATGTCAGCAAATTCTCGCTTATTTACACAAGCTGAACTAGCACAGCTAAAAAATATACACTTACATAATATGAACTTTTGATACTAGGATCAAAACATCCATCAGTTTTATTTACAGATCACAAACCAATTATATTTCTCTTTACACAAAAATCAAATACAAACCATAGAGTTTACCGATTTCAATTATTTCTAATGAGATTTCCAAACTTACATATATTTTGGACAGCAGGAAAAAACCTTGCAATACCAGATACACAAAGTAGAAATACACCAACTAAACTACTTCACGAAAAACTACCGTTGAAATACCACAAAACATTAAATTTTACCACGCAAAAAATGAAATCTCACCACGATAAGAATGTAAATATGCAAAACAAACTGACATACATCAATCACAAATAAACAATTTACAACATTTTCCACTCTCTTTAGATTGTCAAAATAATCACTATGAAGTTGACTTATTAAGTACTTCCACATTTAAACCAATTAATTTTCACATTGGTTTCAAAACAATACCCAACAAAAACAAATTAAACAACAAGCACACAAAAATGAGTCTTTTCCATTAATAGAAAAAGAAAATTTAACTGACACTATAAATTTATCAGGACCATTACCAAATGATTTAAAATATACAATAAATCAAGTTTTTATTCTTCATGAACCACTTGACACGATACCTCTATCAAAACTGGAAGTAGACAGTATTTTTCTATCAACAACAGAGAATATTACGCAAAAATTTTTACAAAAATACCAAAATCTTGTCCTTGTTATCAGAGAACTTATATCATGGCACAAATATAAAATTAAACCAACAAAAGCTGATACCATAATCTTAGGAAACAAAACACTCCTCCGATATTTCAGAAAACTTAACAACAATACTATAAATCAAAACACAGATCTTCTAGAATATCAAACACCAGGATTGAAAGTACCCTGGCTTCCTTTAAGCATGATGTTAATAGCATTCAATACGTCACATACACTACATTCAAAATGACACTCAAGATCAGAAAAGATACACTCTAATTTCACCCAAAATTTTTTCATCCCAAATGCAACAGTTTGGATCAAAGTATTGTGTAACGACTGTATAAAATTTTAATTAAATAAACCTTACCCGAATCAAAAGCAAATTGCACAAAAACAAGATTTTAAAGGACAAAGTCTATATTTCAACCACAGATTATCATTTGACACGAAAGGACCAATTTCACCATCCTCCGAAGAAACCTCTTATATAATGGTCATTGTTGATGCATTTACGCACTACGTAGCACTCAACGCAGTACCAAATTGTAAAGCTTATTACGCATATACACAACACTTTACGAACTTTGGATAGCTATATTCGGATTGCCCGAAATACTAGTCACAAACAACGGCACAGAATTCATAAATAATGAGATCATCACACTATGTCACTTATATAATATCAAACAAAAACCACGTACATCTCATACACCTTAGACAAACGGATTAGTCGAAGGTATGAATCGTTCATTACAAGAATACTTTAGATGTATCATTAATGGAAATGATACACGATACACCGAATGGCCAGCAGATGTAAAATTATTCCCTTTATCTTTTGACACACAAATCACAACAACATTAGAAATATCACCATGCGAAATGGTATTTAATCAAAAACCACGAAAACCAATTAAGTTCACAGCAAATGCTCACAAAAATACACAAGTTTATTGTCAATCAAATAAAGATTCAAAATGTTATAATCTACTATTACATACGCATGATGACGATCACTTTCATCATCCACAAATTTTAAAATAAGCTTCCGGCAAACATACCGAATGGATTTTAAATAGAAATAAAAAACATAATGAAATATACCAAAAAGTAACAAAAAAATTGTTACAAAGACAGATTATAAGTAACTAAATTAATTCACGCTTTACGCCAGCATTAGATTTGGAAATCGGAACATTTGTTTTAATTCCCAATTTCACTACATAAAAAGGAAACTCTTAAAAATTACAACCACTCCGAAAAGAACCATATCAAATAGTTGATAAAACCATTGATCTAACATACAAACTTACTGATTCCAGTAAAAAAGAAAGTGTTCAACATCGTATCAACCTATTGCCTTATTATGCAAAAGAATACGCACTTCGCGAATTAGCTCAATTATATTTTTTTACAGGTTTACAAATCATCAAATCAATCCAGAAAATGAACAAAATCAAAACATCTATAAAAACAAGAATCAAAAAACAATTCAACAAACAAGTGCAGCCCCCCAAACCTCTTCTACACCAGAAACAAAAACATCTCAAAAAGAAAGAAAAAATAGGAAAATGACAGAAAAGATTTTTACCACAGGATCAACACCTAAAATTTGAACATAGAGAATTATCACAATTTAGAAGCCAGCCACGAAAAAATTATAAAACTTTCATTCCACAATCCAAAATTTTAAAGAAAGTTGAATTTCAGAAACAACTTTTATTTCAATCAGTATCAAGATTTTTTAAATCATTTTGAATTCTCACATTTACGTAATATAATGCTGAAAACACATTTGAACAATTCTATTTCAAAATCAACCAATAGAATTTGGTCATATTCATCACTTTATTGCCACCAACACAACTTTATTAGCCAATAGATATTAATCTCCAGGCATATCTATAACTATAACTTTAAGAACTCCAGGCTAAAAATTGACACTTACAATAAACACTAATTCAGTATCACAACCCTCCCCTATCAAGTGAAACAAAGATCAACCATGTTTTCCCAACCCAGACTTCAAAAACCCTCCAACCAAAAGTATCAGATTAGCCTAAAGAGCAAAAAACAAATTGATCATTTGGCCTAAAATACAAATAATCCCAAGATACCCCCAATCATCCACTAAATAAAAACAAAACTATGAAGCCTCCCGAACACCATAAAATAGCACCTCAACAGTATTTGATAAAACCCAAGCCACATGTCAAAAAATCAATAAATAAACCGACCACAATTGAATTTAGCCCCAAAAACTTTAAAAAAATTCGACGAAACAAATCATTTCTTAAATGCTTTTCTCCATAACATTCAACAATTTTAAGCAACTAATTTCAAATCTTATCAAAAAGTTTTCTAATCTTCTTAAATTTTCTATAATCTTTTTAGCTGAAACTTTCGATTCTTTTCATAATTTTTTGCAACCTTTTTTTATTTTCTATTACCTGCTCGAAATACACCTCCAACTTTCAAAAATCCTTGATAACCTCCACTGGTACGATAATTTGAGGTCTATTTAGTTATTTCGAATGATTTTCAGTAGAACTGATATTTTTCTAGTATTCATAATTTTTCTCACATTTTTATCATCCCTAAAAATGACAATGTGCAAATGTATAAAAAAGGCAATCATCACATTCGCTTTAACAACCATCCTTTTAATTCTTTTCATTGAAGAATACTATAGCAAACATAAACTTTCCTTATAAAAATGTGAAAACTCAAATACCTTTTCAAAATTGCTAATCGACCACCACCACACCAGCCCCCACCAACAACTTCCCAAAAAACCCAATAACACCTACAACTACCCAAAACCCCCTATCATTAACACGCATTTCTTTCCAAGACAATCCATACACATTTCAAGAAAGATACGCCCGATTATCTGAACCATTAGAACCAGTTGTTTGCCATGCACCTTTAAGCGAACCACAAAACGAACCGACATATAATTTATATCCTAGTCTAAAACAAGATCTTAATAGAGTAAGACTGCAGAGTAAAACCAAAACACACTTGAAAGAAATAGACAAATATTGGTTCGTTAACTATATTTGGTTCACCTTGATTGTATGAGTGTGATGTCCAATATGGTAGGCGTTCGGTGGATTCTGGGGGGTTACAAGGGTTTTCTCTAAATTAATCTGATGTGGGAGTTGAACCTAATTAATCTGATGGAAGATTTGAAATGCTTTGTTGTGAAGCAAGTGTGGGAGATTCTGGTTGTGTGCTATCAGAAAGATCTGAGGGGGTTGGTGTCGGTGATTGAGGTATATTAAAATGAACTCTGTGGTTTGAAAATTTCTGTTTCGTCTTGGATGTATGATTTGTCTATTTCTTTCAAGTGTGTTTTGGTTTTACTCTATCAGTCTTACTCTATTAAGATCTTGTTTTAGAGTAGGATATAGATTATACGTCGGTTCGTATTGTGGTTCGCTTAAAAGTGCATGGCAAACAACTGGTTCTAGAGGTTCAGATAATCGTGCGTATCTTTCTTGAAATGTGTATGGATTGTCTTGGAAAGAAATGCGTGTTAATGATAGGGGTTTTTGGGTAGTTGTAGGTTATCGGGTTTTTTTTGGGAAGTTGTTGGTGGGGG
>NC_087068.1:52749292-52793391 GCF_963678635.1 Symsagittifera roscoffensis | reverse complement strand
GGTTTTGGGTAGTTGTAGGTGTTATTGGGTTTTTTGGGAAGTTGTTGGTGGGGGCTGGTGTGGTGGTGGTCGATTAGCAATTTTGAAAAGGTATTTGAGTTTTCACATTTTTATAAGGAAAGTTTATGTTTGCTATAGTATTCTTCAATGAAAAGAATTAAAAGGATGGTTGTTAAAGCGAATGTGATGATTGCCTTTTTTATACATTTGCACATTGTCATTTTTAGGGATGATAAAAATGTGAGAAAAATTATGAAAAGAATCGAAAGTTTCGAAAGTTTCAGCTAAAAAGATTAAAGAAAATTTTAGAAGATTGGAAATGTTTTTGATAAGATTTGAAATTAGTTGTTTAATGTTGTTGACTGTTTTGAGAAAAGCATTTAAGAAATGATTTGTTTCGTCGAATCTTTTCTAAATTTTTGGGGCTAATTTCAATTGTGGTCGGTTTATTTATTGATTTTTTGACAAGTGGGTTGGGTTTTGTCAAATATTGTTGAGGTGTTATTTTATGGTGTTGGGGAGGTCTTCATAGTTTTGTTTTTGTTTAGTGGATGATTGGGGGTGTCTTGGAGTTATTTGTACTTTAGGCCAAATGATCAATTTGTTTTTTTGCTCTTTAGGCTAATTTGATGTTTTTGATTGGAGGGTTTTGAGGTCTGGGTTGGGAAAACATTGTTGATCTTTGTTTTACTTGATAGGGGAGGGTTGTGATATTGAATTAGTGTTTATTTTAGTTGTCAATTTTTAGCCTGGAGGTCTTAAAGTTATAGTTATAGATATGCCGGGATATTAATATCTAGTGGCTAATAAGTTGTGTTGGTGGCAATAAAATGATGATTATGACCAAATTCTATTAGCTGATTTTGAATTAGAATTGTTCAAATGGGTTTTTAGCATGTTATTAAGTAAATGTGAGAATTCGAATTGATTTTAAAAATCTTGATAATGATTAGAATAAAAGTTGTTTCTGAAATTAAACTTTCTTTAAAATTTCAGATTGTGGAATGAAAGTTTTATAATTTTTTCGTGGCTGGCTTCTAAATTGTGATAATTCTCTATGTTCAAATTTTAGGTGTTGATCCTGTGGTAAAATCTTTTCTGTCATTTTCCTATTTTTTCTTTCTTTTTGAGATGTTTTTGTTTCTGGTGTATAAGAGGTTTGGGGGGCTGCACTTTTTTGTTGAATTGATTTTTGATTCTTGTTTTTATCGATGTTTTGATTTTGTTCATTTTCTGGATTGATTTGATGATTTGTAAACCTGTGAAAAAATATAATTGAGCTAATTCGCGAAGTGCGTATTCTTTTGCATAATAAGGTAATAGGTTGATACGATGTTGAACACTTTCTTTTTTACTGGAATCAGTAAGTTTGTATGTTAGATCAATGGTTTTATCAACTATTTGATATGGTTCTTTTCGGAGTGGTTGTAATTTTTAAGAGTTTCCTTTTTGTGTAGTGAAATTGGGAATTAAAACAAATGTTCCGATTTCCAAATCTGTTGCTGGCATAAAGCGTGAATTAATTTGGTTACTTATGTTCTGTCTTTGTAACAATTTCTTTGTTACTTTTTGGTATATTTCATTATGTTTTTTATCTCTATTTAAAATCCATTCGGTATGTGTGCCGGAAGCTAATTTTAAAATTTGTGGATGATGAAAGTGATCTTCATCATGCGTATGTAATAGTAGATTATAACATATTGAATTTTTTTGTTTGATTGAAAATAACCTTTCGTGAGCATTTGCTGTGAACATAATTGGTTTGCGTGGTTTTTGATTAAATACCTTTTTGTATGGTGACCTTCATAGTGTTGTTGTGATTTGTGAGTTAAAAGATAAAGAGAATAATTTTACATCTGCTGACCATTCTGTGTATCGTGTATCATTTCCATTAATGATACATCTAAGGTATTCTTGTAATGAACGATTCATACCTTCGACCAATCCGTTTGTCTAAAGTGCATGAGATGTGCGTGGTGTTTGTTTGATATTATATAAGTGACATAGTGTGATGATCTCATTATTTATGAATTCTGTGCCGTTGTTTGTGACTAGTATTTCGGGCAATCCGAATATAGCTATCCAAAGTTCGTAAATGTTGTATATGCGTAATAAGCATTACAATGTGCTACTGGGTTGAGTGCTACGTAGTGAGTAAATGCATCAACAATGACCATTATATAAGAGTTTCCTTCGGAGGATGGTGAAATTGGTCCTTTTGTGTCAAATGATATTCTGTGATTGAAATATAGACTTTGTCCTTTAAAATCTTGTTTTTTTTTGCAATTTGCTTTTGATTTGGGTAAGTTTTATTTAATTGAATTTTTATACAGTCTTTACACAATACTTTGATTCAAATTGGTGCATTTGGGAAGAAAAAATTTTGGGTAAAAGTGGAGTGTATCTTTTCTGATCCTGAGTGTCATTTTGTATGTAGTGTAAGTGACGTCTTGAATGCTATTAACATCATGCCTAAAGGAAGCCAGGGTACTTTTAATTCTGGTGTTTGATATTCTAGAAGATCTGTGTTTTCATTTATAGTAGTGTTGTTAAGTTTTCTGAAATATCGGAGGAGTGTTTTATTTCCTAAGATTGTGGTATCAGCTTTTGCTGGTTTAATTTTATATTTGTGCCATGATTTAAGTTCTCTGATAACAGGGTCAAGATTTCGGTATTTTTGTAAAAATTTCAATGTAATATTTTCTGTTGTTGGTAAAAAAATACTGTCTACTTCCAGTTTTGATTGAGGTATTGTGTCAAGTGGTTCATGAAGATTAACAACTCGATTTATTGTATACTCTAAATCATTTGGTAATGGTCCTGATAATTTTATAGTGTCAGTTAAATTTTCTTTTTCTAATATTGGAAAAGGTTCCTTTTTGTCTGCTTGTTGTTTAATTTGTTTTTGTTGGATGTTGTTTTTAATCCAATGTGAACATGAATTGGTTTAAATGTGGAAGTACATAATAAATCAACTTCATAGTGATTATTTTGAAAATCTAAAGAGAGTGGGAAATGTTGTAAATTGATTATTTGCGATTGATGTATGTCAGTTTTTTTTGCAGACTTACATTCTAATCGTGGTGAGGTTTCATTTTTTGCAAGGTAAAATAAATGTTTTGTGGTATTTCAACGGTAGTTTTCGTGAAAGTAGTTCAGGTGGTTTATTTCAACTTAGTGTATCTGGTAATGCAAGGTTTTTTCCTGCTGTCCAAACTATATGTAAGTTTGGAAATTTCATTAGAATTAAATGAAATCGGTAAACTCTATGGTTTGCATTTGATTTTTGTGTAAAGAGAAATATAATTGGCTTGTGATCTGTAAATAAAACTGTTTGATGTTTTGATCCTAGTATCAAAAGTTCATAGTCTGTAAATGTATATTCTATAGCTGTGCTAGTTGAGCTTGTGTAAATAAGCAAGAATTTGCTGATATGAGATTCATTTTTTTCGTTCCATTGTGTGATTGTAACAATGCTGCGCCGATGCCAAAACTTGAAGCATCGCACATTGCATAAAATGGTTGATTGGGGTCTGGAATTATGTTTGATATTTGTTCTGCTAGAAATATTTTGATTTCTTCAAACCGTGTTTGATGTTCTGTTGTCCATACAAAGTTTTTTTGTTGACTTAGATTGTTATAGAATGGTCTTAACTATAATCGCATTTTGTTTAATTTTTTTTTAAAGAAATTTAGCATTCCAAGGAATTCTTGGATTTTCTTTTTAATTGTAGATGGCTGGAGTTTTCGACTTGCATCAATACGTGGTTTTTAATGGAGTTAGAGTTTTTCTCTAAATAATAGGTCCAAGAAATTTTACGCGGGTTAAGAAAAATTGTGATTTGGCCGAGGCTGCTTTCATGTTTTCCTTTTTTAGTATTTGATGATAATGTTCTAAAACTATAAACGTTTCTTTATTGGCTTGTGATTGCATGAAAACATCGTCTAAGTATGTGATTGCATTTTTCTTGCGTATAAGTGGTCTAAAAATTTTACTCATAAAAGCTGAAAAAGCTGCTGGTCCTATGGATATTCCACAGAATAATCTATTGAATTCGTATTATTGATTTCCAATAACAAATTGTGTCAATCGTCGTGGTTGTTCGTCTAATGGCATTTGATTATATGCACTATTCATATCTGCGGTTGTGAAATATTTACCGTTTTTTTTGTTAGAATTACTTGAATGGGTTCAATAGGCCAATTACATTTAGATTCATCAATGAGTGAACTGAAATATTTTTTGTTTAGAACTATTTTTAGTGATTCTTTTTTAGGAAGGATGATAACTGGGTTAATAAAGGTGTTTCTTTTTGGTTGTTCTTCTTTATTTACTGGTGATATGATTTCATATTGTTCTAAAATGTCAAGTAATCTATTTACTTCATCATGTAAGTGTATTGGTACTTTACTTGCCCTTTGTTTATTTCCAAAATTGCATCAGGTTTCATAGGTAGATGTAATGGTGAATTTTTTTCCAACGTCAAATTTAGATGTTGCATAAACTGTTGGGTATTTTGATAAAAAATCGGCTAATTTTTCAAATTCGTTCTGTGTTATTTGAGAGTGTTGAAAATAAACATTGTTAGAAATTTCTGTTTTTCTACTGTATAATGTGATATTTTAAATGATGTTTTAAAATAAAGTATTTTGTGAAATAGTCTGAATTTCTTTTTTCGTTATTTTTTATATTATTTATCGATAACTCTTCATCGGGAATTGTTGATTGACATGTATCTAATAGTTTTAAAATATTGTTGACTGTAATATATGTGATTTAATTGTAATTCAGTACTTTCTGTACTATCGATACCAGGGTGTCTGAATTTGTTTCTTCAGTTGTTCGTACTTGATTAATTTGCCTTTGATTTTTTGGTGTGTTGCTTCTTTACTTGTTTTGGGAAACGGTTTAACGGTTGTTATTTCTATGAGCGGTTTGGGAATAATTCCTTTATTGATTGTTATAGTTTGAGTTTCTATTTTGTGAGTTATCTTGTGATCTATTTTGATATTAATTGTTGTTGGGTCTTTGATAATTTGATCTGTTGTTTGAATTTTTTCTTGATCTGTTGTTTTGATAAATGATTTCGATTATTTGAATAGCTTCTATTTCTATTGTTGGAATACTTCCTGTTTCTATTGTAAGATGAGTTTCTCAATCTGTTAGTTGAATAGTGTCTGTTTCTGGAGTTTGATCATGAATAGTTATTTCGATACTGACTGTTTTGACTATTTGATCTATTGTATCTATTTTGTGAGAATTTTCGTGTGTTTCTTTGTTCTGGCGATCTACGTCTAAAATTAGAGTTAAAGGGTGATTGGTTTCTCGAATAATTTGAGCTATTGGAAGTGGTTTTCCAGAACTATTATTACTGTGAATATTTTTATTTGGTAAGTTTTTTTCATTAATTGATAAAGTGATTTATTTGGTTCTTTGTACTTTTGTGGTTTATTTTGGTTATCTTGCTGTTTTTGTCGACACTCGGCAAAGCTCTGTCCGTATCGTAAGTAATAATTACACCAATTTTTGAAAGATGGTTTAACTTTAAAACTGGATCTTTCTCATAGATGTGCAAAATATCTGTGATTTTTTCGGATAAATCTACGTCTGAGTTATGAGTGGTAGTTATGTGTGTAGTAATTGTAGAAGTTGTGTCAATCGTCGTGATTGTTCGTCTAATGGCGTTTGATTATATGCACTATTCATATCTGCGGTTGTGAAATACTTACCGTTTTTTTTTGTTAGAATTACTTGAATGGGTTCAATAGACCAATTACATTTAGATTCATCAATGAGTGAACTGAAATATCTTTTGTCTAGAACTATTTTTAGTGATTCTTTTTTTAGCTAGGATGATAACTGGGTTAATAAAGGTTTTTCTTTTTGGTTGTTCTTCTTTATTTACTGGTGATATGATTTCATATTGTTCTAAAATGTCAAGTAATCTATTTACTTCATCATGTAAATGTATTGGTACTTTACTTGCCCTTTGTTTATTTCCAAAATTGCATCAAGTTTCAAAGGTAGATGTAATGGTGAATTTTTTTCCAACGTAAAATTTAGATGTTGCATAAACTGTTGGGTTTTTTGATAAAAAATCGGCTAATTTTTCAAATTCGGTCTGTGTTATTTGAGAGTGTTGAAAATAAACACTGTTAGAAATTTCTGTTATTCTACTGTATAATGTGATATTTTAAATGATGTTTGAAAATAAATCATTTTGTGAAATAGTCTGATTTTCTTTTTTCGTTATTTTTTATATTATTTATCGATAACTCTTCATCAGGAATTGTTGATTGACATGTATCTAATAGTTGTAAAATATTGTTGACTGTAATATATGTGATTTAATTGTAATTCAGTACTTTCTGTACTATCGATACCAGGGGGTCTGAATTTGTTTCTTCAGTTGTTCGTACTTGATTAATTTGCCTTTGATTTTTTGGTGTGTTGCTTCTTTACTTGTTTTGGGAAACGGTTTAACGGTTGTTATTTCTATGAGCGGATTGGGAATAATTCCTTTATTGATTGTTATAGTTTGAGTTTCTATTTTGCGAGTCATCTCGTGATCTATTTTGATATTAATTGTTGTTGGGTCTTTGACAATTTGATCTGTTGTTTGAATTATTTCTTGATCTGTTGTTTTGATAAATGATTTCGATTATTTGAATAGCTTCTATTTCTATTGTTGGAATACTTCCTGTTTCTATTGTAAGATAAGTTTCTCAATCTGTTATTTGAATAGTGTCTATTTCTGGAGTTTGATCATGAATAGTTATTTCGATACTGATTGTTTTGACTATTTGATCTATTGTATCTATTTTGTGAGAAATTTTGTGTATTTCTTTGTTCTGGCGATCTACGTCTAAAATTAGAGTTAAAGGGTGATTGGTTTCTCGAATAATTTGAGCTATTTGGAAGTGGTTTTCCAGAACATTTTTTACTGTGAATATTTTTATTTGGTAAATTTTTTTTTCATTAATTGATAAAGTGATTTATTTGGTTCTTTGTAATTTTGTGGTTTATTTTGGTTATTTTGCTGTTTTTGTCGACACTCGGCAAGGCTGTGTCCGTATCGTAAGCAATAATTACACCAGTTTTTGAAAGATTGTTTACCTTTAAAAATGGATTTTTCTCATAGATGTGCAAAATATCTGTGATTTTTTCGGATAAATCTACGTCTGAGTTATGTATGGTAGTTATGTGTGTAGTATTTGTTTGGATTCAATTAAAGTAATGTAGTTTAAGATTCTCTGTTTCTTCGAGTTTCATTGTGATTTCAGCTTGTTCTAGTTTATCGACTAGTTTTCTAAAACCTAAATCTGGTTCTCGAAATGAGGAGGGATGTGATGCTCTCTTTTAAATTGCTATTTTTCCTAATTGAGATGTTAGAGTCACCAATAAACTTTTTGTAGTTATTGTGTTTTGTAATCATGAGTCCGTATCATCGGCAATAATTAAACAATTTTTTGAAAGAACGTTTACCTTTAAAAATTGTTTTTTTCTCATAGATGTTCAAAATTTTAGTGATTTTTTGGGTAAATTTACGTCTTAGTCATGTATGTTATTTATATGTGTAGTATTTGTTTGGACTCTATTAGCATATTGTAGTTTACGATTCTCTGTTTCTTCGAGTTTCATTGTGATTGCAGCTTGTTCTAGTTTATCAACTAGTTTTCTAAAATCTAAATCTGGTTCTCTAATTGAGGAGGGATGTGATGCTCTCTTTTTAATTGCTTTTTTTCTTAATTGAGGTGTTAGAGTCATCATTAAGATTTCTGTCAATTTTGGTGTTTTTTTTTAATCATGAGTGTAATTATGAGTGAATATGCTTTTCGAACTAGTGTTTCGATTCTAACTGCTAATTGTTTGATTGATTCCTTTGATAATCTACGAGTTTCGTTATATAAAACTGTTTGATGTTGTTTGTTTCTTTCAGAATCAAACATTTTTGAAAACTCTCGTGTAAACCTTTTCCAATCTGATTTTATGTCTTTAGGTAAAACTGAAAACCATTTTTGAGCTGCACTATCAAGCGTTGTTGGATCAACGCTAATCGTCTATGTATCCAATTTTGATGACGTGGTGTATTTTTTGGTTCAGGTCCTATATTCAAAATTAAAATTGCTGTGACTGCATTTAAATAATCTTCTACGGAAAATTGAGGGTCTTTGCCTGTGAAAACCATAAATGGTTTATTTGATATTTTTGACGATCCACTCATTATATATAGATTCATTGTCATTTGTAGTGATTCTGCGGCATTTGGTATTTGTGAGAAATTTGTAAGCTGACTGTTTGTTATTTCATTATGTTCTAAAAATATGGCAACGAGATTTCGTTTTGCATTTGTGTTGGTTGATAAGATTGTGTACTTACAGTGTTTTGTATCTGTATTGATTGATAGGATTGCGTACTAGTTGGGTTTTGCATTTGCAATGGTTGATGAGTTTGTGTACTAGCTGAATTTTGTGGGTAAAAAATTATATTTTAAGATGCTTGATTTTGTCGAGGTTTTTGTACACAATATTCCCGTGTATATGGTGCAAAAATATCTGATTAGTAGTAGTCATCATCATCCGATGATAAATAGTTAGGTGTATAATAAGGTGTTTGTTGTTTAGATCTGTTTTGTTGGAAAGTTGGGTAATTTTCACTTTTATCTTGTGAAGTAAGAGGGTTGTCATGAAAATTTACTGAGTTTGATAATCTTTGTGAAATTAAACGATTTTGCGTGTTTATTGGGGGTGGATGAGTTGTTTGTGGTCCACTGACAATATTTTGGAACAACGGAGGTTTCAGCCGTGGATTAATTGTTACCTGTAGTAATATTGGATTTTTAGGTCTATGCGTTGTAACGGTTGGGTGTATTGGTGAAATACTTTGTTGTGTGGTTATTGCTATTGTTTCGACTATTTCTTCATTTACAAAATGTGATGGTGTTTGAATATCTTGTTGGGTAAGATTTCTAGTTCCAATTAGATTTTCTTGTTGTAAAATAAGTGAGTTTAAACTATTATTTCCTCTTCTATCAGGTAAAAGTGAATTATAGTTTGAAGGTGTTGCGTTTATTGTGAATGGAATTACTTTTACATAGTCTTTGTGAATAGAGATTGTGTTAATTGCTTGACTTGAGATGTCTATTGGTATGTTCAAAAATAGTGGGTGAGACCTATCGGGGTCCCAAAGATAATCTGATTGTTCTGATAAGACAGTGTCGTCGTTCGTACTTAGGGGTCTAAAATTCTTTCTTGCTGGTGAAATTAAATCAAAATTATGTGTGAAATAATCAATCATAATAAACCATGCTAAGATTTTTTGCAATTCATGTTTAACATTTTGTGAGACTTCATTGCTTGATAAATTTTCACGGATTGCATTTAAAAATTCTGAAAACGCTGCAATTTCATTTCTTACTTTCGTGTGTCTTGATGTTTGAACTGGTGAAGTACTTGGGGTTTCTATTTTTTCTAGTATAGATAAGTAACTATATATTAATGAAAATACATTGTTAGTAAATAGTGAATTTGCTCTCTGTAAGTTTTGATGTTGTATCTTTTTTATGTATTCTGTGAATACTTTTGAAAATTCTTATTCTACATCGTGTGTTTGAATTATATATTTACCATGAGATTTACTTGGTGAACTGATTTCAAAATCCACAAGCCATTCAAATTCAAACAATATCGCCGCGCCGAGCTAGAAAAAGCCGGAAACTTCGTCATCGAACGTAACCGGGTCGCCGCCTTACGATAAACTCAGCGGACTTCTTCCTGTGCTTCGATTGGAAAATGTTCAAGCACAGATGTGACCACTGCTCCTGTAATGTGCGAATCCTGTTGTACCCACTCCTGGGTCACGGCAGGCCTTGCAAAGCGTTTAATTTTAACTGCACCAAGATTAGATGTTCTGGTAAGGGCCAAAATTCGACGGATTCAGTTCCCACGCAACGAGTCGAGTTGAACGTATTTGTTTAACTCTATCACCATGAATACTCGTTAAGGTTACACCGTTGGTCAAAATCATCTTGAGCGTTGGTTCCTAAACCATTGAAGTTCCCATTTTGCACGACAAGTTTCCACATCTGCAGCCAATTAAATTTAATGTCTTCAACTACTCCGACGTTGAGATGATATTGGGGCAGGATGTCTTTGATGCAATCAAGCCTCTCGAATACTTCCAAGAAAGAAACCAAAATACTCTTGTCGCTGTACTTATACCCATTGGTGGGATCTTAGTGGCCCACTTTCCTCGCCAATTAGCGTTCGAGCCGCCACTTTCAAGTGCAATTATAAAGACGTAGCACTTGATGAAGTGGTGAAGAAGTGGTGCGAGCTAGAATCGTATGACACTTTTAAACAAGCTGATTCTCGTTTCGCAGCTGATAAACGCTCTCCGAAACTTTTTGATTTACTACGCTTCATTATGGCAGTTGTTATTTTGTTGGAAGGATCTGTGCTGCAGACACAATTCTTCTTCCCGATAGCTTTTACGCCTCGTTGGTCCGGTTTAGTCTCTTGAAAAGCGTCTACAAAAAGATTTAAAACTCAAAATTCAATACGCATCAGATATCCGAGGTGATGTACAAAAAGGTGACGTAGTCTCGGGCAGCCCTCACGTGTCAATAAACCGTTCGGATCGGGAATCGTACGTAACGCATAATCCAGTTTTAAACTGGAACAAACCTGGCAAAGTTCGGCGCGTTTCGAAATGTGCTTCTAAGTTTTACAGCAAACCTTTCAAAAACTCCCTTCTCGTTGGCCCCGAACTGCTGAAGAACCTGTTAATTGCTTTATTGCGCTTCCGAGAGCACAAATACTCAGTTTCAGCAGACTTCGAAGACATGTTCATGGAGGTCGGGTTACTATAAAGCGATGAACGTTCCTTGCGTTTTTTGTGGTGGGAGAACGCCACATCAGATGTGAGCGTATTTCAATTTAAAAGACAGTTTTTAAAGCGAAAGATTCTCCGACATGTTCTAACTGTGCTCTTCGCCGAACAGCCGTCGACAACCGGGATCGCTATCCCGAAGCCGCTTACGCCGCGCTGAATAATTTTTACAAGGATGACTACCTTGGGTCTGTGAAAAATCCCGAAGATGCTTTAACGTTAAGTCGCAGTTTAGTTGAACTCCTTAAGTTGGGTGGGTTTAACCTCAGAGAAATTGTTAGCAACAATCCCAATTTGTTCTTGAAACTAAATCCTCCTTAAATCAGCGCTGCAAACATCGCATGTTCTCGGTATCAAATTGGATCACGTCACCGATAGGTTACTCGTGAGCAAAGGAGTTAACCCCGAACTCAAAGACTATTTACACAGCGATCGGTTCTGAGTTTTATGCCTTCCGTGATCGACCCCATAGGTCTTGTCGCCCCGTATACCGTGCGCGCACGTTTCCTACTGAAAGATATATGGCGGTTGAGTGGCTAACAGTGGGACGACCCAGTGCCCAATGAGTTGGGCCTCAGACTCACTGAATGCCACTCCGGCTTTACAGATTTGGGGCAGCTCTCAATACTTCGTTGCCAGTTTGACTTTCCAGTAGATGAGGTTGAACTGCACATGTTCTGTGATAGCTCATTGGAGGTTTTATGTTCTGTAGCATTCATTCTCACCCAGAAAAACGCCTAATCCAAATGCTAACTTGCGCTTGGCTTCGATAAAGCAAGAGTAGCCCCAATGAAGGTGCTTTGAGTTCCGATTTTGGAACTTCAAGCTGCGCTTCTTGCTACTCGTCTGAAGGATGATATCGAGAAAGCTCTAACACTGAGTATTTCCAAAGTGTTCATGTGGACTGACAGCACTACAGTCCTTCAGTGTTTGAGCCGGTGTTTCTAGCTAACCGAGTAACCGATAATCTGGATTCAACCTCAATGGACAAATGGTTCCATGTTTTGAGTGGAGTTAACCCGCTGACACCGGAACTAGATGAACTAGATGTCAATGGCCCTTCTTTTTTGAAAACTTCTGATTGGCTTTTCAATCTATGCAGGGAGGTTACTGAGAAAACTCGCCTGGATGGTCCAGTCCACGGCCTGAATGAGGGTTTAGAATTATCTTCAAATTTTCCGTGCACTGCAGTTTTGACTGACTTTGTCTTCACTTGGGAAGAGTATAGCTCGTTCTTTAATATAAAGCAGCTCGTCGCATATTTTTTGAGACTCTCACCTAAGCATAGACCTTTTAGATCACCAGATAAGGCCATATTTGTTCCAGCAGAACTTGTCATTGTAGAGGAAAAACTTTTGCGACTTTCGCAGTTTGAGTCATTTCCAACTGAATGTAAGCTATTAGCAGCTAGAAAACATGTGAAAACATCAAGCCGTATATCATCGCAATCGCCTTTTATCGGACCGAACGGTTCAGCTAGATCTACCCGCCGTATCCACCGTGTCTCCGCAACCGCGTTCGAAACTTGCCATCCAACAATTTTGGATAGCCGACATCGCTTATTGTTTCTCCAATTTTGTCACATTAAACACGAACATCAGTGCGTTGGTCACCTCCCTTCCGTCATTCATCACCAATTCGTTGAACTATGCTTGAGATCTGCTATAAGAGCTATTGAAACGCATTGGTGAGATCTGCATTCAATGCACTAAGAGCTAGCGTGGTAAGTTGAATCGACTAGCCCTAGTGGCCAATACCCAGTAGCACGCATAATGTCGCTAAACTACGGCAAAGACAACAGCGCCCATTCCGCAAACCTTAGGACTGCTTCCGGAAACTACACTAGGCCGCTCGTTAAGCTCGTTCCGGTTCTCGCTGCTTCGGGGCGGAGGATGTTAAGGCTATTTAGCATTAAGTTGAAAGTATAGTAATGAATCATTATAGTCTCTTTTCAAAACCAGCTATATAGCTCAGCGTATACATAGTGCGTTCCGGGCAGTTCGGTGTGGGTTCGATCCTCAAGTAAGACGTTCCATTTGAGATCAAATTTGAGCCAAACCTGATAGAACATAAAATCCTAATATTTTAATTGGTTCAAAAATGGTTTGCAATTGCGCTTCTGTTAATGCAACTGCGTGAACTGAATATGCATTTCTTGTGAAAAAACATAAAATAACAAAATCAGCGAAAGAACAAGCCCACTTTTGATTTGATACTTTAACGTTGTTGCTATATAAGTGCAATATTTTTTTTCTACTAAAAATTGCCGTTTAACGATTCAATTATTGCCGAATTAATTCAATTCCGTTTCCTGTTTTCTCCGAATAATGAAAAAAGGTCAGAACACAAAGTGAGGTCTAGATGTTGACTTACTATCATAATTGAACTATTTCCATTAAAATAAACCTCAGTTTATATAGTAGTATAAATCAGTACGGATAGTGTGTATATAATTGGAACATTCAGAGTTCAATAATGGGAAAGTTGGAGGGGCAATAAATTACTGGAAGGGCTATAATGGGAAAGACCCTAATTTGCTCGACCTGAAAAAAAACAGGTCGTCAAAATTTATCAAATTTTTTTGAAAACACCCCCCCCCCCCTCGAGAAAATCCTAGATTGGCCCCTTGGTGAACTTTTTTTTAACCGTGCAAACGACTTTATGTGCTCTGAATGTTTTATCCCAATGAATGAAAAAAATGGAGCATATTTGTCTCTATCTATTAAAGTGAAAAATAACCGATTTTAATTGATTCACACTAGATGTTAATGTTTTTTTAAATACTAGGATTGTAATCAAATGTTGATTAATCATAATCGTTGATTTTCACTATTTAGACGCTGACGAAAAACTCAAATTTGGTCAATTTTTATCCGTAGAACTCAAGTGCAAGGAGCGGGGAATTTAAAAAACACGAAATTTTTGGAAGAAGTTCTTCATTTAACCCGTTTATTAGCACTACACTTGAGAAATCACAGATTCAACTTCGTTACTCGAAGATTCTTTTTATGCTACTATTAATAAACGAGTCCAGTTTCCTTGGTCGATCGAGCCCCAAAACGAAGATTTTATGTCCGGCTGCACAAAATTTACGGACCAAACACCAGAAAATTTTTAATACAAGAGAAAAATTCACGTTGAAATTGAGAAATTATATCGACTCCTAGTGACAGAAATTTACTTTTAGGTAGTTTTTTGGTCGCTCTGAATCCTCAGCATAAATTCATGATGATTCAAAATTTAACCCAATTAAAATTTTTATAGTCCAGAAAAGATTGAAAAGTCTTATCTAAACTTCAAGTTTAATATTTGTGACTTCATAGTTTATAAAACTTGCTGGACGAAAACTGATTTTGCTATCTTGCTGAACTTAATTGAGAACTCAAAAATCATCGCCAAACCCAGAATATCCCACTTTGATTTCAGAAATCAAAATTCATTCACAATTTTTATTTTGTTTTGCAGGAAAGAAACCAAAACAAAGTTTTCATCTAATTAATCAGCAGCTCAAAAATATCAAAAAAGAAATGAATCTGTCCGTCTTACTTGGTAAGTTTTGAAGTTACTATTGCGGTCGCCTCAACAAATTTTAAACCCCTATTTCTCCAAAGCAAAAGAACTGGCTAATTAAGGATGCGTATTTTTGATTCTATAAACCCATCCCCCCGCCGACCCGAAAGGTCCCCTTTTATACAATTTTAAGATATTCTATTTTGGTAGACCGACCTTTAAAAGTGCCTTCGGAAATGTTGAAATTGTTAGTTCTAGGATGTTTCTAATTTTTTTCAAAAGCTTGATGTATAAAAGGTCAAAGAGCTATCTACTATCATCGATTGGACTATTTTTCTTCCTCTCTTTAATCGATCAGTATCAAAATTTGCGCACAGGTTAATTAGATTATTTCGAAGTTAATTAGTTTTAATCCGAACAAAATCTAGACTTCTACCATCTCACACTGTGAGTTATGACCGGGGTGTATAACTCATAGAGTAATTTCGGATAGGGTACACCGTCTGCTCGTCACGCTATCTTATTTTCGGCCGGATAGATTCGTGCAACTTCTTAGTCTAATACCGATCCTAATCTTACTCTTATACTATCTAGTCTCAGGTTGTTTAACTAGTCTCTGCTAGGCTCAATAGATCTAGGGTATACTGGTTTATTGCGGCTGCTGAAGTGCTCGGGAGAGTCCAACTAATTTCTAAGTTAAATTCAAATCTCTCTGGTGCTGAAATTACAAGTAACTTCAGCACTTACAAACAAGTGGGTTGTTAGTTAGATGGATCATGATTGGTTAATATTAAATACTTTACATTGGTAAAACATTTAATTTATCCAATCATAAAATATAGTTTAGATCAGGTTCCACCCATCCGGGTTTTACAGAGTTTTTTAGAACAGTTCTTCTGTAATTCAAGGGTGGATGATGGACGTTGGTATTTGGCGAACATCATAATTTTCTTCCGCTTCTTCTTGTGACAACGACTGAGTCTCTGCAACAAAATCAATTCTGATTTCAGAATGGTTGGCTATGTCAGGTTTTTCTGTTCTTCGGGGAGAACTTCTTTTGTGTCTGATCTAGCTTGGGAATGGCGTGGAGATTGTGCGTGGAGGGGATGCCTGGTTACTCGGATCTGTACGTATACTTGAACATCGAGGTGGTCATTGGTCTAGTTCAATGAAGTCCTTTTCTGCGAAGTCAAGTCGTACTCTAAATCCTTTGAGTTGTGATTGTGAGCGGCATATCGATTGTAGTTGGTCATTCTCTCTCGAGTGTAGTGAGGTCGTCTTGTCTTTTGATGTTCGTCCTTGGTGTTGTATTCTGATCTATATATTGCATCATGTGATTTTACATTTTATAAAACTTTTATTAGTTTAATATTTTTTAATAATGATTTTAGTTAGTTGTTTTCACAAAAGCTTTTTGTTTTAGTTCGGTTATTTTGAAGAGTTACTCACCCTTGAGTAGCTCTTATTAAAAATAAAGGTGTGGTCACAAAGCGTGGATGTAGCGCGGTGGGTTAGGCCGGCTATAGAGCATGCTCAGGACGTCCTTCCTGGTGGGTTAGGCCAGGAGTGGGAGTATGATTTCATGCGGTTTTTGTGAGGGGTCCTGTTATGTGACAACGTTTTATGTTGGGTTTGTTGTGGTTTTTCTTATGTTTCGTTGGTTGTGTCCTTTTTTCAAAAATCAAATTGTTTGTGGTATGGGTTTGTCTTTCGACTTTTTTGTGTTTTATTATTTCTTTCTAAGACTTTGTAATAGTCTTCAAAAGAATAAATTATCCAGTTTTAAACTGGGTTAATCCGGTTTGGGTACCGTTGGTTTCCTTTTCTTAGTCATGCTGTTATTCTATGATTTGTGGTATTTAGTAAGCTGCGTTGGTTAGTTTTGTTTAGTATATGATTCCTTTCCAACCGGGTTAAAGGAAAGTTTGAAACATGTTATTGTATGTTAGAGTTGTTGAGTGTGAAAACTTGAAACTGAAATTCATTATTTTAAACAATTCTTCGTGGGCGAGCTGTGCGAGTGTGGATAGAATTTCTGTGCGAATGAATGAAAATATCAAAAGGTTAGTACTGCAATTGCATTTTATTAATTTACTGCATAGAATTTGGAAATTTACTGCTAGTTATGGGGGAATTTTAAGATACAAATTTTCATCATATGTAGATTTACTGCTTTTGGGGGAAAATTTTATAAATTAATTTACTGCATTGGTATTATATTTATTTAATTGTTGGTGCAAAAGTTTAATAGGGTCTTAAACAGTTTTGAAGAAGTTTGCTATTTTTTATTTTTCTTTTGTGAATTTTTCAGATGATCTAGGATGAAGGCTAAAAATCTAAAGAAAACATGAATAAAGAATGGTGAGTTTTTAATACTGTAATTAGTTAGTAATATTTACTTAATTCATACTTACCTGTTAGTCGTCGGGGAAAAAACCGTGGGGGAAGATGTCGTGAATTAGTTCTGAAGTTGTTAGTAGTTTAGCTAGAATGCGGATGATATTTTTAGTCTGAAGCAGTGGCCAAAGCAATTGAAGTGCCTTAATAGTGGTTAGTTCTTCAGTGCCTACTGCAAACTCATAAGGTGTGTTTTGGATTAAGTTATATAATTTGTGGTTAAATTTAGTGTTGTGGATGAATTCTAAAATTGGGATTTCTATAGGTTGTAGGAACTCGTGCGGGATAAGGAAGGGTCGGGATTCTTCGGCGTTGAAGGTCTTGGTGATGGGGCAGAAAATGTACATTTGGGTTATGGGGTCATAATTACGAAGAATACCATGGAGGTTAGTGTCTTTAATACAATATGTGAAATTTAGGAAATACGGTGAAGTGTATTTTGAATTGATGAATTGGAAACGATGGTGTGGTTGTCTAGAGGGTGTGTGGAGGTCAAAGTGATTTTGGATGAAACGGTAGTAACTGTATGTATGTGTTTGTTTAGTGCGCAACATAATATCGTGTGAGCAGTGTAAATCTCTTTCGTGTGGTGCAAGGAAATGAAAGGTTAGTGAAAAGATTTGGAAGCGTTCTTTAAAACTTTCGTATGCTTGTGTGTTTGTTAGTGCTTCTGAAATAATGTGATCAAACTTTCGGTCGAAGATGTTTAGTGTAAATACATATGGTGTCTTGATGAAAAATTTCTCGGTGATTTGTGGATTAGCGAAGCGATCGTCGTCTAAGAATTGATCTTGGTTAGCTCTAATGATGTTGTGATCGTAGTATTCTAGTGTATATTCATTAGCTCTAGGTGCAGTGTGTATTTTTAGTGATTTTTTATATCCAACGTAAGTAAATTGTCTAGCGGTTAGTGGTGTAGTGAGTTGATATAGCATGTCCTTATTTCGCTCTATATCGATGTGAGTGTTAGATAAAGGTAAGCAAAGAGGGTTAGTAAAATGATAATATGAGGTCCAAGAGAGAGTGGGCATTAAAACGTATTCATCTACAAAGTTGCGTGTTTCGTTAGCGTCGTGAGGGGTGTTTAAGGTGTATTGTGGAAATGAGGGTAAAGTGATAGCTAAAAATTCTTTAGTGTTAGTATGCTGGGGGTGGTTGATGTATTCACGGGCTGTTCCTGGTTTTGCTGGGAAAGGATGGTTGGGGAATTTTCTTTTAAAAGTGCGGTAAGCTCTATTAGTGTTTAGTGAAGATATAGTGGATGTGGATGATGGTGTTAATGATTCAGTATAATTTGAAGAGGGTGTAGGGGGATTGGATGAATTTGTAGTGGAGGAGATTTGGTTTATGGTCGGGGTGTTAAGGTGGTAGGGTTGTTGTTGGAGGGTAATAAAATTATCTAGTTCTGGGGAGATTCGGGGGGTGTCTGGAGAATGAGATGATTGGTCAGAATGGTATGAGGAGTAGGTTGGGGTAACTTGGGAAGCATAAGAGGGTGTGGGAGTGATTGGGTCAGGGTTATTTGATAATATGGGTTGAAAAGGGGGTTGAGAAAAATTAGAAGGGTTATGAAAATTATTGGATGGGGATGGTTCTGAGTCGGCAAATTCATCGGGGGTGTCAATATTCGGGTTATTTAGCTGTGAGATGGAGTATAAAACTGAAATATGTGAGTTAGTGTCGGAATTCATGCCTGATGTTACATTGCTTGATGGAAAATCGGGTGGCGGAAAAGCAAAAAGTGGTATGATTGGGATTGGAGAGGTAAGATTGGTTGGATGGGAATTTGATCGGTGTAGTGATCCAAGTTGGCGGCTCATCGTGGGCTAAAAAAATTATTATTTTGAGATTGAAAAGCGGTGGTATGGGGCTGTTCAATAATTTGTTCATAAGTATTATCATCTTGTGATTGATGTGTTATTATATGTTGGACGGGACTTTGCGATGTATTGAGTCGAAAATTTGGATTATGTGTGATTGCTAAATTTCGAAAATTTCGTGGGACTAGGGATAGTGGATGGTTATTTGGTAGGGGTGGTAATTGTGGTGCCGTTGGCTGTGTGTCGACATTGTTATGTTCTTCGTCGTATGTATTTTGTCGTGTTGTTATTTTTGTGTTATATTCTTTTATTTGTGCGTCTAAAAGAATTTTGTTTATAGATGTGGAAAAAATTCCAAAAAATCCTGCAAAGAGTATGCGTGCTACACTTGCTTGTCTGTTTACTTGTGTGTGTATAGCACATGTATTGTAGATTCCTTTTAAGAGTGAGAAAAGAAATCCAATAAAGTTAAACATTGCGTATAAAATAGTCAATTTTTCTAAGATGTAGTAGGGCCATCCTAGAAAATCAAGGATTTCATTCTTGAGTGTAACAAAGCTAAAAATGTTGATTGGTGATATATCTTGGGGACGGTATTTTTCGCCGTTTAGATATATATATAATCTTTAATGTCTTTAAAATATCCGCTATAGTCTTGCGTGTAGATATCGGCAAATCCTGCGGTTTCTGCAAGTTTGCGTAAGTTTTGGTCTATTGATTGTCTTTGTATAGTGTCCATTTGTGTTAATAATTCTTGGAATTGTTGTGTTCTAATGTGATGTTGAATATCTGATTTTGAATAGATTCCTATTGATTGTAAGTCTATATTTGGGTTTCGAGCAATAGCGCGAATGCTTTCTGGTGAAAATTTTTTGAGTGATTGCATTAATGTGGGATATGGAGTGAGAAGATAATATTTATTTTCATCAGGGTTTAGTTGTACTACATTGTGGCTATTTTCTGATCCACATGGGACTGCGGTATCCCAGAAATAGGTTCTTCGTGAAAGTGTATCCACGAAATGTACTTTATTCTTATAAAAGATAGGGATTCTTTTATAACATCGTTTATCTTCAAAAACGTATAGTGGTGATACTTTTTTAGTACAAGTATAAAACCATAAGATGTTTCCTTCGTAGTCTAAAAAATTTGATCTATTTCCTGATAATAAGTATCCTGCGTAGGGTATTTTTAATAATGCTAGTGCAAGCGATTGTAATATTTGTGTTCGTTCTAATTCGCATAGTTGGTGTAGTGTTTCTAATTCGGAGAGTGACATTTCTTGAAAAATGCGGCTAATTGTATAGTCTAGTTTCATATCCAAATGAATGTCATAGTGGATATTACCGAAATATGTAGTATTCATTAGTGATAATTCTTGTAAGCGTGTGCTTCTGGTGTCATAAGGTTTTAGATGTCCACCAGGTTGTCCGTTGCTTTTTTCAAAATTAACTGGTATATAGGATGTTCCTTCGTTTAGAGGATGACCTGTGGCATATGGGTCGATTTTTACTTTTCCAGTGGTCATGTCGAATCCTTTTTCGTATTCAACTAATATTTCAGAGTATTGTGTTCTGTGAAGTGGATTCCTTTATTTACATGCAAGTTCTGTTTCTTGATATATTTGAAATCGTGTCAATTTATTTTCTATATTGTCTATGTTTCTAAAATCGGAACTTAGTTTTCGTGATGGATGGACTTGTTCATATGGAATTGATTGTATAAAATATTTTTCGTGAAATTTTATCATACGAGCGTGTATTTTTGCTACTTGAAATGTTGTACATGTATCTTCGGGGAACCAAACAATTGTTGCTTGTGTTCTCGTTGTAGGGTCGCAATAACCTTGATCATTTTTACAAGGTAATCGGATTCCTTGATAGATCATTGTATTATCTGATAAATCTCGTGTTAGTTGTATTTTTTCGAGTTGTATTTTCCAATCAAAAAACATTATTTCTTGGTATCCTTTATTTTTCGTGTCTGCTTTGCAGTTTGATGGGTTATTTATACCAATGTGTGGTATCCAATGTTTATCATGTAGGTCATAGGTTAATCGTCCGTGTGCGCCGTTATACGGGTATTTTTCGTCTAGTTTTATATGTCCTTGGTGTCTTTCAAGTTGTGATTGATGTACAGAGTCTGAAAAAACTTGAAAATTAACTAATTTTCTTTGGGAGTTTTTATTCTGTGTGATGTTCAATCTAAGTAATTCATTTTTACAATCGTCGGGATTGAGATGTAAAAGGCGTTCTATATTACTTTGATAGAATGATTCATGGTCAAGTCGGTTTTTGTTGCCGTTTGAGACTTGTGAACAATGTACTTTCTTTTCGGAAAATGTCGCTGTGAATTTATAACCTGTAACTGTTGTTGCTCGGGCTTTGGAATAGAGTGTTGCTATTATATCTGTGGTTTCTATAGCTTGTGGTTCTGTTTCACATTGTGATACTTGATTTATTGCATATTTGTGTAGTGTTTTTTGTTCATTTTCTTCGCAATCGTAATGTGTTACTAATAAATCTTGTGGTCCTGTACGAGGGGAAGGGTTTATGTTTTGATTTGAGGTTACTAGAAAAGGGAGTTGGAGAAAAATTAATAATTTTAGAATATACATGTGTATGATAATCCTGAGTATGGGTTATAAAATGTAATGTAACCAATTGTGTTTTTGGTGTATCTGTCGTATTTATATATTACTTCAGTAGTTATAAACGGTGGTGGTAGTGATTGAGCTGTTATGTTAGGTGGATTTAATGGGTAGGGATGTTGTGTAATATTGTTTAATTTAACTGTGATTTCAAACTTTAATTGTAAACTGTTTTGTTGGAGTATTTGAATATTGTGATCACGGATATCGTTGTGAATATCTTGGCGATATTGTAATCTATTAAGTGCCCAGTTATGAAGGCGGTTACTTTCTTGATGTTGTCCAAATAATGGTGGAGGTGCTGTGAATGTATTCCAATCTAGTCTTAAAGGAATATTTATTGATGATTGTTCTCGATATCTGGCGTCGAGATTATTTGGAAAATTTAAGTTAAAGGGTGGTGGTGAAAATTGGCTTATTGATGGTGTTGATGGTAGTGATAATGTTTCTGGTAGTGATGAGGATGTTGTTGTATCCGTAGAAATATCTATGGGGTCATTGACTAAATTTGGTTCACCTTGTGTAAATGAATGTGTAGTCCAATATGGCAGTCGTGATGTTAGGTTTGGGGGGTTAAAAGGATTTTCACGTATTTGTTCAGATGTTGGTGTTGAACCTAAGTAATCTGATGGTAAGCTTGAGGTGCTACGTTGTGAAAAAAGTGTAGGAGTTTCTGGTGTGATACCAGTGGTGTTTTCTGGAGTGGTTTGTGATGGGGATTGAGGTATATCAAAATGAACTCGGGGAGTTTGAAAATTTCTATTTCGTCGAGGATGTATAATTTGTCTATTTATTTCTGTTGTGTTTTGGTTTTGACTAGGATTTCTTATTCTATTTAGTTCTTGTGGTAGTGTTGGGTATAGGTTATATGTTGGTTCGCTTAGAGGTGCTTGTCGTTGAACTGGTTCTAGTGGTTCTGATAAACGAGCGTGCCGTTCTTCAAAAGTGTATGGATTGTCTTGAAAAGAAATTCGTGTAGATGTTTGAGGATTATGAGTAGTTGAAGGTGGTGTTGGATTATCTTGGGATGATGTCGGTGAAGACTGATTTTGTGACTGTTGGGTAGCAATTTTTGATGGATTTTTGAATTGTTACTTTAGTGGGAAGGTTTATGTTTATTATAATATTCTTCCAAAAAAATAATTAGAAAAATTGTTGCTAGGGCAAATGTGATGATTGCTTTCTTTATACATTTACATATTGTCAAAATGAGGGATGATAAAAATGTTATGAAAATTACAAACAATAAAAAAATATCAGTTCTACTGAAAATTGTTCGTATCATTTAGACAAGTTGTTAAAATCGTACCTGTGGATATATTCAAGGGTTTTGGAAAGTTGGAGGAATAGTTCGAGTATAGTGTAGAAAATTAAAAAAATGTTACAAAAAATGATTAGGATTATTAGAAAATATTCAAGTATATCAAAAAGAAATATTATAAAGGCTTCAAGTATTGAAAAAAAATGTTTAAAATTTATAAGTATTTGAGCAACTGTTTGAGAGAAGAGCATTTAAGAAATGATCTCTTGGTCGAATATTTTTTGCTGTTTGAGGCGATTTTCTAGTGTGGTCGAATTATTTATTAGTTTTTTGACAAGTGGGTTGAGTTTTGTAAAAAATTGTTGGGGGCAATTTTGATGGTGACTGGGAGGTCGTCTTTTTCTTTATTTTTGTTTGTCAAATGATCCGGGGTATGGTGAGATTTTTATACTTTAGGCTAATTAAAATCTTCATTTTGTTACTTTAGGCTAAGTTATCAAATTTGTTTTGGGGGTATTCGTGGTCTGAGTTGGGGAAATATTGTTGATCTTTGGGTTATTAGATAAGGGAGGGGTACGGTATTATGGTGATATTTATTTTAGCTGTCAAGTTGGAGTGGTTTGCTTATTTTTGACCTGGAGGTTGTAAAGTTATAGTTAGAGATGTGCCTGGAGTTCTAGATTATTCGTCTAATTGATCTTAGTTTGAGTTAGAGAAAGTGGCGGATTGGATGAATCCTATTGGTCTATTTTGAACTAGAATTATTGCGTACTTGTGAGCATGTTATTTTGAAAAATTGAAATGAAAAATGTTACGGAGGTTTCAAGATTGTAAAGTATAAAATCTTAAAATTACTTTTTAAATTCTACTTTCTTTAATATTTTAGATTGGGGGATGAACATTTTGTAGTTTTTACGTGGTTGATTTCGGAGTCTTGTTGTTTTTCTATGTTCTGATTTGTCTATTTCTTCTTGGGGTATTATTTGTTCTGTCATTTTTCTATTTTTTCTTTGTTTTGGAGATTCTTTATGGTTTTGCGTATTGTTTTTGGTGGTGGTTGGTTTTGTGTTTTGATTTTCGGTGGGGTTATCATTTTGTTCTGTTTTTTTCAGATGTGGTTCATTTTGAATGATTTTTAATCCTGTGAAAGAATATAATTGAGTTAATTCGCGGAGTGCGTATTCTTTCGGGTAATAAGGTAATAGGTTGTTTCGATGTTGAACGATTTCTTTTTTGTTTGAGTCAGTAATTTTATATGTGACATCAGTGGGTTTTGCAATTATTTGGTAGGGTCCTTTTCGGAGGGGTTGTAATTTTTTAGAAATTCCTTTTTGAGTATTAAAATTAGGTATTAAAACAAATGTTCCAATTTTTAAATCGGAAGCTGGTGTAAAACGTGAATTGATTTGTTCATTTATGTTTTGTCTTTGTAATAACTTTTTCGTTATTTTTTGGTAAATTTCATTGTGTTTCTTATCTCTATTTAAAATCCATTCGGTGTGTGTACCGGAGGCTAATTTAAGAATTTGTGGGTGATGAAAATGATCTTCATCGTGCGTATGTAATGGGAGGTTATAACAAATTGAGTCTTTATTTGGTTGACAATAACCTTGTGCGTTTTTATGGGAATTTGCTGTAAACATTATTGGTTTGCGTGGCTTTTGGTTGAAAACCATTTCATATGGTGACATTCCTAAAGTTGTCGTGATTTGTGAGTTATATGCTAAGGGAAATAATTTTACATCTGCTGACCATTCGGTATATTTTGTATCATTTCCGTTGATGATACATCTAAGATATTCTTGTAGTGAACGGTTCATACCTTCGACTAAGCCGTTTGTCCAAGGTGCATGAGATGTACGTGGTTTGTGTTTAATGTTGTATAAATGACATAGTGTTATTATTTCATTATTTATGAATTCTGTACCATTGTCTGTAACTAAAATTTCTGGTAGTCCGAATTTTGCTATCCAGTGTTCATAGAGTGTTGTGTAAGCGTAATAAGCGTTACAATGTGGTACTGGGTTAAGTGCTACATAATGTGTAAATGCGTCAACAATTACCATAATGTAGGAGTTTCCTTCGGATGAGGGTGAAATTGGTCCTTTGGTATCAAATGAGATACGATGATTAAAGTACAAACTTTGTCCTTTAAAATCTTGTTTTTGTGCTATTTGTTTTTGATTTGGGTAAGGTTTATTTAGTTGACATCTTATACAATCATTGCATAGTGCTTTTATCCAAATTGGTGCATTTGGGAAGTAAAAATTTTGTATAAAATTTGAATATGTTTTTTCTGATCCAGAGTGTCCTTTAATATTTTGTGTATGTGAAATATTAAAAGCTATAAGAATCATACTTAAAGGGAGACATGGAACTGTAGATTCATTCAGGTTATACTCTAAAAGGTTTGTATTTTCGTTAATTGTTGTGTTGTTAAATTTGCGAAAGTATCGGAGGAGTGTTTTGTTTCCTAGAATGGTTGAATCTGCTTTGATAGGTTTAGTTTTATATTTGTGCCATGATTTCAGTTGTCTAATTATCGGGTCAAGATTTTGATATTGTTGCAGTGTTGAAATTGTAATCGTATCTGTTGGGGGGAGAAAAATGTTTTCAATTTCGAATTTAGATAAGGGTATTGTATCAAGTGGGTCGTGAAGGTCAAAAACTTGATTTATTGTGTATTTTGAATCATTTGTTTGTGGTCCTGATAAATTTATTTTATCAGTTAAATCTTCTTTTTCAATTAGTGGAAAATGGTCTTTTTTAGGCGGGTGTTGTTTTGTTCGCTTTTGTTGGGTGTTACTTTTTATCCATTGAGAATATGGGATTGGTTTGAAGGTTGATGTTCCAAGTAAATCAACTTCATAATGATTATTTTGACAATCTAAATAAAGTGGGAAATGTTGTAAATTATTTATTTGTGATTGTTCAATATCAGTTTTAACTGCATATTTGCATTCTAATCGAGGTAATGTTTCGTTTTCTGCAAGGTAGAATTTTATATTTTTGGGTATTTCAACTGTTGTTTTTCGTGTAAGTAATTCAGGTGGTGTATTTCGACTTAAGGTGTCTGGTAATGCAAGATTTTTTCCTGCAGTCCAAACTATATGTAAGTTTGGAAACTTCATTAGAATTAATTGAAATCTGTAAACTCGGTGGTTTGGGTTAGATTTCTGTGTGAAAAGAAAAATGATTGGTTTGTGGTCTGTGAATAAAACTGTGGGATGTTTTGATCCAAGTATCAGAAATTCATATTCTGTCAGTGTATATATTATGGCTGTACATTCTCTCATTAGAGTTGAGAGTCGTAGCTCTGCTTGAGTGAATAATCGGGAATTTGCTGATATCAGGTTCATTTTATTTGTACCATTATGTGATTGTAATAGTGCTGCGCCGATGCCAAAGTTCGAAGCATCGCACATTGCATAAAATGGTTGATCAGGGTCTGGGATTGTATTTGAAATTTGTTCAGTTAAAAGTTTCTTTATTTCTTCGAATCGTGCTTGATGTTCTGTATTCCATTCAAAATTATTTTGTTGTCTAAGGATGTTGTAAAATGGTCGTAGATATAATTGCATTTTATAAACATATTTACTTAAAAAGTTTAACATTCCAAGGAATTCTTGGATTTTCTTTTTATTTGTTGGTGGTTGAAGTTTTTGAATAGCGTCAATGCGTGATTTCAGTGGAGTGATTGTTTTTCTTTCTATATTATGTCCTAAGAATTTAACTCTTGTCAAAAAGAAGTGTGATTTATCGGGGGCGGCCTTCAGATTTTCGTTCTGAAGTATTTGGTGATTTTTTTCTAAAACTTTGAACATTTCGTCTTTTGTTTGTGATTGCATAAAAACATCGTCTAGATAGGTGATTGCGTTTTTCTTGAGTATTAGTGGTCTAAAAATTTTGCTCATAAAAGCTGAAAATGCTGCTGGTCCTATGGATATTCCATAGAATAAGCGGTTAAATTCGTATTGTTGGTTTCCGATAACAAATTGTGTTAAACGTCGTGATTGTTCATCTAGTGGCATTTGATTGTATGCACTATTCATGTCGGCGGTTGTAAAGTATTTGCCGTTTATTTTTGTTAAAATAACTTGTATTGGTTCAATGGGCCAATTACATTTTGATTCATCTATAAGTGAATTGAGGTATCTAGCATCGAGAACGATTTTTAATGGTTCTCCTTTAGCTAGAATGATAACGGGATTGATGAATGTGTTGCCTTTTGGTTGTTCTTCTTTATTAACCGGTGATATAATATTGTACTGTTCTAAAATATCGAGTAATCTGTTTACTTTATCATGTAAGTGAATTGGTACTTTACTTGCTCTCTGTTTTTTGAAAACTGCGTCTGGTTTTAACGGGAGATGTAGTGATGAACTGACTTTTCCAACATCGAATTTTGATGTTGCATAGACTGATGAATACTTAATTAGCTGTTTGGCTAACTTTTCGAATTCGTCTTGTGTTATTTGTGAATGTTGGAAATTAAACATTGTTAAAAACTTTTGTTGGTCCTCTGTGTAGTTACTGATGTTGAATGTAGGTTTGAAATATGGAGTTTTTGTGAAATAATCCGTATTTCTGTTTTCGTTACTTATTATATTATTTATAGATAATTCTTCATTAAGAATTGTAGATTGGCAAATATCTAGTAATTGGAGTATATTATTTACGCGATAGGCTTTTTCGTGTATTGGTGATATTGTAGCGTTAGTTTCACAATATCCTAAAAGTCCTAAAGGTAATGTTACTTGGTAAGGTGTGTTGTTATAAACATGTAAGGAAATAATATCTGAATTGGAATTTTTCAAATATTTTATTGAAGAGATTGTGATTTTGAAAAATTTATGAATAGGTTTGAATTCAAAATCTGACATATAAAATTTTTGTTTGTTTTGTTCTTTATCATATTGGTGAACTTGTTTGATTGAAAAATTATATATGTTTCCTGATAGTGGTTTCAGGTGTTTTCTTTGTTGGTTATATATTGGATAGAATTTTGAAAAGAATGGTGGTTGTTTATTTAATCTTTGAAAAAATGTTAGGGATGTTTCTTTTGTTTTTGTATATTTATCTTTGATTAATATTTTACTATTTAGTATGTTAATTGTTGGTATATACTTCGAAATAAATGGTATTCCAATGATATTATATTTAATATCAGTGATATGGAATATTTGTTTAAATGGCTTGTTTAGAATTTTACTTTGCTCCATTGTTCTGGTAGGGAGGAGAAATAATTGGATTTTTCCGTAGTTTATCAATGTTGATCCTTGTGCTGTTGCTAGCTTACTGGAGGTTTCAAGAGGTGTTAGCTTTGGATGTAAAGTTTTTATTTCATTCCATGTGGGAATGTTTATTATGTTTGATTCTGCTCCTGAATCAATTAAAAAATCTATTTCAAGGTCTGGTGGTTGAAATTCTTTATTTCTTGGGCTTTCTAAGAGAAATGGTATTGTCCAAATTTTTTCTTTGGGTTGTTCTTTTTGTATATTTTGATAAATGTGGTTTGTATTCAAGCATTTTGTTTTGGTGTTTTTATTGGTTTGATTTGTAGTGTTAATCTCATTTGTTTCTTGCGTTGTTGGTGTGGAATTTATGGGTGTAGTGTAATAATTTTGAAGAAATTCTGATTGATTTTCATATATATGTGATGGAAAGGGTTGTTCATATATGACAGATTCATAGTCATTTTCGACTTTTATCATATTGATAGCAAGAGTGTTTTCAGTATCACTTTCTGAATCTGATGATGTACAGTTTACTTGATTGAGTTGTAACGTATTAGTTACTGTGTCATCAATACCTGGGGGGTCTGATGTTGTTTCTGGGTTAGCTTGTACTTGATTGATTTGTCTTTGATGTTTAGGTGTACTGCTTCTGTGACGATTATTAGAGTTATTATAGTGATTATTATTTCGGTGTGGTGATTGGGAATAATTTCTATAACGATTATTATAACTTGGGTGTCGATTTTGTGAATTATTTCGCGATCTGTTTTGATAATTGCTGTTTGGTCTGTTATAGTTCGATCTATTATATGAGTTATTCCTTGATCGATTGTTCGGGTAATTCTGATTTCGGTTGTTTGAATAACTTCTATTTCGATTATAGGAGTAGTTTCTATTCCTATTGTATGATGAATTTCGTGATTGGTTGTTTGGATAGTAGTTATTTCTTGATTGGGAATTAGATCTAGAAACAAATCGTTGTGTATTTGAATTTGATCTGGAGTAGTTACTTCTACTATTTGGTCTATTGTAGTGATTTTGTGATGAATTTTGTGTATTTCTTCGTTCTGGTGATCTTCCTCTATAACTTGAGTTATATGGGGATTGATTTCTTGTATAACTTGTATTGTTCGGAAGTGGCTTTCCTGAACTGTTGTTGCTGTATACATTTTTGTTTGGTAGATTTTGATCTTTTTTCATGTATTGATAGAATGATTTATTTGGTTCTTTGTATTTTTGAGGTTTATTTTGACTATCTTGCTGTTTTTGTCTACATTCGGAAATACTATGTCCGTATCGTCGGCAATAATTACACCATTTTTTGAAAGATGGTTTGCCTTTAAAGTTCGGGTTCTTTTCGTAAATATTGAGTATTTCAGTGATTTTTTCAACGAGGTCTGTCTCTGATTCCTGTATATTATTAATATTAGTGGGAGTCGTTTCAATTCTGTTAACGTATTGTAATTTCAGATTTTCCGTTTCTTCTAGTTTCATCGTAATTTCTGCTTGTTCTAATTTGTCTACTAGTTTTCGAAAATCTAAATCGGGTTCTCGAATTGAAGAAGGATGGGATGCTCTCTTTTTTATTGCTATTTTCCTTAATTGTGGTGTTAAGGTCATCATTAAGATTTCTGTCATCTTTGTGTTTTTATAGTCATGTGTATTTAGTGAGTATGCTTTTCGAACTAGTGTTTCGATTCGTACTGCTATTTGCTTGATGGTTTCGTTTGGTAATCTGCGAATTTCATTACATAAAACTCTTTGTTGTTGTTTGTTTCTTTCGGAGTCAAACATTTTTGAAAATTCCTGTGTAAACCTTTTCCAGTTTGATTTTATTTCTAGAGGTAGTACTGAAAACCATTTTTGGGCTGCGCCATCTAAGGTTGTTTGTATCAACGCTGTGCGTCGATGTATCCAGTTTTGATGTAGTGGCGTGTTAATTGGTTCAGGTCCTATATTTAAAATCAAATTTGCTGTTACTGCATTTAAATAATCTTCTACAGAGTATTCAGGGTCTGTTCCTGTGAAGACCATTAAAGGTTTATTTGATGTTATTGATGATCCACCCATAAGGTATGGATTCATTGTCATTTGTAATGATTCTGCTGCATTTGGCATTTGAGAAAAATTTGAAAGTTGGTTTCTTGTTATTTCATGTTGTTGGAGATAATATGGGAGTGGTATTTCATTTTGCATTTGTGATGCTTGATACGAGTGTGCAGTCATTGGATTTTGTTGTTGAATTGGTTGAAAAGATTGTGTATTAATTGGATTTTGTTGTTGAATTGGTTGTTGATGTTGTGCATCTATTGATTGTGGAGAAAAATTTCTATGATTTGTACGTGTTCTCTGTATTCCTTGTCTACGATATTCTTGAGTATTTGGTGCAAATATATCTGGTTGTAAGAAATCGTCATCTGAGGATAAATAATTCATTTGATAAGATGTTTGTTTTTTATTTTTATTCTGTTGAAAAAATGGGTAATTTTCACTGCGATCCTGTGGAGGATTTGGTTGAAAATTTTTGGAATTATATTGGGCCGTTGGGTTATCCCAGTTTCGAGGTTTTGTATATTGATTAAAATTCCTTTGTGGTTGATAATTTGTTTTTGATGGATGTGTATAATTATAATTATGGTCTGCAAAGTTGTTTCTAGTGAATGTTTTGCGTGTTTTTGATGGTATTGTCATGGGTCTGTATGTTTGGTAATCCATATGGGAATATTTTGGAGCAACCGAAGGTTTAACGGTTGATTGTAAGGTTACCTGTGTTTGTGAAGGATTTGTATTTCTTGGTGTTGTTAAATTTGGGCGTATTGGTGAAATACTTTGTTGTGTAGTTGTTGTGTGTACAATTTCTTCATTTATGAAGTGTGATGGTGTCTGGATATCTTGTTGAGTAAGATTCCTAGTTCCATTGAGGTTTTCGTTGTGTATGACTGTCGAGTTTAAACTATTATTTTGTGTATCGGGTAAAAATGTATTATAGTTTAATGGTGTTGCATCAATTGTTAATGGTATTACTCTTACATAATCTCTTATGTAAGATATTGTACCTATTGCTTGACTTGAGATTGATTGTGGAAAGCTTATAAATGCGGGATGAGACCATTCGGGGTCCCAAACATAATCTGATTGTTCTGTGATAGCGGTATCATCGTTCGAATTTTGGGGTCGAAAATTTTTTCTTGCTTGTGCAATTAAATCAATATTGTGTGTGAAATAATCTATTATGAACCATGCCAAAATTTTTTGTAAATCGTGTTTGGTATGTTGTGAAACGTCGTCTTTCGTGAAATTTTCTTTAATGATGTTTAAATAACTAGAGAGTAGTGTAATTTCATGTCGTACTTTCAAATGTTTGGATGTTTCTGTCGGTGAGACATTTGTTAGTGGGAGTTCATTTTCTAATATCGAAATATAACTATATATTATTGCGAAAACTTCATTGGTGAATATGGAGTTTGCTCTTTGTGAGTTATGGTATTGGATGCTTTTTATATATTCTGAAAAAACTTTTGAAAATTCTAAATCAAGATCGTCTGTTTGAATAGTATATGTTCTATTATTATGGTTTGGGGAGGTGAATTCTATAGAGTAGATTCCATACTGTTGTGTTATGTTGCATATATCTTTTAGATAGTGATCTATGATTTGTCTTTTGATTTTTACATCGGGGAACTCTGTTTTACATGGACTGATTCCGGGTTCAAATAAATTTACGAGTAAATTTTGACAAAATATGTGTTGTCCTCTATCAGTATCTGCATCTACTATAAAAGGAAAGATTTCATCATCATCTGGAGTTTCGTCACCTGGGGTGTGTGTTGAACTCATTTTTCCGTTCGATGACTGTTAATATGTAATTATTAATGTGTCGAATTGGTTGATTCCAATTGTATAGATGTACTGGTTTGTGTTTGTACTGTTTTTTTATTCTTCTTTTTCCTCTTTGTGATGAATTTGAAGTTGTTTCTGAGTCAGAAAAATATAATTGATCGTGAAGTGGGTAATTTTTATCTATTGATTCTTTTAGTTTGTAAAGTTCGTCTAAACTGTTGGTTTCTGATTCTGAAAATGCGTTTCGATTTTTTGAAAATCTTTTTCGTGTTATTTGTCTTTGTTTAGTTATTATTTTCCTCTTTAGTGTTTGTCGTTTTGTGCGAATGTATCCAACTGTTTGTGTATGAGGTGTGATTACAAGGTCGTATTTTTTGTTATCTATTTCACAATTGTGTAAAATGATTGTTTGTTTATTTCCTAGGTTTTTAAATGACATAAGGTTTAGAATGACGGATGCAAAAAGTTGTTAAATGATTTCTATTTTCTTAAACTGTTAGTTCTTACGATTTTTTGGTTAGCTTAACCTGGGTCTTTTTGTTCAGGGTTGGAGAGAAAAGTATATCGATTCCGAAGAATGATTTTTACTTTCTCGTGACTAGTATAAGCTAAGGTGTTAACTTACTTAATCTTACTTAGGGGTAGTGATTGTGTTCAAGGGTTGGAGAATAGTAAATCGATCCACAAGGTTCAGGTATAATTAGAACGCGAGTAGTTCGTTAGATACTATTTTAAACTTACTAAGTCTAAGATTTATCCTGGGTCTGGTAAGAGGGGGGGTCAAGTGAAGGATGAATAACCGAAGTTCTTCACTGTTTATCCTAATTTGAATGATTAGTTTTGTGTAAAAATTTCTATTAGTCCTGGGTTTTTAGAAAGGGTTGGGTAGTGAATCGACGTTTGAGGTCGTTAGACACTAATTAAGTGGGTGGGGGAGAACAAAGTTGTTCTGTTTGATCCAAGGATAAGCCTTGATGATCAAGTTTGAAATTTAATTAAGTAGAAAATGATTTAAGATCCAAGGATAAGCCTTGATGATCTGATTTTAAATTAAGTGACTTTAAGTTTTAATAAAGTTTTGAATGTGTGTAAAGGAAAGATTTAGTGTTTTGATGATATTAGTGAGTTGATGATTGCTGTTATGTTTTAGGTGATGAAGCTGGAACAACAAGATGATTTATGATTACTAACCATTTATTGTCATGCTACTAATTTTTATTTTTATTTTCCAATAAATATTTTTCAAACATGTTTTGTATATTACTGCAGAGTTTTAGGAAAACGATCTTAGATCTTTTTATCAATCGTTATTGTATAATATTAATTTTGTTTAGCGCCTGAAATGATGTTGAAGATTAACTTCAAGGTTTTATGTTTGCAAATGGAAATCTAAATTCATTGCAAGTAGTATTCGAAATATAAAAGTTTGTTCTGGCTTTTGCCGAACTATCATATAACTATACGGCAAGTTTCTACTTTGTCGTATGTCGTCTTTGGTTCGAGGTCTTCTTCCAATTCCGGGTAGTTCTATTATGGTTCGGAATATTGGCTCTGATCTATTGAGTCGGAGAGACATTTCAATTAAATTATTGTCGTATAACATTTTGTAAATGTTTTTGTCTAATTTCTAATCTATTTTTGGTTAATTCTAATCTAGTAAGGTCTTGTTCGAGACTTATGGTCGCACCAGATGAGTTATGACCGGGGTGTATAACTCATAGAGTAATTTCGGATAGGGTACACCGTCTGCTCGTCACGCTATCTTATTTTCGGCCGGATAGATTCGTGCAACTTCTTAGTCTAATACCGATCCTAATCTTACTCTTATACTATCTAGTCTCAGGTTGTTTAACTAGTCTCTGCTAGGCTCAATAGATCTAGGGTATACTGGTTTATTGCGGCTGCTGAAGTGCTCGGGAGAGTCCAACTAATTTCTAAGTTAAATTCAAATCTCTCTGGTGCTGAAATTACAAGTAACTTCAGCACTTACAAACAAGTGGGTTGTTAGTTAGATGGATCATGATTGGTTAATATTAAATACTTTACATTGGTAAAACATTTAATTTATCCAATCATAAAATATAGTTTAGATCAGGTTCCAACTGTAACAAAAAATTGAGGTCGCTTGAAAAGGAAAAGGAAAAAACTGATTGATTATTTATAAAAATGTTTTAGCTTGCGCTGTCAATTGTATGATGGTAACACAAGCAGCAAATCTAAAACCATGTACTTCAGATCCAATAATAAATTCGGAGGGCAATTCGACGGTTTTGTGCAAAGACGCCCATCAAGAATTTATCTTAATTTGCAAATACGATAAACAGTACTGGCAGGTTAGTTCGAAGTATTGCAAGTCCCCAGGATCAAGTTATTTCTCGCAGGATCAACTCGACCTTACAAACGAGTGCCTCGATGGTAATTACTTGTTCTGAAAGTGTGCTAATTTGTAGAACAAAAATATCTAAAATAGCAAAGCTTAGACTACTCTAGTGGATAAAACTTCAAGCTCATGCAAACTGCTCAAGAGCAAATTCAGGTTTTTTCTCTCTAAAATTTCTTCTGTCACGGATGGTTTTGGACGGCATTCACTTGAAATTAAAATAAAACTTTCACTAAGATCAAGAACAAATGATCAGCGCTGCCTCGATTGAAATTAACAAAACTGAGTTAGAAAAGGCTAGTTTTCAGCAGCTGCATTAAGTTTTTCAAAACGCGTGAAATTGTAACAATTGTAGGAAAGAGCTCACTTTAGTAAAGTTGTCACACTGAACACCTCAAGTTTTATTCACATTGCATGAATAACTTTTAACTTTTTTCTCCTTTTTTGCCCTTAGTATTAATTGCGGAAACGAAATAACCATAGCCACAGCCCTACGGAACAGAACCAAACAGAACCAACGGATCTACTTAACAGTTAGCCCATTTCAAGAAAAGGGGAGCAGGGAAACTGCCAAGAAAATTAAGTTAGTCGAATTTTGGAAAAAGATCACAGGAAACGGGGAGGGGTGGGTGCGATTGTTAATTAGATCAGAAACATGACCATAAGAAGTTGTCTTCGCTTCGTTTTTTGACATGAAGAAGAATGTGCCTCTATTTTAGAATAATTGTGTTAATGTGACATGCGTTGCAAATTACGGAATTTTTCTGATAAATTTTGACCTTACTGGATTTTGCTCACCTACCAGCCTATAATAGCAAGTTCCCCAATTTATTAAAATTCAATAAAAAAACTTGGTCCTTGAATCACAAAAAAAATTAAGTCTATTGGTTGACTTAGAAAAAAAGCAAAAATAATTTAGTAGATAAGCAAACTTGCAACAAAATCACAACTTATTAAAAAGTCTAAGTTTTTTTTGCACAACATGTCAAATTAACCCAACTCCTCTATAAGAAGGACACACCTTTTTCAATGCCAAAAACTAACCGTTTTTGATGTTTTTATTTCAAGAAAAAGTCAGACTTTGATCACGCTGAAATTGTAAAAGTGAAAGATCTTGATTTCGTTTTGTTTGCTAAACTGAGTCAATTTTTCTGGTGATACGTCTCAATTTAATTACATCAACCACGTCTAAGACTTTTGAATTGGATACATCACTTTGTTTCATGTAAGGAAAGTGTGAGTTGAGAAAACGACAAAAAATCAGAAAAATTTGAGGTTTTGTAGATCTTTGATCACTTCCAGCCTCCCAAAAATTAGATTTAAACGAGGGCAATTTTCAAGGCAGTTTGTTAACGTAAATTCTTGATCTGTTTACAAGGTAAAATAACTGGTTAGTTACTTATCAAAGTTTTTAGTGTATACACTTTTATAGGTCATAAATTTGTTTTTCTCGACAATCAGTTTCGAAGCTGCGCCGTTTGGTTTTTGATTTATTTTAAAAATTTTGTAACGTTCATTTTGAAAAATGGAGCAAAGTACGCTGCGGCTCTTTTCCCCTCCCCACCCCTAATTTCCTTTTCAGTTTTGAAAAACTATCTTAACGTTGTCATAATGTAATGAAATTTTGCGTGGTGATCAAACGAACTATTTTGAACAGATTTATTTTCATATTTTACAAAAAAACATTACGCGTTGTGTCATAATTACACGTAACACATCTAAGAAAAAAGAAAACTTGAAATGCGTGGAAAGGTAGGAAAAGCCTAGGCTTCTCAATTAATAAATTAAAATTTACGCAAAGAACGCGAATGGCTTTTAGTAGTATTGAAAATGGGTTCTAATTTTAGCTTTACAAGTAAAAACATGAGTCTACTCCGTTATACGGTCCCAGTTAATCAGATTGTTTAATTTGATCTGCAGTGTCAAAATATGGTTCAAATTTTTTTCCATGATTTTGGTTTGATTTTCAGTTTTTAGAAATTCCAGTGAAAATTAGGTTTATTCTGGGTGACAAAACTAGGCATAAAATTTTAATTTAACTCTCAAACCTGATAATTTGCAAGGACAATTTTTCATAATTATTTTTTGTAGAAATTGAACAAAGTTTGTACTTGAATCGATGGATATATTTCTCAGTTGTCCTGTATGAAAGCATCAATTTAGATTCTAACGACTAACAAGATATTTCCTGCAGAAGAGTTTCATTTTCTACGATCTGTGTTAAAGTTTTCAAACCGCGTGACTAATTACAGCGCAACCGCCGACCAAGTTTTAGAAAAGGTTTGCATCGCCTCCAAAAAACATAATGAAAATGGTGAACAATTTCGAACGAAAATGGTGGATTTTTGAAATCAAATGACCTGGTGTTCCCTGGAAACCAAAGCTTCCTAATTTTATAAAGGGCAGGTGAGAGTTATTGCTACCGGTCCATTTAACTTTTTCTATCAAGAAAAAATTGTCCAAAACTATCCTCAAAAATACGCTTTTTGTAACTAAAATCTGATTGTGTCCCTAATTTTTTTCACCTGGGTATTGCATCTTTGAATTTCTAAGGTAAAAAATTGGTTACAAAAATAAAATTTCAAAATATCATTATTGACACTTTTTTAATTTTTTGTGAGCCTATTTTCCATAAAACACCAGCCAGTATTCAACGTTTGAGGATGAAAAAAAAAACTGAAAAATTTTTTAGCAGAAAAGAGCTAAAAAGTTTTCTGGTTGCACTGTTTTGAATAACCTTTTTTTTAACTCTTTTGTTTCCTATAATTTCACGTTGTTGTAAAGCAAAAGGTGAAAGCAGTTTTTTTTAGATCTGCGTTAATAATTAAGTGTTTCAATTAAAAAAATTGAGATGCTCAGAAAAAAAATTCAAATCGTTTTCAGTCGGTTGATCTTAAAATTTTGGTAAAACTAAAAGCAAATTTTGCGTCCAAAATTGTTCTTGAAATAACGCATTTTCTTTTTTGGTAAAAAAATGAATATTTCCATTTGATTTATCAACTAGTGAAGTTTCACGCCGTTAAATCATGGTCAGGATAAACTGGTTTTCTGGACCCGGAAAAACTGTTATGTACTCAACACCAATTTTAATACTCTCATAGAGGCTAGCGGAGATCATTTCCTGAGGACTGATGTAAAATTGTTGGTGATTTTTCAAGTAAACGCTGTCAAAAATGGTCCTTGCGTTAGTGAGAGAAACCTTAATTTGGGTTTAGCTTAGTCCTCTAGTGTTTGGTGTGCTATTTTTTCCTAGGATATGTCAGCCTGATTCAAAACCTTTCTATTGCTTCACTAGTGGAAACAATTGAACAAAATTTCAGGCTTTTTCTTAGTAAAAAATTAAACTTAAAAATCATTTGGTACAAAAGTTTTATTGAGTTATTTTTGCATCAACCGACAGCAGATGATCTGAAAGACCCTCTCTGAATGCATCATTTTTCATTTCGAAAGACTGGCCTAATTTTTCCGGGTCTGAAAATGTTAGTTTGCATCAGCCTCGAAAAATTTTATTAAAATATAACAGGCAACTGATTTTAGTTACTTTTTACACTGATTATTTCAATTTTCTTGCTGAGAATATTTCATCTCGCTTGAACAATGTTTTTACCCAGCATATTCGAGAATGAGTTGATTACGATGCACGCAGGCGGTTAAAAATGGCTTTTTCAGACCCGGAAAAAAACTGTTCAAAGGCTTCGATAAATTGAGACTTTCAGAGAGGTTAGTTGAGATCATTTGTTGTCGGTTGATGTAAAACTTTTGTAAAAAAAATTCAAGTAAATACTATCCAAAATGTTTATTAAAGACAAGCATTTTGAGACAAAAACCTGAATTTGCGATCAATTTTGTCCACTAGTGTATTTCACTATAGTTCAGTCGGAGAGTCGAAAATATTCAATTTTTTTGTTTAGTCCAATAAAACCTTTGAACAGAAAGATCTCACTTAATAAGGAGTCATTTTGTGGTTTGTAGTTGTATATGGGGCTTGTTTGGACCCAACATATTTTTTGCGAACTGAATATCCGTCTGAAAACCAAAAAACATAATCAAAGCTATTGAAGATGAGTGTTGAAACGTAAAACATAAGAAGACACACTTGCATGACAAGTAATTAAAAGGAATACAAGATCGAAGTTCTGAAGCGTATTTGTGCATCATTGACAAAGTCTATGAGTCAATTCCTGAAACTGCCAAAAATCCAACCAAAAAAGAGTTTGGTTGTTTAGCTGGCTGTGTTAAGGGCCAATATGTGGATCCAAATTTTAATCAAAACGTGGAAGGTATTTGGAACGCTTGTTTACCTTCTTGCACGAAAAATGCGAGCGCTTATGAACCTCCTTTCCCATCAACAAACAATCCCGATCAGAATAACCCATCTAACGCCGATGATCCAAAAACTGATGCAAACGGAACTACAAGTGAAGCAGGTAAAATTTCCGAGGGGCCTCCAAAATCTCCACCCTCTGAAACGTCCAATGAAACCACTTCGGGTAAACTTTTTTCGAACAAAAATTCAAAAAATAGATATTTGCCGCAAAGTTTGCATCCCCACTTTCAGCATTTGCATCTCAATTGATTTTTAGACGGGGGGAGCAATGTTTCGACTGTTTTTCTCTGGCAAAATTTTCCTATCTTGTTGCCCACTCTCCAAAAAAATGAAAGCGCCTTTGTGACTATTTTAACGTCCTTCGAGTAAAAAATAATTAGCAAAAATCTAAATTTTAAAAATGAAAAACTTTAGGAGCAATTATCAAATTGTAGAAAGGCAAAGAAGAAAAAATGGTCCTCGAGTAAGTACCAAATCGTAGAAAAAAGTCCTTTGAGCAAGTATCAAATAGTGAAAAATCAAAAAAAAAATCAAAAACTTTTGGGTTTTTCGATCAAAACTCCGAAGCAAAATGTTTTAAAGAGAGGTGTTTGATATTGACAACGAAATTTCAAAGCGAGATAAGAATTCGATTTTCTCTTGAACGCATGATAAAACTCCCTATCGCCTAAAAACTTGTATGCATTACCGCGGGTTGATTAGGCTTTAGAATTTTACGCTTTTTTCCAGTTTTCCACGATGATCCAGAAACTGATGCAAACGAAACTACAAGTGACGCAGGTAACATTTCCGAGGGGCCTTCAAAATTTGAAAACGAAACGAGCAATGAAAGCACTTCGGGTAAAACATTTTTCAAACAAAATTTTAAAAAATAGATAATTGTCTCAAAATTTGCATCCCAAATTTCAGCATTTCAATTTCGATTCGTGCAATTGATTTTTTGACGGAAGTAGCAATTTTTTTGCTCAGACAAAATTATTCGTATCTTGTTGGCCACACTTCAAAAAATGAAAGCGCATTTTTAGCAATTTTAAAGACCTTTCAATAAAAATAAATAGCACAAACCAAATAATCAAAAATCAAAAAATTTAGGAGCAAATATCAAATCGTATAAAAGCAAAGAATAATAAAAGTTAGTCCTCGAGCAAGTATCAAATCGTAGCAAAAAAGGTCCTTTGAGCAAGTATCAAAAAAAATCGATAAGACCAAAATCAAAAACTTTTGGGTTTCTCGATCAAAACACCAAAGCAAAATGTTTTAAAGAGAGGTGTCAAAAATTGAAAACAAAGACTCAGTGCGAGAAAAGAACTCGATTTTCTGCGGAACGCATTACAATACTCCCTAGAGCCTATAAACTTGTATGCATTACCGCAGGTTGATTAGGCATGAGGATTTTTGGCTCTTTTCCAGTTTCCAACACCTTCGTAAAATTAAAAAAAACAGCTGTTCAAAAATTGTTCACAGGGCATTTGAATGCAAGAAAATTTGCAAAAAAATTGTTCACGCCGACACTTTTGACGCATTTTTGAACAGGAAAAGTCGTTTCAAATGACTTTTGTATATTGAATTTCAGAAAAAATAACGGTTGACTTGAAAAAAACTGTATTTTTTTTTCTATTATGCGGCCCCTCATTGGATGAGTGTAAAAATAAAGTAAAAGTCTACTCTTTTGACGCTGTGACCGGGGCTGATACGTTAAGATTTGAATCCCTTTTGAGATTAGATTTTTCAAGGTCAATGGAAAGGACAAACATGCGCTGTTCAGCTCATCAGGAAGAACTGCTGTTGTGCTCCTGCTTAGGGGTTATATGCAAATTTTGTTTGTTTTTTTTGGGTTATTTTTGGGCTGGCTAATGTTGCCTCACCCTCAAACAAAGAGCGCGGATCATGGTGGGCCACGATCATCCGTCATTTCGATTGAGAGTCGGAAACTTTACCACTTCACCACTGCTCACGCAATGAAATCAACTTGAAAACGGCAAAAAAGCCATTTACACGACAATTTGCAACACACTTGTGGAATAGATTTGGGAAATAAGTACTAAATAAACAAAACAAGAAAAACACTTCCGTTTGAGGCTAAGTTAAATTAAAATGCTTCGTCTTGCTCCGCCTAAATATCCTATATTCATCTGTTGCATCGTTCCAACGTTGCACAAAAAACCTGTTTCATATGGGGCATGACTGAGAAACCCCTTAGCTTTTTGAGAAAATGCACAATGTTTCTTTGATCAATTGTTTGCAAGGTCAATATCAGGGCCTACAATTTTTTCTTAGGTTTTTTGCTTGGGAAAGTGTTTGAGCTTCTGTTCCAATCTCATACTTGAATTTGCATTTGACTTTTAATTTTTTCAAGTGCATTCCAATTTTTCTATAAAAAATCAGTTTTTTTTGTGTTTCCTTGAGTTTATATATTTTCTACAACTGCCTGTTGACAATGTCAATAGAAAGTTATTTTGCTAGACCTTTAAGGTAGAAACGTTTTAATCTGTTGTCAATTTTCAAAGAAAACAGTCAAATCTGAAAACGAGAAAACTCACGGATATTGTCTTTTTTTAGTTTTTGACATTTTGTTGTCGGTTCAAGCAACAGTTCTCAAACATATAGTCCAACTGAAGCCATTCCAGTGCACCACTTACTTTGGGTCAAATCAGCGCGTAGATTTTTCTTGATTTCGATTGGCTAAAAATTCCAACTTGGAACCAATTTAAGGTCCTCGCCCTTAAATTGTTTAGGGGATAACGACCTTATCTTGGTCCTATTTATCAGTTTATCCAATTTCATCAAACTTATTGAAGGGTGTTTTGAACAACGCCCTGATAAAAGCAGTATAATTATATCTTTTCAAGCAAAAAATTATATTTCTCTGTTTCAGGTTATTTCAAATTGGAACATAAATATGTCTATGTCATAGTAGCATTTTTGGCTTCAGCTGAATATTTGGAAAGATAAGGAGCTATTTCGTATGCGTTGAATCTAGCCATGGACAAAACAGGAGTCAAAATGTTTCACTCTAATAAATTGAAAAGCTAGAACTTGAGTTTAACAAGATATGTAATAAAAACTAGTTCATAAAACAATAATTAATAATGTTACTTATTGTTACCGAAATGAAAACTTTTTTGTTATACGAGTAACCGATCTTGTCTTCATGTTAAATTAACAACTGAAATATAATGCTTGAATTAAGAGTAATGAAAGTAGTGAAGACTCTTATTTAGGTCTTGCTGATTTTTTTTTCAGGAAATGTCCTGTAAACCTCCAATAAATACAAATGTGCATTCGTACATATTGATGCATTTATGAATGTGCTTTGGTTATATATGTTTTGAGTTCAATTGAAATTCATCTGCTGAAAGAGGCAAAAAAGCACTCTCCAAAAACGAACGTGGAAATGGCTCGAAAAAACGGACTATTTCTAGTTTCGAAAGTGGAATTTAATTTTCAAGCGGAATAAACACTTTGCCTATTGATCCAGTTTACTCTAGTTGGTTGTTTATTTGGCTTTTTTTGTTTAAGTTTGCAGTTCAGTTATTTGTTTGGAAAAAAAACAGTTTTTTTGCTGTTTTTAATCTATTTAACAAAATAAAGGTCAGTTCGTATAACAGAAAACACCTGAAAAGTTAAAAGGGATGAGAGCGAGTTTTTTTCTAATAATGTAAAAAGGGTATTTAACTTGGCCCATATGAACCAATGTGTCAAGAATTTGAATAATATAGCTTGCTGTTTATATCTAAATCCTCTGAAGTATTTTGTATTTGTGATTAATTCTCGCTTAGTGCAAGTGCAGTTGACAACCGATCAGGAGTAATTCTTATGTCTGCGTTCTCGAACACTCAGCAATTAAAACTGTTATGTTTCGTTTCCATATGAATATTTTGGCATTGTATTGATTTTTTATAATGTCCATATTTGCATTTAGGGTACTGCGTAGTATTTTGACTTTGTTAGTTATGACAAAGGAGTGGGAAAAAGGTACATTTTTGGCCAAAAAAAAACCTTTTTATCTCCTTGAAGGCAAAAAAAATAAAGAAAAATTCTTCATCTTTTGTCCTATAAACGCATAAACCAAGACATTTGCACGTTTTCTATCTGTTTCTTCTGACATCATCGCAGTTTTTGCCTCAAATACTGAAAAAAATCACTTCTTTAAAGAACTCCATCGACGCATACAAGGAGATCGGTGACTTTTATCACAATTTCTAGTAAATATCAACAATTTTTCAGGCATATGAACGCAAATTTTTCCATTTCGCCTGCTTTGTTAATCGAAATTATGAGTGAAAAACTAGAAAAAAGTTTTAAATTACTATTTGCTTTTTTTCCTCTCCTTGGCAATGATTATATTCACTATTTGTTGAAGCTCTAATTGATTGGCTGTGAAAAGTTTGCATTAATATTTGAGAAAGCCGACAAAATTTTCTCAAAACTTATGAAGACTACATCAAAGTTCCAAGTAAACGTTTATATTGTAGAATGCAACTCTCAATAATATGTAGATAAACATATGAACAGTTGAAATTTATCTTCTCAAAAAAATGTTGTAATATGAAAAATTCAGGTAGAAGAAAGATGTGTCAACAAAATTTTCTACAATTAACTTTTTTTGACATTTTATCTTTTTTTGACAATTCTTTCAAAGTTAGTTGTTCTTCACTAGATTTTATCCCTTGTAAATAAAATAAAATAGAAAGTTATGACTCACTGGCAATGATTTCAAAATGGAAGAGTGTTAAAGACATGCATCTATAAAAAAAACTCGAAAAAAAATGAATGTTCGAAGACAGGTTTTTGTTTATCTAAAACTAAACATTACGAGGCTAAACTGTGCACTGGATAAGCGCACATTATAGTGTCTGTATTCTGATGGATTTCAGAGATAAGTCTTTAAACATGTTCTGACATGTAAATGGATTCCGTTATCGTAAAATTTGTCAGTACATTAGTTTTTTTGCGGGTTCGTAGCGAGTGAATGTATGTAGTTGTTCCAGATTCTGCAGATGTAAGCGGATTCCGCACAATAATTGGATTGCTCAGATTTTTTTGTGGATACCCCAAAATTGCCTCTTTTTGGAGCTAATTTGAGCAGTAAAGTGTTTTAGCTATTCCTCCGTGGAATCCAAAACAGCAATGATGATCAAAGAAGAAAATTAGGAATGTTGCGGATTCCACGACAAATTTGGTTTTGACCTGTTGCGGATTTTGCTTACAATTTACAAAGCCAACAGTTGGCCTCATAATAAAATTCGTTAGGGAAAGAAGTGAAATAAAAGTGCTCCCCGATGCAATAAAAGCGCTCGAGAGACAATTTTTTGAACCAAACCGTGGGTTCAATGAGGGATCTTTTAAACTATCTTCTCTTGCGTAGGGGAGTGAGATTCTTTGTTTTTAGGCAATAGTTTCATACAAGCATAGCCGTTGATTTAGTTCATTATACGGGGTGACAGATCATTACTAGTTACTAAAAGGATGGAAATAGTTAAAAGAGATCTGAAATGAGTTGCTATAACGATTTGACAAAACAAGTGTGCTATTTATGGTGGGCTATGTGCATAACCCACGAGTAGCTTAGACACTGTCTAAAAAAAGAGCCGAAACAACCCGTTTTTGATTTTGTTTTCAAAATGAAAACTTACGGTATTTGCCTTTTGAAACTGAGAGAAATCTTTTTTGTTGTGTACAATGAAAACAAAGAAGGAACATGAAAATTAGAATTTACACGACAGCAAGGCTAGCACAAAAACACGGACTTCAACGTAAAAAAAACAGTTTCATAGTAATGAGAG
>NC_087068.1:52476212-52749092 GCF_963678635.1 Symsagittifera roscoffensis | reverse complement strand
CTGTTCGCTTCACAGTAGTGGTCAAAGCATTTCGATGAGTCACGAAAGCTCGCTTGAAAGCTTCTGGTCCGATGTCCAGTTGGAACGAACTGTACACTCTGCTGTAATTTGCCACGTGCTTTTTGTCATACTCATACAACCATGCAGTCGTGTTGACTCTAAACCATGGTATTAGTTGTCTTCTGTCCCGTATCTTTTCCAACGGAATATTTAAGCCTTTACTCTTTGTCTCGACAAGATCGAAATCCTTCAGACAGTTGAGTTTTTTCAATTGTTTTTGATCGGCGCTTTCTATTTTTTTGTTCTCTCCTTCATGAGCTTCCAGCCACCTCTCATCATCACTTCGACTACAATCATCGTTATTTTCTGTGACGAATCTGGAAAACCCATGGAGAGCAGCTCTCCAGCGTCCCAGATCAGCACCAGATTACTACGCGCCATATTTGCAACAAACAGTGGCACGGAAACTCATTGTATGTCAGTATGAGGCTCCTCCAGTTCTAATGCCCCGACGCTTCCAGCAACGATTCTACTTCCATCTTCTTGGCACGGTTGATTCCATCACTCTCGCCAACAGCGTTGTAATCCATGGCTGCTGATCCTTTTAGCTTCTGCCTTTCAAAATCACTGAAATTCCCACCAGCGTATCCCATGAACTTCCTTCACAGTATAGACTCCAATTTCTTACTAGTTCTCTCAGGATCTGCAGCCAAAAACTTACAGAGCAATTCATAAGACTTCTCTGACATTCTTTCAAGTCTCACACAAATCGGCACGGAGATGGGTTGATCGACTACAGTGCTCGTGCTTTTCACTTCCGCTGCCGCAGAGTACACCGGGTATCGGCTCTTACACAGTAGATCCACGTTAGAACTCACCACGTATCGGACACCTGGCGGTCTCTGATATGCCTCAGTTTGTTTCAAAATCTTTTCCACGTCGATCGCTTCCCTCCATCTTCCAATGTATTTCTGCTCGGTTTGCAACACATACTGAAACGCTTCTAACACTGATGGCAGCGACCAATTCATACTTCTGCTCCAGACCCAAAATCGACTCTAGGGAACCAAACATGCTGCAGAATCCTAGTGCTCTCACTAGATTCACCTCTGTTCCTCCATGACAATCCGCAACCAATTACGTGTCCGTCTTTGTCTTCATCTCAAGGTTTCCGAACAACATCACTAACTGTTTATGATGTTTGGACAATAGTTTCAAGCAGTCAAGACCTCCACACATGTGACATTCTAACCCGCAGTTTCGAGCCAGATAGCTCCCAAACAGGCAATGCAACAGTTTTCTTTCGACTGCTCTCGGAGGCTTCGTTCATCAAGTGATGCATCGTATTTAGGTCATGCAAGTTGCAATCAGCATTTAATTCATTCTCTCAACATTCTGCGTCGCTCGCAAAATCACATCAGCATTGGGATCATCAGCAGGAAAGTTTCTTAAACTCAGGTTCGTTGTTATCGATTCGTCAGAGAATCTGAACCCGAATTCTAGACCGCTGTCAGGTTTTGATACAAGCTGATCCATTGGCTCGGTGTGCATTTCCGAGGAAGCTTATGTTCCTTAAGCCTACTGCTTCATACTGATGTCTTTTATGATGTGTTCCAAGTAGTATCTTTTATTTTCTAAATCGATCAGGTAGTCTGGCTGAGTTCCTGCTGTCCTCTCCCTTAATTTGTTGCCAAATTCGATCTGCATATCGTTAATCCTTTCTATCACCATCTTGGAGAGTATCGTTCCTTTTCTCGTCCTGGACATATACACAATCTCGTCACTATTTTCCGGATAAACAGGCTTGATGGGAGAATTGGCTTCGCTATCATTAGTCGCGGACTCAATCAACAACTCGCTCAATCTCCTTTCACAATCATCCAGCTTTTCTAAGATCTCGTGCATCAAAAGCCTTTTTTTCAGCATTGATTGGGTCCCGTAGCACTGTACTACCGACCAAACCTCTTCAATGACTCTATTCATTCTGCAACCGGTTCGATTTTCATGATCGCGGTGATGCACTTACGACTCGTCGTTAGGGAGTGTCCCTAAGATAGGCACTCTCACCGCGCTCTCAATCTTTTGTCTGCGTGATGATTCCATCAACCGTCTTGTACTCGTGACTGCTGCGACATTGCAAGGAAAGCGGCTCCCCGACGTGTCATGGAACGCATCCATTAAGGATGAAGCATCATCCCCCTCAGGCTCCTTGTCCTTGTCCGGTTGTGATCCTGAAGGTCCTTGCTGGTCCTCTTCCGGTTCTTCTTCAGGAAGTTTCGGTATTACAAAATTCCCCGGCTGACACATCTTGCATCTCTAGATGGGTTATCATGACTGCTTCACAACCCAAGGGTGTCAGAGAGTCTCTAGTCAACAAACGTCCAATAGCTACTATTTCTGGTCTGACATGCATGACTATCAATGCGGCCTCCTCCATACTCACTTTTCCTCTCAAAGACAATGGCGCGATTTTCAATGCTGCCCATTCTTCTTCGAACCGCCTAGGGTTGGGCGTGGCAGTGTAGGAGATCCTCCTTCTGGTAGAATCTTTAACAAACACAAACTGTGTTTGTGGAGCACGGCAACGTTTCTGTCTATAAAGCACTGATCTATGGACGCTGAGAAAGCGGACATTCTCCTTTCATTAGTCTCAGATGCGCTCATCCTTGAAGTTTGCACTATGGACTCTGCTCCGACTAACATTCTCCTTATCAGGGGGTATTCCGGTTTTTAGTACAGCTGTCTCATGAAGTCATTGCAATCTTCCTTCTTTCTTCTCAGCTTCTGGGATGCTGTCAAAGCTCTTGCCATCGTGGACACCTCCCCGTTGATTGTGTCATAAGGTCTCAGAGCCTGGGGTAGACCTCTACGTGTCCAGTTTCTACTTCACCCATTCGGTCACGGAAATGATTGCTGAAAATGATGGCAATCAATTCGGGTTCAACGATTTTGCGGAATAGCAAAGCTTCACTTCTTGCCTCACGCAAGACATTCTGCGCTCATCAGTTAAGGTTGCTTCCATCAATTACAGAGATGAAGATCGGGGTGCAGCACGGACCTTCTGTAGATCGTTATCCTAGGGTCACGAAACCCAAACGTCCCTGCTGGTCCATATACGCAGTCTCGAATTCACTGACCCCCTTATCAGTACCAGAGGATCGATCCTCATGGCCGGGAAGAAATCAGTTAACAGTGACATGTCAACTGCATGACGTCGCACATCCTCTTCTCTCTAAATTGCCTCGTTTTCTACGGTGCCGAAGTGATTCTGCTGCAGAAGGAACTGTATCAAGGTGTGTCTCAAGTCCTTGATCTCTCAAGTCATTGGTCTCAATCTTTGTCCAAGAGGCCGTCGCCCTTTTGGAGATCAATTTTCGTGACGTTCTTCCTAATTCACTCGGGGTATCTCGTTAGAGTAATAAACTCCCCCAACTTGCCGTAGGTCATCGCAATCATCGTCAAGAGACAATCCAGGCGAAGATTTTGTATGCTTTGCTTGATCAAAACCGCAAGTCCCTTCTGTAATTTTTCAGCTGCAGCTCCAAATTCACAAATAACGTCAAAATCAGTCCTCACGTGACCGTCCCCTCCTTCCACGTGTTCTGTCCAGAACACCCCCCCCCCCCCCCCAACGTCTTTCTATTCATCCTGTCAATAAATTCAGTGGCTTTTTCCCCTTTCGTTCTGCTGATCTAGATACTCTAAGGAATTTTGATGAGCCTTAGCGGCCCTTGGTGCTCCAAACAGGGGAGTCAAGTGCAGCAAGTTGTTAACTTTTGGTTCCGCCCGCAGAGTCAACAATTCCAGTTGAGCTTCCGTATGTTAGGCGTTTCTTCTCGTGGATGTTTCGGGAGTTTCGTGGAAGTTTCTTCTATCCACAAATTTTGAAAGAACTGGATAATGATCCCAGTTTATTGTCCAACACTTAAGCCAAACAGATTCTCCGCTCGCTTAAAAGCGAAGCAGCTCAATCCTCATTTTCTTCTTTTGTCGCAGACAGGCCGACAACTGAGGAACCAACAATTTCAAAACCCTCATCAACGAATACTCGATCGACAACTCTCAGTCCAGAACCAAGCAATCCGACAAATAGAAAAATAATTTTATCCCACCAAAGACGACGACGACGACAATACAGACTACGAGACCATTGAAGAATCATTTTCGACGTCAACAAAAGAATGAAAATCTTACAATCAGTGGAGAAAAAAAAACTCAAATTACTCTACTCGAGAGGCCCAGCTACATTTGGTAGCATAAGAAAATCAACAAAGGCCAGTCAACTCCCACCAAACTTGTTTTAAAATATACGCGATCTCAATCATCACATACAAAGTACGGTTTGTTTGGTAAAATAAATTCTCGCCTGAAAGTGATCGTTAACAAAATCAACAAAATTTGGTCTCTTGACTTAGCATATGTGGATAAGTTGGCCAACTATCATCGAGGGGTTTGATATTTATTAGTCGCTGTATATTGTCTATCTCCCTACCTACGAGTGGAAACCCTAAAGACAAAAAATGCTGAAGAAATAGCCGAATCTTTCAAAAAAGTGATCAAAACAAAACAACCAAAATTAGTTTGAAACAACCAAAGTCTTAAAATTGTTGCCATACCCAATGTAACCTCTCCAATATACAGTCTCATTGATGCAGAGAAGGATGAAATCAGCAGAAAGTTTTATGAAAAAAAATTAATTTGATTGGAACAAAACCAGATTTTGACAAAGATGGCAAGTGTCGAGTTTACTGTATTTTTGATATCAACAGCATCAATAGATTACTTCCCAGGCAAAACACTGGTCAGTTTTGGAAAATTTTGTAAAATGGAAATAACCTTAGATGGATATTGCAGAGTTGCTCTCTCTCTCTCTCAAATAGTTTTCCATTGAAATTAAACAATTTTAATTATCGAGAGTTTAGGTATTTCAGAGCATCCGAAGAAGTAGCAAGTAAATCCAACGCTGGCAATTGAAATACAGTTTCCAGGTCTTATTCAGGAGAACAATTTTCATCAAACCAGGCTAGTACACTTCTATAGGACAATGGATCAATGAGATAAAAACAAAACTCAAAGAACAAACTTATTTCGATGCAAGTCCTCAAGAAATCACAAAAAACATGAGCATTTGGATGAACGCAAATGATGAATCTCATTTCCAAGTCCTCAAATACTTAGTCTGTTAGGCTTTAATTCAAAACTTGACGAGAACGGTGATTATCACATTGGTTATGAAATGACACCCTCATTTGATGCATCTTATCAAGAAAACTTCACTATTCATTATATATCTAAAAACCATTCACTTCAGCTGTGCAACCATTATCAGTACAGTTGCCCAGAGAAACTGGAAGACTAGAGTTCTTTGCAGGAACTGGTCAAGTTGTGTTGTCTCTAAAAATCAAGCGCTTCGATTGAAACTAATGGAACAGCATTATGCAAAGCAAACTTCAATTCTCTGAACACTACCGACAACGCGGCAGTGCATTTGGCGCTTTGGCTGCTGGCATTGGTCGTTATGCTATACCTTTTGTACGACAGAATATTCTGCTGGCTGCAAAAAAACTGGGCAGGTGAATTTTGATGAGTTCAGCGCCTGAACTGATTGATGTTGCTATGAAAAAGAAGTCTTCTGAACAAGCATTGGAAAACCTTGTAACAAAAACTGCAATAAAACAATTGAATGGTGGTAGACGGCAGCGAAAGCACCAATGATTGGATTACGAAGAAGAAAAAGGAAAAACAACCATTCGAAGAAATCGCAGACCAGCGAGAAGTCGGGCAGTTTTTTTCTTAAACATAATATAGGATCGCTGATTTGTTACCCGATGAAACTACCCATAACTCCCTGGATTTGTTTGAAAAGCAACCTCTTTTGATTACTTTTAAAAACTCTTTTAATCAAAATATTGGACCTGTTTATTCACCTAATGGACCAATGCTTGTATTTGAAATTACCGGTGACCGTAAAAATTTTGTTGACTTGCAATAAATATATTTCAAATTACGATGCAAGGTAACACAAGCACCTGGAGCTGGTTTGAGACACGAAAACACTGATTCTAATGAGTCTGATTCACCATTCCTAGTAAACAACTCCCTGTATTCACTTTTCTCTGACTGCACCCTCTCCGCTAACGGACTCAAAATCTCAAATGCCAATTTTAATTTTGCGCATCAAAGCTTTGTTGAACCAGAAATTTCTAATAACAAAGGATCCAAGGACTCATGACTCAAGCGTCAGAGATATCGTTTTGAAAACAATCCCGCTGCGATAGGCGCAGCTGGTTTTAATTTTCATCGAGAACTGGTCCTCGAATTGAAGTAATTTTAGTTTTATGGCCTGCTGGATTTGATTTTTTTAACCTGTGATAAGCATTCGTTGAGCATTCGTTGAGCATACTCTCAGAATTTCCTACAAACGCTCTCATGAAGACTATCTCATTAAATTTGAAGAAGTTCTCATTACAAGCTGCAAATACTGGAAGCGAAACTGTTGATTAGAAGAATGACTGTGACCGACCATGTGCTCTCTGCCATGGAAATATTTTTTGCTTTAAAAACTCCTGCGAACTACCCGTATCAAGAAGAAAATATTTAAACGGGTCTTGCAACAGCTGATCAGCTCAGCTGGCTACAGAAAATTATTTTTACTCATGAATCGGTGAGACAAACTATAACAGCAATGGACACTAATAATGCATTTCTTAGAAGAAACTGAACAAAACCTTCTCTTTATCAAAAAATTGGATTGGTGTAGATTACTTTGAGACAAAACAGTTTACAAATAGCAAGTTTATCAATTAGTACACAAGATTATAAGCCTCTCTCCTTCAACGCTTTATCAGCGCTGGTTTAGTGCACTGCGGACTGATAATCACTGTATATAACTACTAGCAGCACTTCATAATATGTTCAGCTCTCACGAGCACCCAGCAGGCAGCTCATGACTTCTTGCATCCAGAACTAACTAACTGCTTAGTGTCAATCGATCTTCATTTCTCGAAGGCTTTGACAGCAAACCTGAAAACTTTTCTTTGGGATATACGCTCATCCAATGTTTTTCTTACTACTGACCGCAAAGTTACAAGGAACGTCATTCCATTTTGGATATTCTGAAAATGGGTGAAATCCTGGTTGCAGAATCTCATTCAAAATTGTAAACCATTGAAATATAAGTTTCTTGGAATATTTGCAGCCGACAATTTTTCCACCTCACATCCCAAACAAAAAATTTGTGGTTGTTAATTCTTCAAAATCAGATTCTCCGGGGACATATTGGATTGTATTATGCATTAGTGGGATGTTTTTAACTTTGTTGATACCCTTGGTCTACTTTTTTGGCAGTACACCAATCTGTATAAACGATTGAACGAGACTTTTCATCAGGTCACTGAATTGATGACGAAGTTTTTCATACAAGACTCAATTTCCAAAATGTGCAGTTTTTTTGTATTTATCTTGCACATTTAACTTATGATAAAAACTTTAATGGTGATTCTTTTGATTTTATTTACATAAATGATCATGTTTTGAAACGTTTTCTATCTCACATGCTTTTCCATCAACTAACTATTTAACATGGTTTATTTGTACATTTTCTATACAATTTTTAACAATACATTTTTTAGTATTTGATTTTTTTACCCAAATAATAACTGAACACCAACAATCTGAGAACTTAGGCTACTATCAAAGTAAAAAATACAAAATCGATCTGCGGGGGACATCATCATGCAAGCAACTGGGACCTCCTTGCAGTGCAATTTCCGGACGGATTTCGAAAAGCCGCTTTTCGGCTGAGAGTCGAACGCCGTGCATTTTCCTCTACTCGGACCCCATATTTTCGTTTCATTTTTAATTTTATACTAACAAGTTAGGTACAATTTTTGACAAAATTTAAACACAAAACAGATCGAACATACACAATACTCGAAGATACAGAAGGTTCAGATATAACTCCGAAGTTTTTTTTTAAAGTTTTACAGATCCTCTCGAACCCCTTGTTCCTAAATACAGCATTATCTATCAAAAAATAAACGAGAATTTCAATCAGGTCATAGTACTGATGAGAGGAGTTCCAATGAAAAACTCAAACTCTATCATATTTGGTTCTTTTTGAATTTGAATTGCACATTTGGTTTTTAGTAGAAACTCTTATGGCGTTGCTCCGGATTTTGTACAGCCTAGTGATGATGTTTTGATACTTTTCTAGACCCATATGCTTTCCCATTAATTAATTGTCTTATAACAAGGTTTAATTTCATATACAATTTAATTTATTGATTAGTGCGTACTAATTAAATGTTTTGTCCAAAACGTCTGTCAGCAGGGAAGGAAAAGCTCAAGATAGCGCAACTCATATAAAGCCAAACTGCACTGATAACTATAAGTTTTTTATACTATGAATTTTTAGTTAAAGTCATAAATTACTTGATGATAATCGCAAATAGACACAATAGGTGATTACATGGTGACAATTTGTATGGTTACAATGGGACTATTGGGTATAAAATAATACCTGGTGACAGCTAGGATTATTACATGGTGACCATTGGTTGTCAATTAGTACATGGTGACAATTATGATCTATAACTGATGCCCTTTCATGTATAAAAACCTCCCATTATAGTGTACTATATGCATACTACTGACTGTATCTTACTTCCTTGTGGCACCATCCCGAATGTCTGTCCTGATATCACGTTCAACTTCGTGCTCAAACTACTCGGTGCCTTCGTCGCTTCTACCGCAGATGCTTCAAAGGCGTTGAGCTGATCTTGAGTTCTCTCGTAATCGAGTTCGGTTCTTTGGTTCTTTTTGAATTTGTATTGCACATTTGGTTTTTAGTAGAAACTCTTATGGCGTTGCTCCGGATTTTGTACAGCCTAGTGATGATGTTTTGATACTTTTCTAGACCCATATGCTTTCCCATTAATTAATTGTCTTATAACAACGTTTAATTTCATATACATTTTAATTTATTGATTAGTGCGTACTAATTAAATGTTTTGTCCAAAACGTCTGTCAGCAGGGAAGGAAAAGCTCAAGATAGCGCAACTCATATAAAGCCAAACTGCACTGATAACTATAAGTTTTTTATACTATGAATTTTTTTTAAAAGTCATAAATTACCTGGTGATAATCGCAAATAGACACAATAGGTGATTACATGGTGACAATTTGTATGGTTACAATGGGACTATTGGGTATAAAATAATACCTGGTGACAGCTAGGATTATTACATGGTGACCATTGGTTGTCAATTAGTACATGGTGACAATTATGATCTATAACTGATGCCCTTTCATGTATGACAACCTCCCATTATAGTGTACTGTATGCATACTACTGACTGTATCTTACTTCCTTGTGGCACCATCCCGAATGTCTGTCCTGATATCACGTTCAACTTCGTGCTCAAACTACTCGGTGCCTTCGTCGCTTCTACCGCAGATGCTTCATAGGCGTTGAGCTGATCTTGAGTTCTCTCGTAATCGAGTTCGAGCTTGACTTTTGTTCTAACTCCCTTGCTGCCCATTTTTGATGAACTCTATTAAAAGCATCTCTTGCTGCTGCTTCATAGTCAGTCTTAAGGTCGTTAGCTGCGGTTTCAGTCTCTGGTTCACTCGTTTGTTCTAAGGCTGCTCGCTTTTTCTTTGTAGCCAGCTCTTGCGGTTTTTTCCTCCGTGCTTCCGCCTCGCTTATCAGGCGTGCCTTGCTGGGTTTGACGCCTGATGTCTTGAATTCTTGATGTCTGCCACAGCATTCCAAAATTGTGACCATTCTGATTTAAAATGACCCTCCGGGTTGCAAACGAAACACCTCGGACCGAATTTGCGAATAACCCTCTCATAAAATCCTCATCATCGTTTTCCGACGCATATTCATCTTCGAGGAAGAAGACGATTGTGCTCATGCCCTGTTTGTAAGTTGGACATACTGATAATTGATGGTCTTTGGTTCTGCATTTTTGCACAAGAGCGTCTTTTCTTCATGTCATCCCCGGGTTTGTACCAGTTGTTACCCTGGTTTGCAGGTCCATTGTTAAAATTGCAATATTTTATTAAAAAATCTGGTCTCATCGGAGGTTTCAGCACAGATTTTTCTTGCAATTCAGTCGCAGCTTCTCCGGTGTAGGTGCATTGCTAACATTGTCTTACTTTCATTGCTGTTCACGCCATCAATGCACTTTGAGGCTACTGCCAAGTTCATCTCGATGTTCGACTCGTCCGGTTGACTACGCCTTCTAAGCAGTTCTAGGTCATCCATGAATTTTTCAATGGTTTTGTCTTCAGGTTGCCTTCGTTTCTCAAAGCGCATCATCGATTGATGTCCTTGCATTTCCGCAACCGAAGCGATACAATGGGATTTCGATACTTTTCTTGGCTGTGTCCCGCTGGTATTGCTTGTTGACCATCACACAATTCAGTGTTGTCCCTTCAATGTTATTGGTAAGCGCACTGCATTCTTGTCTTTCATTGAAGTCTTCTTCCTCAAAATGCTGCTTCTTGACCTCTATCCAGTTGTCTAAACAACCGCCAGATTCAATCATTAGCATTTCCGTTTCTTAAACGCCCTTCTGGATCTCTCGCTACGCTCACTGGTCCTGGACAACCTCTTGAGGAAAGTTCCAAGGACCTGTTCAGAGTTTCAGGGGCCCATAACGTTGCATCGCGTGAATATCCCGCTTGAGTGTCCCCGTCTGTTGTTTGTGGCTCTGGAATGTCCCTCCTGTCCTAGTCGCTAGGCTGAGCTCTTCCTTGATCCGAGTGATTCCAGTTTGTGGAATCATATCTCCCACTCGCATTTGTGTCTCGCGTAGGTCGTTCGTTCGAGATGGATCTACTGCCAATAGAATCTCTCCTAATTTTTGTTGGATTTCTCGGCCTGTTATTCCCGTCGACGTGACTGTATGAGTTACCCCCTTCCTCTTGTGTATCCATTGGTCCTCCCTCTTCTTGGATGCTTGTTAAAGTTTACTCTGGGATCTCTGCTAGCCTCTCTCGATTGAGCTGTTCTTCTCTTAGATCCGCTTCTACCTCCTAGGAGACGGTCCAATCTGTTCATGATAGCCTGGGTGAGTCTTACTAGCATCACGTCCAACCTTGTATCGAGAGACCCAAATGTCTGCTCCTGTTGACTTCGAAGCGGTTCCAGGTCACTTATCAACCGTTTCTCTCTTTCTTCAGCCTTCCTCGTCATTCGCGATAAATTTCTGGCCAAGAACCCATCCGTTCTTTCCTTTTCGCTTTTGTTTTTCGCTTCTAAAAGCTTCCTGTCTGTTGCGCTTTATTTTCTCCCGCATGTTTTCCCTCTCAACATGAACTGCTCTCTCTAGTTCAGTAATTCTTAGTGACATCTAATGACTCCACTCATCCCTGCTATGCACAATCCTGGTCAAGGCCTCATCCGTTGATGCCCCGATGTCCACCATTGGAGTCACTTGTGGTTGCGTCACCTTGTTTGTTCCAGGCAATTTAGTGCTGGTCGAAACTCGTGTTCTACCACTCTGCTTCGAGGTCCTTTCATAATCCACATACATTTCCACTGCTGTGGTCCCTGACCCAGTGACCCTAGTCGATCCTGATAACACGTCCGTGTTGATCGGTGTCATGAACACTGTTGATAGTTATACTAAATCAATAGTCTTGTCTATGGTTCTGCCCACACCAAACTGATCCGAATAGCCTATCTCCGTGTTTGTGGTTGCCTCGTTTTCATGAGTCAAATGATCAGGCTCACTTAAGACTCAAGGTCATCAATTTTTTCAATGTCTTCTTCCTCCTCTTGGGTTTCTACTTCATCACTTGTTCCCGTTCCAGTAATATATAGAAAGAAAATTCTCAAAGTGTTCTTGAATCTTTCCGAAAACGAGGAGGACCTTGCCGCATTCTTTCTAACCCCATGCATCATCATTTATTTTCTGTAGGTGAGCCTGCTACTGCTGGGTTGTCGGACGAAATGTCAGGCAGCTTCGACATTTTCTCTCAATCAAATGTCCCAGTGAAAGTAGCGAAAACTTGGCCTTGTTCTACTGGGGCAGATTCACTCGTTAACCTCCTATTCCGATTTTCTTCGGTTCCACATCCCGCTCAATTCTCATCCAAAGTGGGGTTTTCATGGTTCTCTACCTCCAATCTTGCCCTTTTGTCTTCCGAGGCCTTCTGACTCCTTGTTTCAACCATTCCGGCTGAAACTTTCTTGCCCTTCTTAATCCGAGTTTTCTTGGTCATTTCCACAAAAAAATGTTCATTGTTTTTCTTTGTTTCTTCGGAATTAACTTCCTGAAGCTATCACTTAGCTTAGATATATTTTTGACGTGTCTAGGCTCAACCTAGTTTTTTGCTCTCTACTGCTCAAACACTTGATTCGCTTGCTTCCATTTTTGTTGTCTATCAACTGATAATTTTTACTCAACAAAAAGATATCCAAAAACTATAACTGATGGGTGAACATGAATTTTATTGGTTTATCACAGTTAAGAGTGTAAATAAATTATACACAACAATTGATTATCGGTTATTGGATGAAACCCTAGCACAGCCTGATGTTGTCCATGTCTTTAAGAGACAGTGTAGTCAAAACCCAATTGAGAACAATTATTAAGGATCAAGCCTAAAAATTAATCAAAGGAGAAAAAATGTATCAGTAGTGCAATTGGTCTGTCGCAATTTACTAGTCAAACTGTTTCTAAATGGAGAGCTTCCCCTGTTTAGTCCCAAAACTTTTCTCAGTTGGGTGAATTTTGCACCCAGCAAGTTCTGTGTTACCTACTTGCCTTCCCATTGCCCGAGCTAGACCTACTAATACTCTCAAGGCAACCACTTTTCCAAGAAAGAGTTTTTGATTCGAATCCAAAGAAAACAGTGTCGAACTCTGTTTTTGATCAGATCTAGAGTCGCGAATCTCCGGGTTTCAATTTGTTTGGATCTTAATCGATTACTTTTGTTTCAATTAAAGACAAGTCTCAAGTGCAAACACAAGTTCTTGTATGTATCAGCCTATGTATTTTTTCCTAATACCCTAATATGTGTCAAAAACTGATAACGTCACCTGGCTGGTTTATTAGCGCTGTTCCGAATTCAGCTTCGTTATTACGTACGGTGAAATTTTGTTTTTCAAACTCTCTTAATCGGCACTGGCGTTTACTGATGATGAAGGTGATTTTCTTTGACTCCTCTAGGTTGATAAGACAGGACTCCTTCGGGTACGCACAAAAAAACCAGACCCTTCGGGATCAACGAAATTTAACTCTTTCCGAATTGGGACCTTTCAGAATAGTCAAGAATGGACCCTTCAGGATTGGCTAAAAAGAACCCCTCCGGACTGGAAAAAGAGACCCTTTCCGATTGGTAAAATTAGACCCCTCCGGGTACGGACGAAAAAATTAGACCTCTCCGGATCGGCCGAATAAGAAGCTTCCGGATAGGCCGAAATGGAATCTTTCGGATTATTAAAAATGGACCTCTTCGGGTATACTCGATTTTTTGTGACCCCTCCGGTTTCACTCGGAATTTCAAGAAACCTCCGCTTACGGACCTGAGCGTCTTAATTTCTCTATTTGACGAACAAGGAAGGGTTGTTTGGTGTTTTGGCTCCTTCCGGACGCAAAATAAGGTCTTCAATTTACGATTTCTACTAACTCTCAGGGGTGTTTAGGCTGACTCAATTTTTTTTGTTTTCTTCTATTCTAGTTTTCTTGATCCTTCCTGGTCTACTAGAATTGCTATAATATAGCCTTACACGGTTGTCATCAACCTTTCGTCGGACTGAAAGAATTTTAAAAAAAGTTTACAAACCGAGAAGGTTTCAACTTCTAAAACAGGCGCTATAGCAAAAAATTTAAAACAATCAAACTCTCCAAAAAAGCGATTACTCTCTATTTAAATTCTATTTATTTAAATTCCTGACATAATGGTACCAAATTGAACCAGATTCGTACAGTGGTTCTTGAGTTATTACTCAAAACGTCTTTTGGTTTAACTTCAAATTTATTGTACGATATAGAATCGAAGTTTTTTTTGCAATATCCGTCTTTTAGGCTTAAGATTTGCTGGGTTGAGAAAACAAGGCATTCATTTACCTAGTTCAGCACAAAAAAAAACGAGGAAATTTAGTTCTCCCGAAAAAATTTGCGAAAAACAACGTAACGAGGACCCCTCCAGATTGATGAATCCTCTAAATTAAACTTGTTAGGTCCAATTTCTCCCGCCTCTGGATATCCCTAGGAGTAAAAAAGTTATAAAATCTGATGACTCACCGAAAAAATTTTCCTATCGCGATTATTTAAAAAAGTTTCAAAATTGTTTTTTTTTTATATTGGAGCGTTTCGGGTCTCTAAAACTGCGAAAAATTGAAATGCGATATTTTATTTTTCTCCAATATCCAGGCTATTTCAAAATGGTTTCGGCAGTTATAATATTAGAAATAAGATATAACTCACTAAACTAGTGCTTTTTACCGGTTTCAAAAATCGAGATCTCAGAAAGAGATCTCGATTTTTGTTCGGGGGGGTGGTTCAAATTTCCAATAATTTGATTCTAAATGTGGGTCTGTTGATGGTATGACTGTTTGAAAAACAGGATCATAATATCATTGTCAGTAGTTTAAGTAGTATTTCTAGAAACACTATGGCCATGCGGTTCCTTTCAATCTCCGAAGTAAGTGGCTTAACTCGAAATTTTGCTACTCAGTGAGAAGTCACTTCAGCGCAGTCACTGTTGTGCCACCCACAGATCGATATCGTACTTTCTGTACCAAAAGAGAAACGAAAGTTTACCCAACAGTCGATTGTTGCTGTCCTTGTGACCCTTCCTGCTGCTCTTCGCACTGCTGGATTGGTCCTAATCTACAATCACTCGACCCCTCCGGATTGATTGAAAACTACTTTTCTTGGTTTTTTCTTGGTAATAAACTTTTTTGTTTGGTTTCTTCTACATTTTGTGGTTCTTTACCGCTTAACGACCGACGGGACCGCGAATCCTCTCATCCTTCACGGTACTGAAACTTTGGGCGTTAAGTAGGTTAAAAAGCTAAATCAGGGAACTCGGAAGGCTTACGCGTTTCGGACAACCTCTTCCGGCTGTCGATTAGGAGGCTTAAAATGAGCATGCCCTCGGCGGGAAGGCTTGCGTTAATGTTTTGACTGATTATAATAACATGAATAACACCCACGAGCGTCATACAATCACCTATGTAACATTCGCCCGGAAAATACATAACGACTGAAAATAAACCTACATCCTATAAAGACTGGCTAGCGTCAAGATAGAGCTTCACGTACTTTTCACAGTTTCTACCAAAGCCAGTTCAAACTGGTCATCATAACACCGGGTCGATGGGTCTTTTCGGCTTGAGGGCTATCAGCCGCGGCGCGCAAAATAACTTAGTTGCATTCAAAATACTGAACACATGGCTGGGTCTCAGTATCCCCAGACCACGAGGTCAATCCTAAAAATGGGGTAGATACACTATCACTACTAAGTTATTATATTACTATTGTTTTTTGTACAGCAAAATCACCCTAATCACTGGAGATGGAGCGACCGTTTCATCAACCCTTGGCTTCTCAAAGCCTGAAACTTAAAATAGATGTGAGAACTTAAGTTCAGGACATCTCCGGAAGGTAAAATTTATTGAAACAATAGATTAGGAGTATATCTCCGGACCGTTCCGATTTCTTCAACATCCTTGCGGAGACGCCTTCTTCACGATCACGATGGGTTGCTACCTTCACATTCAGCCTTCTGCCTTCATGATTCGTTCAATTCTTCCGGTAACAATTGTAACAGCACAATCGTTACAGCTCGGAAGGACTCTTCTCGTTTTGTCTAGAATTGTCTCCAGTAACGTTGTTTTTGTCTCGCACGTCTTGGGTCTTGTTTTTGCAAGCGAAAACCATGGTTCTGTTTTTCGCTTTTTTTCAGTTATCGCGAAAGTAAAAACGTTAGGTGTCTTGCTTTTTGAACAGAACAGACACAGGAAAAACACAACTGTTCGATCGTTATGATCAATTGGGATATAAACTGAAATATCTAACAGCAACAAAAAGAAACGTCGGATCGCATCTCTTCTGGTAAGGTGTTCTCTACTGAATTTAGGTTTTTTTTTAAAAACTTTTTTTTTTTTTCGGTTTCAAATTTTTCGTGGTTTTTTCTTGCTAATATACTTTTTTGTTTGGTTTCTTCTACGTTTTTTGGTTTTTTACCGCTTGAGGACCGACGGGATCGGAAAACCCCCACCCCTCACGTTACTGAAATTTTCGGTGTTAAGTAGGTTATTAAGCTAAATCAGCGAATCCGTTAAGCTTCCGCTTTCTGACCACCCCTTCCGGCTGTCGATTAAGAGCCTTAATATGGGCGTCCGCTCGGCGCGGAGGCTTGCGTTAATGTATTCGCTGATTAAGATGCTATAAATAACACCCACGAGCGTCATAAAACACCTATGTAACATTCGCCCAGAAAGTACATAACGACGGAAAGTAAAACTGAATCCTAAAAAGACTGGCTAGCGTCAAGAAAGAGTTTCACGTGCATTTAACAGTTTCTACCAAAGCCAGTTCAAACTGATCTTCATAACACCGGGTCGACGAGACGTTATCGTTTAGGGCATATCAGCCGAGACGCGCAAAACTACTTGGTTAATTGTAAAAAAAATTGAACACACGGCTGTGTTCAGTTTCCCCAGACCACGAGGTCGATCCTAAAAATGCGGTAGATACACTCTCACTACTAAGTTTTTATATTACTATTGTTTTTGTACAGTAGAGAGAATCACGCTATTCATTGGAGATGGATCGACCTTTTCCTTAACCCTCGGCTTCTCCAAGCCTAGAACTGAAAATAGATGGAATAATCAAATTGAGGACTTCTCCTGAAGGTAAAAGTTATTGAAAGCATAGTTCAGGAGTGTATCTCCGGACCCTTTCGATTTGTTCAACATTCTTGAAGAGACGCCTTCTTCATGATCACGAAGGGCTGCTGCCTTCACCTTCAGTCTTCATGATTTGATCAATTCTTCCGGTAACGATTGTAACAGCACAATCGTTACAACTCGGAAGGATTCTGCTCGTTTTGTCTGAAATTTTCTCCGCTAACGCTGTTTTGTCTCGCTCGTCTTGTGGTCTTGTTTTTGTAGCGAAAATCACGGTTCTGATTTTCGCTGTTTTTCAGTTAACGCGAAAGTAAAAAAGGTTATGTGTCTTTCTTTTTGAACAGTACAGACAGAGAAAAAACACAACCGGTTGATCGTTACGATCAAATGGGATATAAATTAAATTATCTACAGAAACAAAAATAAAAGTCGGATCGCATCTCCTCTGGTAAGGTGTTTCTCTACAGAATTTATATTTTTTTTTCGTTCTTTTTTTTGGTTTCATTTTTTTCTGGGTTTTTCTTGGTAGTATACTTTTTTTTGTTTGGTTTATTCTACGTTTTTTGGTTCTTTAACGCTTAAGGACCGACGGGACCGCGATTCCCCCCACCCTTTACGTTAATGAAACTTTCGGTGTTAAGTAGGTTAATAAACTTAATCAGGGAATCCAGAAGGCTTCCGCGTTTCTGACCACACCTTCCGGCTGTCGATTAAGAGCACTAAGATAGGCACTCGCTCAGCGTGGAGGCTTGCGTTAATGTGTTTACTGATTATGATGTTATGAATAACACCCACGAGCGTCATAAAACACCTATGTAACATTCGCCCGGAAAGTACATAACGACGGAAAATAAAACTTAATCCTATAAAGACTGGCTAGCGTCAAGATAGAGTCTCGCGTGCATTTAACAGTTTCTACCAAAGCCAGTTCAAAATGGTCTTCATAACAACGGCTCAACAAGACGTTACGGTTCAAGGGCTATCAGCCGAGACGCGCAAAATAACTTATTTCATTGCAAAATAGTGAACACATGGCTGGGTTCAGTATCGCCAGACCACGAGGTCAACCCTAAAAATGGGGTAGACACATTATCTTTACTAAATTATTGTAATACTATTTTTTTGTACAGCAGAGAAAATCACGCTATCCATTGGAGATTGATCGACATTTTCCTTAACCCTGGGCTTCTCAAAACCAAAAACTGAAAATAGATGTGATAATTGAAATTGAGGACATCTCCGGGAGGCAAAAGTTATTGAAACCATAGTTCAGGAGTGTATCTCCAGACCGTTTCGATTTCTCCAACATTCTTGAAGAGACGCCATCTTCACGATCACGAAGGTCTGCTGCCTTCATCTTCAGCTTTCCTGATTCGTTCAATTCTCCCGGTAACGATTGAAACAGCACAATCGTTACAACTCGGAAGTCTTCTTCTCGTTTTGTCTAGAATTGTCTCCACTATCGCTGTTGTCTCGCTCGTCGTGGTTCTTGTTTTTGCAAGCAGAAATCACGGTTCTGATTTTCACTGTTTTTCAGTTAACGCGAAAGTAAAAAGGTTACGTGTTTTTGTTTTCAAACAATTTTTTAAAAATTAGCATGTCAGCTCAAAGTGAACTTTCCTATTCCAATCACTTTGTCAAATTGGTTCGTTAATCATCGAAATTGCTCTTTCGTACAGGTGCAGTTTTTTCAATAAAATTCGTTTCGGTGAACCATTTTTTGGCGGCATTCTGGTAGAATGGAATACATATATAGTTATAGTACATATCTGTGTGCATAAAATTAATTTTATTGTCTAAAAATAATGAACAGAGTGAATACTCTTTCAAATGTCTTGCTGATTGTTTTTGTATCTTTTCCAAGAAAAAGTTTTAAAACTTGTTTACGACGAATTTTGATTTTTCGCTGTTTGCTTGTGATTTCTTTTTAATTTCGCTAAAATTATATTATCAAGGAAGGCGAATTCCACTATCGATTAGCAATTATGGAGAGGTCTTGAAAAACCTGATCGGCTTCGCATTTCGAAAATGTAAATTGATTATCAGAATTTCCAGCGAAATAAATGTTTTACCTTTTCAACATTTTTTCCCAAGTTGGGTTTATTTTAACAAAAAAGTGCTCATTTTAATTAGTTCTACAAAGTCCAAGAGTTTTATTGCCATCTAATTTATCTTCGAAACTGGAAATTAAGATTTCTGAGAAAAGTTGTTTTTTTCAGTTTCCTTGCTTCTTTTACATTTTTTTTTGACCTCGAAAAAGATAAATTTTTGACTGCCTGTGAACTAAATGATTCCGGAAATTAAATGACAGCAAGTATAGCCATTTGCTGTACAATTCGCATTGAAAACTCTGACCTCACAAAAAAAAACAGTTCCGTAGTGATGAATGTGTGTGAAAAAAAGCTTACAATTGAAAAAGTTTTGAGTAAGCTGAAGTTTGATTCATATTTGAGCGGGAAATTAATCAAGAAAACTTTGTAAAATTCAAGTTTTTGCAGCATACTTTTTTTAAGTTAAAAAACACCAAAACTAAAATTTATGAAAAACAAAGTATTTTTATTGTAGATGTATATAAAAAAATAAAACAATCAATCGAAGCAAAAAAACTATGTTTTTTAGCCCAAAAATGTTGATGTGAAAAAATCTTAAGATGAGCTGGAAGAAGTTTGGCAAACTAATTTTGTTTTGAAGAAAAACCGTTTGACCGCGGGTTAACTAAAACAAGAAAATGAGACTATTAGAAGTCTTTTATTGGACCTCGCTCGTTTTTTACTCGCAGGTCTTTAGACTAAAAAAGTTTAGCTGAACAGACAATAATTGTTCCCATGATCCACACATTCAATCTCAAATTTACTAAATACAACTCTTAAGTGAATAGTTAGTTAGCATACAATGACCGAAATTAAAAATATGTTTTTTCAATGAAAACATTACTCTAATTTAAAAAATAAAACCTCAAAAGACAATTTTCTTGTTTGCTATTTTTGTACAATCTTTGAAGACTAGACTTTAAGGATATAGAGGTGAGACAGTTAAAGACGCCAGTCTACAAATTTTTTATTACAGTTTCTTAAGTTGAAGAAAAAAATTCAGTTACGTCAGCTCGAGGGCACTATACATTTTTGTTCCAATTAATTTTGAAAACACGTGTTTAATCAAATGATCATAACAAACGTGTCAATTTTTTGTTAAAGATATTCGTAGACAACTTCTTCTGTCTCGGTGTCTGCTTTATTTCTCACTATGTTGGCTCTATAACCTCACCCACTAATCATTCTGCTATAAACTTTCCGTCTTTTGTCTGCGTCTATCTACTTCTGCGCAAAAACAGACTTCCGTGAAGGATGTACTTCTAAAAACTGTTGTTGAACTATTCTGTACAAAAATTGAACCCAAATTTTCATCACGTGGGGGTGCAATGTCATATCCCGTCGATCTCGTTGTTTCACAACTACTTGAGCTCCTCTGTATGGAAACGACATTCATGTCCGCATACCCCGAGGGGGTGATGTCAAAATCCAGTGATCTGAATTGACAGCGGGCTCCCCTCCTAGTTTTATTGCAAACCTTCCAAAACATTCTAGTTTATAATCAGCATTACGAGGTTAGACTGTGCACTGGATAGGAGCACAATTTTGTGTCTGTAGGTACCTGGATTCCAAAGACAAGTCTTAAAATATGTAAGTGGATTCCACAAACAAACTTTCGGTGGATTTCGCATACATATACCTGTAACGTAAATTTTGTCGGCACATTTGTTTGTTGCGGATTCCGCAACAAGCAAATAGCTAGTTGTTCTGGATTCCGCAACTGTGAGTGGATTCCGCAAAATGTAAGTGGAATCAGCAAATGTAAGCGGATTCCGCAAATTGTAAAAGGATATCAAAAATTGTAAATGGATTTCGCATTTTGCTTATAACTGAACTTGCATATGAGCTATTATAAGCTAGAGATGGAATATTTGATTTATTATCTTGAGGAACGCGCAATTTGAACGCAAAAGGACTTATTCATTTGTCAGAGGAATCGACAGACCAATCTTAAAACATTGGTAAACTATGCGGTTTGAAATGGCTGTTCAGGGTTTAAAACGGCAGTTCATGTTTGAAAAGGGGGCAAGTCACTCATAAGTATTTGAGATGAGATGGTTCAGTGGTGGTTAAAAAATCTTCATCAGTATTTGAGATGAGATGGTTCAGTTTGAAATGGCAGCTAAGTCACTCATCAGTATATGAGATGAGATAGTTCAGAAAATATCATCGCATTCATCAGTTTTTGAGATGAGATGGTTCAGTTGGTTCAGAAATTATCATCGCACTCATCAGCATTTCAGACGAGATAAAGGACGGCTCGATTGTATTTTTTGAAAGCTGAAATGAAATATCTTCTGAAAACCGGATTAAAAATCCTGGTTTAATTAAAACTGAAAGGAAAAACTTAAACAAGCGGTAAGTAAAAAAAAATACAGTACAAAAAGCAAAATATTGGTTTAAATTATTGCTGAGCCATTGAATCAATTTTTCTGTTCTTTCTGAATCCTTTTCCTCGAAAACTTCACTTTCGACAAAGCGTCTGTGTTGTCTCAATGGCTCACTATGGTATTCATAGTCTGGTGTGGTTGTTGAAATTTTCTCCAGATAAAGTTTGCATTTACCTCTCTTATTGATTTTAATTTTCTCTTTCCACGACTTTGTACTCAAATCGTTTGACGTGTTTGGATTCTGATGTTTGCGCGTATTTAAAATAAAAGCTTTCACAGAGTCAAGTGGAGAACCTTTATCCGGAAAAACGAGGGGTGTAATACTTCCGAACTGCAGACTCGAAAGGAAATCAATTATTTCGTCAGCTGAAGAGTGCGAAGAATAACAGCACCGAATGGTTCTCTCAGACACTGCTTTTACCAATCTCCCATACATTATCTCGTTTTTAGTGAAGAACATGGCAATGGAATGATTGTAAGCATTTCTGGACTTGGGATGTCCGGCTTGCAAGGCAGTTTTAGGTTCGCAGACGCAGACGACGGCTTGCAGTAATGAATTTTGGTACTTGCGCCATCTAAGGTGAGCCAATTTCGAACTGACGGAATAAATTTGTACAGTTGATATTGACATAATGGAATGTGAACTTTAGTGTTGAATCTAAGTGCAAGCTCTTTTATCAAAAACTCATAAACATTGCAAGTTTTGTTACAAAAATGGACCACATTATTTTGGAATGAACAGAGCCATGCGGACATGACTTAAAAAATGGCTGGAGGACAGCTCTCCCTACAAGGTATGAAATTGGAATCTGTTTTGGAAAACGTTGTGTCGATGTTAAAAAATATTATCAAAATTATGAACAACAGCTTCTTGTAAATTGTCGAAAACATGATTGATTCACTTCGTATGATCAACTTGCCATCTAAAATCGCCCGTTAAAACTACAGATTTTTCTTTCAAAACTAGTAAAAACATTACTGATCCTGGGCAGTGACCTTTAGGAAAAAGAGTGATAGTTAATTTTTCGAAGAGCTCAGGCTCCTTAAGGCCCGGCATGTGATCTGTCTGAAAAAAACCGTAGATATGAAAGAAAATAAACCGTAGATTTGAGGTTCTCATAATTGAAGCGATCAATTGAAAGCCCAGGAAATTCTGATATTGGGCCGGATAATTCTGACATAATTATAGAAGGGAATAGGAGGTATGAACAGTGAGTTAATAAAATGAGGATTGACGATACTTTTCTATAGTTTTTGAGAAAGGAGAAGACCACCACATTTGGATCGTCAAGAGCACGTTTTGAGTGTAAACATCTATCCTTGGTTAAATTATACAGCCAAAATTTTTATCATTTGGGTGCATATTTAAGATTACACGAGTGGATCCGAAAAACAATAAAAATTAGCTGCAGTAGAGCTAATTTTCTCAAATCCAAAAGAAATATCTGGGAATTTTAATACCGCTAACTACAAAAACAAAGCAATTTTAAATGATATGTGCACCAAGATAGAAGTTTTCCTTTAGGAACCACAGTAGGAAGCGCAGTAGGAAGCACAGCAGTTTTGGCACAAACGACTAACTAACTAAAGTTTCATAATAGACTTCTTTACTGATAAGTGGGCTGATATGAGTATATGTTAAGCAAATTGTGGTTGACTGAATGAAAGAGTGATAAAAAAGACTCTGGCTGAGTGACTCTGGTAGGAGCGCTGTTGAGTGACGACTAACAAAACAGTTTTCTTATAAACTAGTCATGAAATATTTTTGTAATATATTTTGAGTTTTGAGATTTTGAACCTTTAGTGATAAATACGGGATTCTGTAGCATTGATACTGGACGAGCGCTGTTGAGTGACGGCTAAAAAACCAGTTTTCTAATAAACTAGTCATGAAACTTTATTGTAATAATTTTTTAGATTTGAGATTTTGATCCTTTTACTGAATAGTAGGGCATTTTGTAGCATTATTACTGGACGAGCGCTGTTAAGTGGCGGCTAAAAAAACAGTTTTCTAAAAAACTAGGCTTTAAATTTTTTAGTAATATTTTTTTATATTTGAGAATTTGAATTTTTACTGATAATTAGGGTGTTTTGTAGCACTGATACTGGACGAGAGCTGTTGAGTGACGACTAAACAACAGTTTTCTAATAAACTAGTCATAATTTTTTTTAAATTCTTTTTTAGATTTGGTTTTTGAACCTTTTTTGATAAGTAGGGCATTTTGTAGCATTGATACTGGACGAGCGCTGTTGAGTGAACCCTAAATAAATAGTTTTCTAATAAACTAGTCTTAAAATATTTTAGTAATATTTTTCTAGATTTGAGATTTTGAACCTTAACTGATAAGTAGGGCATTTTGTAGCATTAATACTGGATGAGCATTGTTGAGTGACGGCTAAAAAAGCAGTTTTTTAATAAACTATTCAGTCATAAAACACTATGTAATACTTTTTTATATTCGAGATTTTGATCCTTTACTGGTGAGTAGGGCATTTTGTAGCATTATTACTGGACGAGCGCTGTTGAGTGGCGGCTAAAAAAAACAGTGTTCAAACAAACTAGGCTTAAAATATTTTGGTATTACTTTTTCAGATTTTAGATTTTGAACCTTTACTGATAAGTAGGGCTTTTTGTAGCATTGATACTGGACGAGCACTGTTGAGTGATGGCTAAAAAAAGTAGTTTTTTTATCAACTAGTCATAAAACACTATTGTAATACTTTTTTTATATTTGAGATTTTGATCCTTTACTGATTAGTGGGGCATTTTGTAGCTTTTTTTACTGGACGAGCGCTGTTGAGTGGCGGCTAAAAAAATCAGTTTTCTAATAAACTAGGCTTAAAATATTTTGGTATTACTTTTTTCAGAATTTAGATTTTGAACCTTTACTGATAAGTAGGGAATTTTGTAGCATTGATAATGGACGAGCGCTGTTGAGTGGCGGCTAAAAAACAGTTTTCTAATAAACTAGGCTTCAAATATTTTGATTTTTTTTCAGATTTTAGGTTTGGAACCTTTACTGATAAGTAGGGAATTTCGTATCATTGATACTGGACGGGAGCTGTTGAGTGACCGCTAAAAAAAACTGTTTTCTATTAAACTAGTCACAAAATATTTGAGTCATACTTTTTAGATTTGAAATTTTGAACCTTTACTGATAAGTAGGGCATTTTGTAGCTTTGATACTGGATGAGCGCTCTTGAGTGAGGACTAAAAAAAAACAGTTTTTTGATAAAATAATCTTTTCATAAAATAAAATACTTTTCTAGATTTGAGATTTTAAACCTCTATATGGACGTTGATTGACTGTAACTGACTCTGAATGACTCTGACACAGCTGAAAAGTGACTCCGATATGTCTGTTTGATGAAAATGACTCTGATTAACTGAATGACTGGAGATTGACTGGAGAATGACTGAAGTGACTAAAGTGACTCAATGACTGAATGATAAAAACAGGTGGATAATGACCGGTGAATGACTGGAGTGACTAAAAAGACTCAATGACTGAGCAATATCAGTGATGTTGATACGAGCGCTGTTGAGTGACGGCTAAAAAACAGTTTTCTAATAACTAACAAATTAATATTTTAATAATTTATTTTGAGATTTGAGATCTTGAACCTTTACTGATAAATGAGGGCATTCTGTCTGAACTGCATACTGTAGCACACTGTCTGTACACACTGTGGCATAATACACGGCTAAAAATAACAGTTTTCTCATAAACTAGTCAAAAAGAATTTCAGTAGTTTTTTTTGAGATTTTGAACCTCAAAATAACCCAGCGGTTCTGGCGCGTCCTCGTCCCCGGTCCCGGCCTGGCAGGTTTGCAGTCGCGGTGACTGCTGGCGCTGCTCGTCCGCGACTGCGCCCCCGCCCGCTTGCACAATTATAGGGCATGTCGTCGAGGTGACCTCTTCGATTCGCCCATCCCAGACCACAGCGTGTCTGCGACCTAGCAAGAGCGTCCAAGGCAGTGCTCTCCTCCTCGTCGCTGCCCAAGAGCAGCTCGAAATCGGAGACACTCCTCAGTTGCTCCGGTTCCGACTCCGAGTCGGAGTCACGGTAGGGCACCACTGTCTCGACTTCGATCTGGTCTCCTCCCTCCTCATCGTCATCCTCGTCATTTGTATCCTCGTCATTTGTGTGATCGATATGGAGGAAAGGTTGGATGTTCTTTTGTGTTTACATTGGGAAAATTCAAGTTAGTGGTCAAAAATGGAAAAAAATGGGTTGTTCACATGGCACCAAGCTTAGTTAGTTAAACATGCAATGAACACGGTCAAAAGCAATAGTTACATGGGCATGAACGAGTTGAAAGGCGGCAAGTCCTGTCGACAGAAGGTCACTTTGGATGAGGCTTGTGCGCCACATCCCCATCGTGTATTTTGAACAGATGCCGTCCATCATGACAGCATGACAGCAGATTGGGCACATTTCACTATCGTCTGTCTGTGTTTGTGGTTCAGTAGTCGCAAAGTCATCTTCTCTGAAATTCCCAAATTCAGTCAGCTAGTCAGACTGCATTCTAAAAATTAGAATCATATTTCAAGTAATAGAAGAAAACTGTTCTTAAAATATCAAATAATAAATCTAGTCAGTTTGTACATAGTCGTTAAAAAAACTGTCCAGATTATATATTTGAATGTGGTATTAGAAAGTCGTCAGGCCCTTTTGACTGAAATTTGGGCAGGCAATGCTCCCACTGGCAATTCTTCGCATTACCCACGATGGTGTTGGAAGAGACTGTCCATCTCTTCTTTATTCACCAGCCTTTCCTTAGTTGTTGGCTTAAAATACAAAATTATCAAAAGTTAGCATGAGAAGTTAAACTGAGGTTTTGGAATGAATTAAGCATTTCAGTATACGGGATGACAAAACTCAATTTTGGGATCAATTGAGTATTTCAGTATATGCGATTAAACTGGGTGCAATTTTTGGGATACGGAAGAAAGTATTACAGTATTTGGGATGAAACTCGGCCAGAAAAACTTTCGTAAAGCATTCTGGCAAGATGGTTATTTGAGGCGTTGTCTTGCGCCTTCAGAATTCTCCAGACCTCCCCCAGATTTTCTAATTCTTGCGGCGGGATCGCGTCTCTTGTGCTTTAAAACTATCTTTCTCTATCTTCCTTTAATTCGACAAAAATGTATCAGTTGATTTTTTGATTCTAACCACAGATGCACCATAAGCTCATTCAGAGCCAACAACAGAAAAGCAGGGTAGCAGCTGCTGAAGGGCTCTTCGTCTTTCCGCTCATGTCGAAAACCTGTGGCAGCCGTCAGCAGGTGTCCACCAAAAATGAAATTGACACCCGGAGCCAGTGACTCTGAATGCGTTTCAACCATGTGTATCATGCCAGCTGGCATAACAAGTGCATGGCGCTCCGTCAGAACAACTTTCTGAAACCCTCCAGCATCACAGCGAGGGTCATCCCCGGGAAACATCGGTTTCCAACCCAGAGATTGCTGCATCAGATATTCCTGGAATAACTGCTTGTTCTTGACCGACGGGGTCGTCAAATAAAATGTGTTTCAGCCTAAGAGAAAAAAGAACTAAATAGAACAAATTTATATTTTTTGTTGAAAAAATTGTGCACCAAACTTTGTTTAACCCTTCACTAAAAGTACATTACAGATGTACCGAGAAATCTTGGTGAAATGGTGTTATTGCACCAGCCTGTGACAACAGCAGGTAGCTTGACCACTTTGTCGGTACTTCTGTCTTCTCCAAATTCCTTTTATGTATGTGTCCCAACGACACATCCTTGACTGCTTTTGGGACAAAGAATTTTGTGTAGGCTGACATTGAATCATCAGCATCAATGATATTCGAGAACATTGGCGGCATTGACCGTAACAAAGTTTGAACATCAGCTGGCTTAATTGATCGTATCCATTCCTAGGATTAAACCCAAATGTCAGGTTAAACTTATTTGAAAACTGGAGTCCTATTAGGAGTCTAATTACTTTACAAAATGAATACCTTTTCTTTCAAGATGTACCGTCTAGCTCTGAGATCCTCGGGGTATTCGTCAATGAAATTGTCCCCTTACATTCGGCTGTCAAACTGGCAACTATCCGCTAGTTGGCTTTTGAACTCTTTGATGGATTTAGCCGATGGAACTAACAAAGCTCCTTGTTGGTCAATAAACCAGTCTGAGTGGATCCAGCTGACAAGAAAAACCGCAGGCACGCACTGTATTAGACTTGAGGCAGACAAAATACCCGAAAAAGTTTATCGAAGTTTAATTATAACGACTTTGAGCTAGTTTTAGGTTCAGATGCTTACTTGCGAAAGTCTCTCACTTAAAATGCCATGGTCAATTGGAGGTAACTTGTAAATCTGACTGGTACTCGTGCTACAAGAGCTGCCTGAAACCACAGAAAAAACTCTGCGGTTTTTCCCGAAGAGCTTTTAGTTTCTGTATCCGCACCAGAGGAGGTCGTTCATCCGTTCTAAGATCTGCTTCAACCAGACTATGAAGTGGCGAAATGGAGCCTGGTAGAGGAAAGGGCCGAACGAACTCTGGTACGAGAGGAAGTGGATCTGGCCTCAGACACGGTCCATTCGGTACCTCGGGAAGTGGTACCATCCTAATTGGCGCAGCTGGCGCAGGGATGGGCAACTTGGCGCACCGATGGGTGAATTCCGAGGTATATTCATCGATAGTACTTGTCACTTCTGGAGCGGTAACTGTAGTACCAAAAGTACCTGGAGCAGTGCCCTTGTCCATTGATAGTACTTGTAACTTCTGGAGTTGTAACTGTAGTACCAACAGTACCTGGAGCAGTGCCCTTGGAGATTTCATCGTCATTCAGTAAAATAGAGGGCTAAACAGTGATGTTGATTTAATTGCAGACTATTATGCAAAATAAAAACGGTGTTTTGTTATGTAAAACTTGAATGATCAAAATGGGTTCCTCGTCCTCCGGCTCCATTTTGCACCAAATCGACGCCAAATGTTCCTGCTGGAACCCGCTCGTCGCATCTGGCTCATTGGTTCCTGCTTGCACCAGGTAGTCTTCACATCATGCCCATTTTCTCGACCCAGGTTGCCCACTATAAGAGGCAACCCGGGGAATATCACCCTATAAAGGTATATCACCCTAATTTGCCCCACGAACTTTGTACCCTGTTAGCTAACCCCCCCCCCCCCCAATTTAAAATCCCAAAAACTGTTTATAGTTCGTTACAGTTCTACAAAATCCCAATTACTGATTATTAATCGTTGCAATTCTGCTAAATCCCAATTAATGACAAAATACCAATTACTGACAAAAAGTTCTGAAATGCAGAATTTTTTGTTAGTAATTGGGACTTTGTCAATATTTGGGATTTAGTCAGTATTTGGGATTTTGTCAGTAATTGGGATTTTGTCAGTATTTGAGATTTTGTCAGCCATTGGGATTTTGTCATTTTTTGGGATTTTGTCAGCATTTGCGATTTCGTCTGTAATTGGCATTTTGTCAGTATTTGGGATTTTGTCAGTATTTGGGATTTTGTCAGTATTGGGATTTGTCAGTATTTGGGATTTTGTCAGTAATTGGTATTTTGTAAGTATTAGGGATTTCGTCAGTAATTGGGATTTTGTCAGTATTTGGGATTTGGTCAAAACTTGGGATTTTGCAACTGCAAAAAATTTGTCAAGTTATATTGAAGTTTTCCCATTGATTTAAATTTTGTTTTGTAAATTGGAACGAAGTTTGAACGATCTGATTAGTATGCGAGGTTGATTTGAACTGCAACAAGAACTATTGAGATTTTGCAAAACTGGAGCAAACTATTTCAGCTTTTAGGATGGGAAACAGACTTCGCGGCGCCATTACACATTCTTTGCGGAAAAAAAATTGAGATTTTAAGTGTTTGGAATAGACTGCACGGCGCCATTACACATTCTTTTCCGTCAAGGTTTGAGATTTTACAAACCTCAAACGAACGTCTAAATCAGTATTTGGGATGAGAAATAGACTGAACGGCGCAATTTCTTTCTGCCAGTTTTGAGATTTTGCAAAACTGAACGGACTATTTCCGTATTTGGGGTTGGTTATTAAACTAAAAGGCTGTGATATAATTAGTGTTTTTTTTACTGAAAAGAATATTTTAAAAGGTGAAACACTTTTTTCAAGAAAACAAAATGTTGGGCCATTTAACAGGGAAAAAAGAGCGTATATGAGAAGCGTATGATAATCACGAATTTTGAAATCTAACACTTGAAAATCCAATTATTCAAACTCAAGAAACACTAATTAGTGACTTTTTAGTTGACGGCTTAAAAGGTATCGAAACAATTATGACTCTGGTTGGCTAGGAAGTCCATCCGCTGGCTTTGAAGCTCCACTCAAGTTTGAACAAGTCGGTTAGGTTAAGTTAAAAATCACAGAAAATTGTTGTAACCTATGTATAACCTATTATCCCAAGGTATAGTTAAACTGGGTATTTCAAGAAGTATTGATCGCCTCCAATTACCATAACCATTCGAGGAGCGTATTAAAATCACAGATTATGACACTTAAATACTTGAAAATTCAATTAATCGAAATCAAAAAACATTTAGTGACTGTTTTGGTTGACAGCTTAAAAAGTAACGAAACAATTTTGACGCTATTAGGAATCATAATTATTTCGATAAGTTTGGCAAAGCCGGTTGACAAAAGTTAAAAATCTCACCAAAATCCACAATTAGTTTTCCAATTAAGCAAATTGGTAATTCCACGGATATGGATAACTTGAGTAACAACCTCTAATCACTCATCTCTGCACCTCTTTCAAGTTCAGTCTGAAAACCTTCTAATTTATTCGTTACTGCACCTGAAACAATTCTGACAATAAAAACGGACCAGATAATCGACAAAAACCGATACAACACTCAACTTACCGACAAACAAACCGACATACCAATCGACAGTCAAATAACCGAGATACAAATCGGGACGCACAGACCGACGCGTACCAAACGACATACAAAAGAACGACTCGTCCGATACAAAAAACGACTCTTTAATGACCGAGAAAAGTATGGATCAACAATTCTGGAATCGCTTTTCGAGAGCATCAGTTAAGGATCGAAAATTCGTAGACGCAATAGGCGAAAAATAACAATACCAGGCCAACGCTGTCATTCGATTGCAGTAGTAGCAGGATGTTAATTCTATCGGGCTTCAAGGAAAAACCGTGGAACAAAAAACGGAGGAACGTGGTCAAGTTTCTCGTTTCAGAAACAATGCTACCCGAATACTCACCTCTTAGTGTTATGAACAGATCAACACCGCCCTTAGAACAGTTAGGAAATTCATCAAGAACCCCGACATCAAGATCTCACAACCATTAGCTCTTCCATCATGCTCAGAACCATCAAGAAGTTCAGCAACTGCATCCTTATACAGGCACCATTTTGTTCATTTTTCGAAGCATGTGACTCCTCGCAAGACTACTCGGAAGAGAGCACTGGAGAAACTAAAAGAGTCTGAAAGATTTTGGCGCCAGGTTCAGTTTTATGTTCGATGTCATAGAATTAGCCTCTAGGGTCTAATGGAAGTAGCTGAAAAAGACACCCAGAGAATAAAACACGATAAGGGTGGTCGCAAAAAATGTAGATTAAGTTTTTTGACTCGTTTTATAAATACTCGCTTATTTAAGGAACGGTGATCTTCGGAAGATTTGGCTAAGGCGACAAAAATTGGAAACGTTGACGAAATTATCAACACTAATCGATCTGTGCTTGAAATTACAGGCTTCAAATCATTCCTTCCTTCTCCTAGATACAAACGTCGAACAACCGCGAAAATAGTGGTTCATTTTACAAATTTCTGTAAGCCCGAGAAAACTTTTTGACCTAGTTTCTTGCGTTTCTTTCACTGAAAACCACGGTGCTTAAAGGATTACGCGTGTATATCTGGGAGACAGCTGTAAGATTGATGGCGTAGAGATTACCAGGCTCGCGATCAGGCTCCTCGATGTCAACATTAGTGTACAGTCGAATAGCAGCGTTATCTGTTTCGCAGGTAAGTCAATTTTGTTTTGTAAACTATATCTCTCATGATTATTAGTCTCGGCATCGCTTATATGTTATATATAGTCACTATGGTTAACTTTTTTTGCTCTTTAACTTAATTAGGCACTTTGGCTTCATGCAGTGCTATCTTCCAAAAAAAATATTTGTCAAATGAAGAAGAGCGCAAAATATTTCTGCGTACGGAGAAAAGCCATTGCAGAATTTAAGGGCAAATCTTTAATCATTGTTAATGGAATCCACATTAACACTGAGATGTCAAATTTATGAATGTACGTACCTCTTTGATTAATTTCATCCAAAAATTCAGCGCACCATGGAAAAGAAAAGACATCAGATACGCTATGGAGCAGAACGTTGGTCCCACCACAGCAGGCGGCCAAGAATCAGGTCGGTTGTAGAGCAAAACAAATTCCCTAAGACAGTTAGGGTTAAAGCTGAACTATAGTTCCGATTCACCATTTTTGTTGCGGCTGGTTATTTGTGTCTCTAATGGGCAGTCATCTGATGCAGTCTCGTGGCTCCCACTGTATGTGTAAAATGACACTTCAGATTTCCGCCCAATAGCTTGCGAGCCAGAGACTGGTAAAAGAACTGAACTCAATGTGCCATTTCGAAAAAGAATTACAAAAGACGTCACTGGTCAGCAACGAAGATATTCAATGCGTTTGTCCAGATGCCACCCACATGATTACTCGATGTGTGAATACAGATCTTCATTAAATGGCACAAAAAACAACCGATGATAGGCATCCTCAAAAAAAGTTTGCTACTCAGCGCTTTGAGGAAAGATTGGCTACACGGGGGGCCAAAAAGCCATTTTTTCATTTCACCATTGTCTGGATAGGAGGAACAGACAAAGCTGGCAAAGTGGGTGCAGTCTCTCTTCCTGGAATCTGTGCGCTGACTGTCATCGCTGACAAGGAAGAAATGAAAGAGGCTAGCACAGAAATTGAAGATCTATTTGAAGGATTATGGAAAAATGAAGTTGTTGTTCCTTCCAAAGAAAATACAGATACATACGTTAAGTCTGTAAAAGTGCTACAAGCCATCTACCCGAGTCTCGTCTCAAAAGTTCCTGGAGAAACCCTCGAGTGCATCACCACTAAAAATGCCAGTGAACTGTTGCGAAGGAGCTTGCATGAATGCACACAATCACTAGGAGCAAGAGGTGATTTCAACGCTATAGAGTACAAAAAATTGGCTGAAATTTTTTATCAATTTGTAGTGCTTATCTTTGGAGAACAAGGATTGACTCCCTACAAACTAAAATTACTCCTAGTGCCACAGCTTGTGGTGAGCAATTTTACACGTAGTCCCTGGAAACGTTTGTGCGAAGCTCTTGAAAAATCGAACCACTAAGCGAACAAGGATTTTCAAAGTAGGACAATTCGAGGCGGAGGAAGATTGCATAAAAAAGACCAATTATTCCTCGAAATGATTTTTTTCCATTCTCCAAAAACAAAATGAAAGAGCTGGCAAAAAAAACTGTCACCTGCTGCCATCCAGTGCCGTTAAATTGCGGGTAGTAATTTCAAGATTTTGAAGCTATAATGCTTAGTTGACTCCCTTTACTCTGGTTCAATTATTGATCAGATATCTTACCAGCTTCATCCGGGGAGTAGTTTTTCAGCTATTAACGTCAATGACATGCGACCACTTTTGATTGAGCAATGTCAAACTAGCGGTAATAGTAGATTTTTCTGCAATCGTGGCTCTAAGGAAACATAGAGCTGAAAAATCACCGCAAATTCTAAATACTGAACACCAAGTACCCCTTCCAGGTAGCTGAACAAACTCAGCCCACATAGTATTCAGCTCACAACAGCACAACCAAACGAGAGATCAATTTCGACGAGTTCAGTGTTAAAACGACGTTCAAGTAACCCACGCTAGTGGTATGCCCTACATATCCCGTCGGGGGCCTTTCTTGGGGTCGTTTCGTGGGGTCTATGACAACAAGCCGATGTGACTTCAATTCCAAGGGACTTCAGGCCAAAAGTGAAACTTTGCATGCACCTCAAATTGTTATTTTTTCATTGGCATCCGTTAATAAGATCAGCCGATTTTTGAATTATCCGGCTTGAAGTCCCTAACTTTACGTTTCGGCTTGAAAATCCATCTTCTTGATGTCCGGCTCCCCTTTCGTAAACCTTAGTATCATACTTGTACCAATTTCGGGCGACAAGGTCTGGGTGTCTCCCAGATGATATCCTCAATTCCGATCAATTCTCACCTCTGGAAAAGGTGACGGGGACCCGATTAGCTGTTTTATATGATCTCACGTAAAATAAATTTGTATTAGAGCGCGACAGTTTGTTTTTATTGATTTCACAAACTGTTAGCGTTTTCCGCAGATTGTAAGTGAGATATCCAAAAATAACCAGCTTGAACAGTGGCTAGCTAAAACAACGAATGCTGAAATTACGAACAAAAACTTAACCATTGTCTGTGGAATCCACGAAGAAAATCTTAAATTTTTACTTAAATAAATTCCTGGGTATACCCATTTAGAAATTAAATTAAAATTGAAGATCTGAATGAAATAGCCATTTTGATTTGTAAATCCGTATTTTGATAATCCAGCAGCATTGAGCAAGGAATATAGCTAAAACAACAAATGAGAAATTGACGAACAAAGAATTAACCATTGTCCGTGGAATGCATGAGCAAATTTTAAACCATTACTCAACTAAATTCGTGGATATAACTTTTCAGAATTCAAAGTCTATTTAGCCGTGTCAAAAACAGTTATGCTTGCGGCTTAGAGCAAATAATTGAAAATATCAAACCAAATATTTTGATTAGTTAAATTGCACAATTAATTAACAAAATGCCTAGGGAAAAAAACTTTTTAACAATGTTATTGATTTTGGTTTAATTCGGCTAAATAAAATTTTATGTATTAGCTGTTATTCTAAGAACTGATTCCAATTTCAGATGGATTAACAGTGACAACTAATCGTAGTTTCAAATTTAAAATTTTGGCATACCCCGATTTAATTCGTAAACGCCCTAGAATGTAAGTTCGAAGTAATTTGTGGCAGCCATAGATTCAAATTTGAAGCTATTAAAATAAGGTTTAACGTCAACTTTTCATAGAGATTAAACGTCCAAAACATAGCCTATGCCGAAACTCTATGTCAACTTGCACAGTTAATCCCTATGGAAGTTGACATTTAACCTTGTGGTAGATTCTGGTTGAGGTACTGGTTTTCACAATTGTAGTCATTGCAACAATTTTCACAATGAAGCTCTACAGATCTGTTTTCTATTAACTAACACGGTCAAAAAAAAACTAGTTTTCGCAAATTTTTACCGTTTTAAATAGAATAAAATTAGACCGACCTTCGATCGCTCTAAATTCAATTGCAAATAGTTTTCTCCCGTCGGGAACGAGTTGTTCAATCAATTTGATTGGTAAAATTCGAATCGATAGCTTTTTAGCTTCATTTATTTAAATAATTATTGCTGCTAAAATTTACCGCTAGATAAGTCGCTTTTTAACTACAAAACATTTGGTTTTCGGCCCTACTATATTTCATAATGTTGAACGATAGTTTGCTACCAAAAAGATTTATTACCACGGAAACTTCATCATCGAAATCTTCTGACCTTTCAGTAATCGTTCCAGATTGGTCTGCTAAACGATCGGTCCCCGTACCAGAGGAACACATGCTTTTAACTTAAAAGACGACCTACCTAACAATGACCACTTCAACTTATTGAAACGCTGCAAAGCTATTTTATCTTTACCTTTTTCCCCAATTATACCAGAAATTTGTTGCTCCAAGAAGTTATTACAAATAATGACCAAGGATGACAAATTCTATTAGGATCTAAACACAACACTAAAGACAGGACGCCCACTGGAAATTGCCCACTAAAGACAGGACGCCCGAGGTGCACACAGTTCGATGTTACACGAGTCCCATCCAGGCCAGTTTGGCATGAAGTTTCTGGCTGAATTTATCTGGTGGCCTCATTTTTATAGGGAAATATATCACCACGTTAAAGCTTGCAAAGAATGTTCAAAAACCGGTAAGAACCTTAAGGTGTTGTTGGGATCGGAGCATATGAGCAAATACCGGAACTTTCATTAACGATAAAAGATTAATTTAGGTTTCGCCGGCCCTTTGGATGATTTCGGATCTAAATTGATATTCGTTTAGATCAAGGAAAGTTAATCATATCAGACCGCCGGGCAAAGAGTTGGGAGCTACACGATGGAGCAGAGGACGGATACAAAGACGCGGCGATGGACTCCTTCTCAGACTCGGACTCGGACATTCCACTGGCAAAGATTACCCATGGAAGTCGAGCAACCCCAATCTTCTCCTCAGACTCGTACACCCCATTGGCAAAGATTACCCTTGGAAGTCGAGCAACCCCAATCTTCTTCTCAGACTCGGACATCCCACTGGCAAAAATTATCCAATCTCTAATCGGAAACGGCGTACCCTAGCGAAATTGGCCACTGCTGGAGGTAACCTTCTTCAATGTATTGGAGAATCGTATTTTAATCCATTTGAAGAGGCGATTGTTGGTTGAATCTACGAACCACACGGTCACTTTGGTAAATGGACATAATTTAGCCTGAAAGAGGAAATCATCGCCTCCCCAGAAGTCAACCAGAGGCAACCCTCAAAAAAAGACGATCAGTGAGAAGTTGGCTGGACAGAAGTTATCGTCATTCCGGATTACCCTCAGAAAACGTCTCAAGACAGCAGTCCTCCTGGACCATCATCCTTCGGATCCGCTTCGGAGCCAATATTGCTGGAGAGCACAACAAAAGAAACGCATCCTGTTGCCACCCAGCCTAGATCTACAATCAGACCGCCTGCTTTGTTCTGCTGGTCACCTTCTGATTTCCTCATTCCCCTCGCAAAATCGGAGTACGTTCACACATCGCGGAAGTATCCCACCGGGAAATCGCTCATCATAATTGCAGAGCAAGATTCCGGGAGCAAAAAATCGTCGACGATAGATCAGGCCATACTACAAGCTTTAGAACAATTTGACGCCGGACACATTTAAAACTCATTGAACTCATTAAAACGCTTTTTTTCAATTTCATTTTTTTATGATTGGTAGACTTAAATTATAGACTTAGTTTTAAGTAATTTAGCTGTAATTAGATACATGCGAAGTATGTTTAATATCGAAATTGGTTGATCATTCACTTTTTAATGTTGCTTTAGAATAGGACATTCGTAATTCATTCTTAATCATGTTATTCTCTCAATATCTTAGTCGATCAATTCGAAGCGTCGACCAATCGCCTTGTACCTTTTTCGGGCGACAATGATTTTTTATGATCTCACGTAATATTTATTAATAAATTTGTATCAGAGCGCGACAGTTTGTTTTTATTGATTCCACAAACTGTTAGCGTGTTTCGCAGATTGTAAGTGAGATATCCAGCACTAACCAGCTTGAACAATGGCTAGCTAGAACAACGAATGCTGAAATTACGAACAAAAACTTAACCATTGTCTGTGGAATCCACGAACAAATCTTAAACTATTACTTAACTAATTTGGTGGACATACCACTTCAGATTTTAAACACTTGATTGAAAAGGGCTCTTCTGATTTCTCAGTTTAGTTCGTTCATTCAATTTTTAATGTTAATTCATTTTTAATCACGTTGTTTTCTCAACATCTCAGTAAATGTGCATAATTGTATAAATTCAGAGAAAATTATTAGAAAACTCAATTAGTAATTTTAAACATACATTAGAACAGGTTTAAAATATAAAATCATGAACACAATTGCACTCTTATAAAAAGCAAATTGATTCGAAAACTGATGAAACGTTTGAATAAGTTTAAAGATTTGTGGAATGCGCCAAAAGCCGTTCAAGTGCTGTCGTCAAACGCCGCTTGAGCAACTTTGTCTCCATAGTCAAAGCGCAGTTGCTCGAAAGTTGCAATGTCTCTCCTGGCTTTTAGGATGACTGTTCTTTCACCTGTGCTGGAAAGTACAACTTCTACCATCTTCATATTGGCTTCTTTTTCTTCTGGGTGGCGTGGTTCGCTAAACGACTCAGGCAAACGTTCCATTTATGTAACGGGCACTTCTCATTTGAAGCGTCGATCAATCGCCTAGGAGTACCCGCAGTTTGCAATACGTATTCACTTAGAACTCCTGGTTGGAGACAGTACTGGTCGGCATTCATGTTTGTGACTACTTTGCTGTGATAATCCACCAACACGTCATCTTTCTTGAACGATTGCAAAGCAATCAAAACTAGTGAAAAAGAAATCACTGATTGGAAAAAGAACTGATTCAAAAATTGCTGATTCAAAAATGAAATTTTATTAGTAAGTATGAAAATTTATCTGGATCAATGCATGACTCTGCAACTCCTCCTGAGCCTCATATGGAAAACTCTCAATATCGTTGGCGGTTTGTTTCAGGGTTGTGATTTTCTCAAGCGGCTGAAATTTTCTCTTTGATCCATCATTGAGCAGCTTCGCCACATGGTCAACCACCTTCTTCAGGTCTTGGGTTGACCACTTCTGCTTTGAGTGAAAGTTTGTAACTTTACTTGACAGCTCATGGGAAGTAGTCATCTGCTGAACAAAGATCTGTGCCCGCTGCACCTGCTTTTCCATCTCGAACGTAGGGCTGGTAGAAAAAGGCATAAGCTTACCAACCTTACATGCGAGACAGCGCTTCGGTTGTTCCAGATTTATGATGCTAATCTAAAAAAAAAAGAAATTATTACATGTGATTCCATGTCGGTTTCAATTTTGATAATTAGATCCCTTTGGAAGACATTGAAACTTTATAGCGATTGATCTACCTGGCGTCTGAACTGATCAACTAGTGCAGCAACCCGGAACACCACGTTCCCACATGAAATGACGAAAAACAGTTAAGTCGTCGCCATGTTTTTTGTGACCCGAAAAGCCCGCTGAACAACATAGCTCATAATGCTCCTCTGGCTCATAATGCTCATAATGGGTTCTGGCCTCTGTATACTACAATTTTATACCTTGTACTAGCCAGACTAGAATTCTGTGGGAGTCGCGAGAAGTTGACACTATTAATTGAGTTATCAAATCGAGTCATCAGTGTTTTTTTAAAAAATCATTGTTTTAGATTTAGTAAGATTTTTACAGGCTGCTGGTTCTATGCTCAGCCCCACGGTATTGTCTTCATTTTTTCCTCTATGTTGACAATCGCCTGGATGACAGCATTTACCAAGGTGTTGATGATCATTTTCTCGAGCATCCATGTGCACGTGAACAGAAACGTGACAATGGCCATGAACAAGGTCAATTAATCTTTGTGGGTCAGGGTTCCGTTTCTTTTATCGGCGCAGTCATTCGACTTCTGGACTGTAAAATGACTTCTTTGGGAGTCTCGTTTCTTATCGGGTTTTCAGCTCGTGAGGTTTTTCCAGCTTGCTAAAATTGAATATCATTTTTTTTTCGAATTTTGGTTTACGAACTCTTTAGGCTTGTGTAATGCGAAGTTATTTCTTCAACTTACAGTTTCGCCTACATTACCTGGCTCTGCATTATTCCTGTTTGCGGCTTTCTGTGGGCTCGTCGTTCATGTGGTCTTTTAAATTCGTGGGATCATGGGCTCGTAGTTCCGTGGGTGTGTAGGATTGCCTCTCATGGTCATGCGGTTGTCTTTCAAATTCTCGATAGTGGAGAAAAGCCGATGGTCTTGGAGAATTCATATACGGTGATGCCGACATGTAGGATTCCAGGTAGGCTGATTATGGTTGATACTGCTGAGGCTGGCACTGATCTATCATCGAGGGGCCGGAATGGACATGTCGCAGAGGGTATGCACATATGACGACGGAATTGGCGAGGCGAGAGGTCGCTGGGGTGCTCGCAGAGGGTTTACCGGTGCCGGAGGAGCAAATGATGTCGTCTATGGTGCAGCGAGTGATGACGGAGGCACAGGGATGTTAGAAGGCACTGAAAATGGTGATGGAGAACTGGAAGGCACTGAACGTGAGTTTTCGGCAATGGACATTTACTTTGAGTCCGTAAGTTTTTACTAGAGTGGGATGAAAACTGAGAGATGCAACTAATATTGAGCACAAGATGATGATGAACTGACGTCAATTTAACGGCAAAGTTCCCATCGGTTATCAGCATCACTTTAATCGAAACACCAGGATATCAAGATAAGAGTCCATCAAGGAATAGCTTCGACACTTTCCACTAATTTTAGCACACAAGATAAAAGTAGCATCTATGCAACAATTACAGCCTAAAGACAAGACGGCTAATTGATAATGAACTGATAAGTGGAACTAGATAGTGCAGTTCTTATCAGTAAAGCCGTCATTATCAGGGAAAACTGTCATTAGTCAATTCTTGAACCAATGATCATTTCATTCCGATCATTCAATCGCTTCTCAGCTCAGTCATTTATAAGAGTCTTCCATCCTTGTCATCATGCTAAGTGGAATTTTTTTTTTCTGTAAAAAATAAAATACAAATCCTCGATGCCGTCATTCCCATTTGAGAAAGTGCTTAAATTTTATCATTAACCAGCGATTGGTGCGTAAAGAGTAAATGGTCTGATTGGCCGGGAAGTGCCATCTTTAGTGTCCCAGAAGACAGAAGAGAAAACGCAACAGCATGGGATATAAGAAAACTCCACGAACACAATGATACTTGTGTTATCAGCAGAAAGCGGAATTCGAGAAATTATAAACTATCGCTCAACCCAGGCAGCTGCACACGGACTCGATGGTCTTTTTTGAACATGCTGATAGTGTCGAAAAAGCGATTGTCATCATCAATCACCCTTTCGTGTCCCAGTGGGCAGTTCGTTTTGTCGACAAACCTTTAGGATACTGAGAGGAATGGACCATCATGCAGTGGCAATTTATACGTTTGGTGCTCCGAGTTGAGAAACGAGTCACAAGGCGAGTCAAGGAAACGAGTCGCCGTAGAATCACTGCCAGATAATTTCGTAAAGTTCATGATTACGGATGCTCAGAAATCTAGACCCGAACAAAAACCTCAGAGCACAAGGCCAAAAAAAAACAAGGAGGAAAAACCGCAGGAATATATTTTGATTCGCCTTGATTGTTTTGAGTTGCCAGAAAGTGACATTCCCTTGAAGTTCGCTCGATGCATCAACGGTGTAATACAGGTGAAACTATCTAATAACTAATCAAATGTGTAACTCATCTACTAATTAATCGCATCCAACTATCCCTATACTCTGTATGATCATCAATTTCATCTGTTATTCTGAAAATTTATGCATTTTCAGATGCAACTGATTCTAATTTTTATCGGTATTTAATATACCGTATTCTAATTATACACCGTATTCTATTTTGTGATTTAAGCTAGGTAATTTTACCGTATTCTATTTTTACACCGTATTCTTTTTGGGATTTTAGCGATGATCGACTATCTTGCGCGCCGGAGAAAAATTTCGTGTTGATTATTTGATATACGATTATTCGAAGAAACGAGCATTTGCTGGAATGAGTTCCATCGAAAATACGGATGGCACACTGAGAATGACTTCTGTATTGGCGGAGCTTGCTGAAGAGGATTTTTTGGTGTGTAGCTGTATATTTCAATTTCGTCGCTTTATTTTATTTTTTTGTGCTTCGTTTTAGAACAATTTTAGCTGCGATCTGAGTAATATTACTCACACATTTTGCCAAATTTTTGCGACATTTTTGGCAATAGAAAGATGCGTTGGCTTAAGGAGGAAAAAACAGGGCAAACTTTCATATTGGTTCAAGCTACACCAGTAAGAGAAAGGCCATTGGTTTATCATCCACACAGTGTGCTGCTAAATTTTTGGGCAGTATAACCTCAGGACTTTTTGGGATGCCATCGATCTTGGGATTCTGTGCTGGGGGAAAATAGGATTTGTTGCCAGCAAGAAACGAACGCGAGCTAGACACTCTGATCAAATCTCTCAAGTTCAACTAACACGGAGGTTTCTTCATGAGCACAAACCGATGCCATATAACGGCATGCTGTGGTAGATATGCCGTCGAGGATAACTACCGGGAGGTATTTAGACATAATACGGCCGGGTCCGCCCATAATTTTTTTCTATGACTTGGAATGAACAATTTGAACTGTTTATACTATTTGTTGTCATGACTGTTTTCTCACGACTGTTTGTTGTTATTGTTTGGTGTTATTTGATCTCTTTAATTTAACAATAATTTGCCGTATTCTTCTTACTGTATGCAGTATGTGTTATGTTCTGAAAAGTAAGTTACTCATAAAGAATAAACTATCTATTTGGTGTAATTTGCCCATAGAAAGTAAACTAATTTTAAGAAAAACTAATTTGATTAAATCCGTTTTAGATAAAAAAGGTTAAAAAAACTTGAACAACTACAGCTAAAATAACTGGTTAATTGCAAAAGCAAAACGATTTTTCTCGAAAATTTTGCCTTATCAAACTATTTTTGAAGACACCTTAATTATTGAAAACACCTTAATTATATTTGAAAACACCTGATTAATTTAAATGCGAGTTTACTTCATAATTTTGTTCAATTTGTTATTTTTCCAGGAATTGAGATTGATGGCAGGAATTGGGATTGAAATTGGATTATAGGAATCGTGATCGAATTTTGGTTACAGGAATTGGGATCGAAGTTTGGTTGCAGGAATCGGGATCGAAATTCGATTACAGGAATTGGTATTGAAATTGGGTTTCAGGAATTGAGATCGATGTTGGTGACGAAGTTGGTCAGATCGAAGTTGAGATCGATTTGAAACTGGTACACGTCATGTTTTGTGGTGAACCGTTGTTGGTGAACACCTGTAGTAAAAAAAGATATAAATTCAATCGTTACCACAAAATAAACATATTAGTAAATGGAACCGAAAACAAAATGCGGATTCCACTTACAATTTGCGGATTCCACTTGCAATTTGCGGATTCCAATTACAATTTGCGGATTCCACTAACGATTTTGGATTTCGCAACAGCTCAATTTAACGATACAAAAGTTTTATCGTTTGTTTGTGGATTCCACAAACTGTTCTGGATTCCACAAATACTGTTGAACATTCCGCAAGTTCGCCTAATTTTCAAGCAATTTTGAGCGGTACAATGATTTAGGTATTTGTTTGTGGAATCCAAAACAGCATAGAAGATCAAAAAAAGTAGCAATGTTGCGGAGTCCGCAACAAATCTGATTCTTGCCTGTTGCGGTTTCCGCTTACAATAATGCAGAGAATGCACAGTTCGGCCTCGTAATGAGTATTTTCTTATGTTTTTGCCAATCTTTGTCACGGCGTCTCTAGCCAGCCTGCCTTTTCTAGCAATCTTCTGTTTGCAAGAATGCTTAAACTCAATAATTATTCTTTTAGTTTATCAATTTGTGTGTGCAAGCTTGTGCTTATCTGGATTTAGTAGATAATGATTCCAAGGCACTGACCCGCATCCAGTTCCAAGCAGTATTAATCAATTAAGTTAAGATTTTTGCGCCAGTTTAACTAAAATTGAGTAACAATCGATTGTAATTAATTATTAATCGAGTAAAATTTCTCTTTTTAAAATCAAATTATAATTATTTAGAACACATTATAATCATTATAATCGAATAATTATTCGTCTATTTTTAAATAGAAGTATAATCAATTTAATTCATTAGTTGTGCAAAAAAACCGACATTAATTGATGATAATTGATTACAGTCCCTTTTGTTTGTCCATTTTGTTTGCAATTTTGCAGCTAAATATTTTATATTTTATGCTTTTTGTACAAGTTGCTCATATTAAAATTGAAAAAAAATGTTTTAAGACTTTTCCAATCACTCAATAATCTGAGATTTTTTTTCGTTTCTTCCCCATTAAAGTTGTTTTGTGGTTCATTTTTTCAGCTTTTTAACCACCAAAACATCAGAAAATCGATTACAGCATGATTGGTTCGGATTGTTTTTTTTAAATCTACCGCGTGAAACCTTATCACTAAAATGAAAGATACTCTTAGAAACTTGTGTATCATGGTGAAACTTTGAATTCAGATAAACCAAAATGATCAAGAGATCTTTTACAAGAATTTGTTTTTGTGACACAAAAACAATAACCCGTAAGATATGATTCGAATATAGTTTTGAATTGACAAACTTTTGGCAAAATAAGAAATTATGGACCATTATATTCGATTATAACTGATTATAATCCTTTTGATTTATGCATTTTGTCTTCGAATCTGCATCTAAATTATGTGAAAATCAAATTATAATTAATTAAAATACATTAAAACCGATTATTTATTTGTCTTTTTTTCGAGCTGTATGCCTGTTTTCAATCTCAATTTTTGTACTCCTATTATAACTCGTTTTGATCCTCGTTCTATTATAGTTAACCACTGTTTTTTTCGCTTGAGCTAACTTTTGCTCTGAGGAAAAGTAACTTCAAAGGTTTTTTCTCTCAAACTACCAATTCAATCTATCAAATCCATATCCTTAATTAGGCTTGGTTCCGTCCTTAATGGAATACGAATTGGATTCTCGTGATGCACTTCTGGTAGAAAAAATAGGCTAAAATTTAAAAGAGTTAAAATTCTAAATCAGTCATTCTTTGCATCTGATAAATTGTAAGAATCAAATATCAGGAGTGAATTGGAATATAAATTCGTTTCTAATCACTTTTTGAATCTGTTCTAAAAAAGTGGTTTTGATTCCTATTGATGAAGATATTTTGTCTTTGTGATACCGTCACGGATTACTATACTTATGATAGAAAACTGATAAGATTTCGGATCGTAAATTTAGTCTGAAACCTTTAGTTTTTTTCTAGGCACAAACTAGGTGCGTATAAATGAGTCCGTAGCTATGTAACGCACACTGAATCACAGTTTTCTTATGCTAAAGGTCAGCACAAGATCAACTTGAATAAAAATTAAATGTATATATGTAAACAGAAAACAACAGGAAAATCTCAAGGTTACTGTAGCTACAGTTACTTTACCACATTTCTCTGAGGACAAAAATTTTTCATATCATACAAAGTTAAATTTCAATTATATACATTGCGTTCATTTATCCAGAGAGATCCAGGGACAAACGTCCAAGTTTTTGCCTTATATAATGCCTTTCTAATAAGCCAAATCTGGTCTCTATTTGTTTGTCTGTATTAGTCTTGAACGTCGCCAGTTTGGTTCGGAATCTCTCGAGAGCTGCTTTGTATAAGTCTGTGATATCTGACTCCGGACAAATTAATTGTATAAATGCTTTATCGGGTCTCTTCCCGGTACGACTCATCAGAAAAACCTGGAGAAATGTTAGTACAATTTGCCTGGCCCCCCTCTGCTGCTCTGTATTTTCACGTCAGGATCTCCTAGGCCGATTTTGTACACCTCGGTTGACCACCTGATCAGCTATCTTCTCCCCATCTTTGGTCGTCAAGCCCTGATTTTTTAAAAGCTTGCAAGATTGTCTCCGGTGTTGTCTGGCGAGCGATTTTTTTTTTCATTTTCCCTAATTTTGCCTTTCTCGGTGTCGACGAATTTAAAATAATTATTTTGACGAACTTGGAATTTTCGTGGAACTTTGATATACTGATTGTTGATTCTCACTGGCTACAATTTCGAGAATTCTTGCCTATTTGACGGCTGGTTTCTTTTCTTTCTTCTTGCGTGCACCCTCCTCCTGAGTTCTTGGGTTGCTTGTTATCAGCCCAGCAATATTTGGCTTTGCTCTTTTTATCGCCAAAACCGGTCCTTCGTCTGCCTCTGTATCTTTTGATATTAAGATTGATGGGCTGTCTCGGCCAATTCTGGCCAGTTCTTGTTCTAAATTCTGTTGTGGATGTATCATTTTTCGTTCCGCTCTCCACCAGAGGCAGATGGATTGTTTTCTTCTGATGTTTTCTTTTGGGTTCTTCGGTAGTCGGGTTTTTATCTTTTTCTTGTTCTTTCTCTTTCTCTGGTTATTGTGTGTTTACTTTGGTTTAAGCCATGTCGCCTTTTCGTTGTATCGCCCCGCGGCTGTTTTGACAGTAGGAGGCTTTTGTGATAATACCTTCCCCTTTTACGGCTTCGTTAAAGCTTTCCCACTCTTTTTTTTTTACTGAAGTTCAGTTTTTGTTTTTCCTGAAGAGGTTTTGCGATAAATTGCTATGCTGCTTCAGCGGTTTATCTTCTAAAAAGCCGCGCTCCCGCAAGTAACGAAGTTCCTTCCTCAGTTCGGGATTTTTTTTTTCGGTCTTATTCACTATCCGTCTGATATCGATAGCAGATGTGTCCCTCCGTGTTGCATTCAATTTCTTGGAGGAGAGTCTTTGAAGCCCGGGCTCATCTCGATCTTTGGCTGACTGCACTTGCTCTTACTGTTTAAACAGCGAGCTCAAAAAGACAAAATCACGACTGTTATACCCTTTTCGCACAATCATTACATTTCCTCTTGATTGCATAATGCGTTTCTTTATCTGTGAAGCCGTGAGGGCCAATGGCTCAAGGTTCCCTTGATCTAAATGATCAAAGTCGATTGTTTATGTGTCACTTATGATTTTAAATTCTTTTCAGGAAGGCTTCCAAAGTGAGCTACAAAAGTTGAACGTTGTATGGTTTTTTGCTTCCTGCGCCTAAGGTCTAGAAATATTGTGCTAAAACATAGTTTCATTGATGTGACCTTTTCATTCAGAAGCATCACCCCACCCAAATCTTCTTTGATTGTTTGAATAGTGCGCTCGACTAACCCACGCACTCGGTGGTCCAGACAGGGCAGAATTTTTGTTCGTTGCTATTTTCGGAACAACACTTTCCCATTGCATTACCTTTGAAGCCGGAAAACTGAAAACTTGTTATCGATTCGTGTGTATCGATAAAAGAAGGCAAGAATTTTTACAAAAACTTTCTCCCATTTGTTTTGTAAATTATACCGACTGAAATTTAGAGTACCGGTACTTTGCAACTAGCAAGTATTTTTTCTTTCCTTTGTGTTATTCGAGTGGTCCCGCGTAAGCTGGCTGTAATTCTTGGCCCGGCTGCGTTAGCAGTTTTAGCACTTTTATAGCATTTTTTGGAATGATACTTAGCACTCATACCTTAGCGGGTGCAACTCCTACATTCCTCAGTCAACTACACTACATCCTTATGCATGTGAACCACCAATAAAAGTTGGATACGTCCAGCATTGCCTCTTGTGCAGGATGACTGCCACGGATTCACTTCAATATCATTGGGCGCAATTGGCCGGGTACCGCCAACCGATTGTCCACATGAAGACAGTCGTCTACAACTGATATCTGGTGCCACAGTTGATTGTTGTACTGGCCCATAATTTCGAAACTGTGACAAGCATTCCTATCAATGACCATGCAAAGCCTGTTTATCCTCGTATCCTCGGTAACTAATTCGGCTAGCAAGCTTTTGTTCTTTTTTTGACAGATTCCCCGCGCCTCTCTCGTCAAATTGTTCTGTCAGACGAAAAGCGTTTTTCCAAGAGGAGTAACTGACTCTTCTTCCTGTCACTTTTACTTCCTCTGACTTTTACTTCTGGGTGGCTTTCCTCCGGGATATCTGCTGTGAGATCTACACAAACGATGGAAGTCCCCTCCTTCGTGCTGTCGCAGTCGATTTCATTTTCTACTGAACTTGGGCTGATCAACTCTGAATTAGCCTCCAGCTCTAGTATGTTCCCAGGTCTGGCCTTTCTGATTCGATGAGGTGTCAAAACGAAGCTATCATCGGCATATTCGTAGTTGATGTGGACGTCCCGGTCTCGGGATTTGCTTTGATGTTTTTGTCCACCGCCTTCCACTCGATATGGGGCATGTCTGAGTCCGAACTGTCTGAATAAGATTGGTTGGTTTAAAGTTCCTCCTTTTATTATCCTAGTCCTTTGAAAACTTGTTTCTGTTACCTCCTCTGTCATTTGTTCTCTCTCGCTTCTGGGTGTCTTTTTATTGATCATCACTGCTTTTGATTAAATTTTCTTCTTTTTGGCTTGTTACTGTTGTTGTCCACTTTTTGATTTTTTTTGTGATTTCTCTGAAATTTTGCCAACCGACTGTTCTGAATGAGTCAATTGGAACATTTTTCCTTGTCATCGTTTTCATCGTTTTCATCGAGTTATCATCGTTTCCGTTCCGGTCGAGCCATGTTCGTTTTGAATCGTTTTAGTTGCCATAGCAACCGTGAGATGACGTGTCTTCCTGTTGGCTAAAATCGGTTTTAGTTTCCAAACTTTCTGGAACTATTTTGTTCGGTCGAGCACCCCTGTGTTTTTAAGCCGACTGCTCATACAGTAGATCGCTTTGTGAAAATTCTCTATTGATCTAACGACTTTTTTAATCTAATGCCAACTCTGGCTATTATTTCCCACTCGGATCTCGTGGCAAATCGTCTACTATCCCCTTATCTTTCTCCAGGATATGTACTGTTTTATATTGGTAAAGTAGCAACCTGTCAACCCATCTGATGAGTCTGGATTGATACGTCTTGCTCGACCGATTCTCATCCAATGCTGACTTAAGAGCCTTGTGATCTGTAACTATTATAATCTTTTTTCCAAAAAGTCAATGCTTAAATCGTTCTTCCGACCAAACTACTACCAGCAGTTCAAGCTGGTTAGTCGAATATTTCTTTTCTTGGATATTTAAATAGCGTGATGCAATTGCAATTTGCATCTACTGGCCCTCCCCAGCTTTTTGTTTGAAGGTTGCACCAAGATCACTGTGGCTTTGACCCGAGTGTCCTTCAAGGGGTTATAAAAGTTGATCTTAGCGATATTTGCAACAATTTTTTCAATTTCTTTAAATTTTGTTTGAGTGTTGTTCCCCCATTTGAATTTTTCCTCTGGCATCTAAATAATTTCAATAAGTTTTTCTCGTTTTCATTATGTAAAAGTGATTGGAGCTTGTCCGCCAAACATAAACTTGCTGCGTTCGAAAAAATTTGAGAGATTGTTAGTGCTACCTATGAACGATCTTTGTTGTTCAAGAGATTTGGGGTGGATTTAAATTGAGTATCGCTTCGGTTTTTGTTATTTATGGAGAAATTCTTTTCGGTGATAGTTTTTGTTCAAGCCAGTTTACTTCAGTTTGAAAAAACTTAAACCTAGTAAGTTCAGAGCGATGTTTTCATCATTCTTTAAACAATTTTTTTGATACCTCGAGAACCAATTTGTTCCTTTTCATCAGTTTTCATCCACTTTTCATGAGTGTTCATTTTCATCCCCTTTTGAGGCGATTAAAATATCCTCCAAAAGGCAAAATATGTTTTGGAAGGGTTTATTGTTCGATTCATAGCCTTTCAAAACTCGTCCGGCATGTCTGTTAGACTATAGATCCCCGTAAGGAACCTAAATGTCCACGTAAGGCACCTCAATGTCCACGTAAGGAACCTAATTGTAAGGTCCCCATAAGGAACATAAAGGTCCCAACTTTTTTCACATTCACTCCGTGTATAATCAAAAAGCAACTACATAATTTGAAGTTCAAATTCTGCAATGATTAGGTTGTTTTTGGTCTTAAACTCACCCTGATTTCCATATCTAGTTTGTTTAAGTTGTTCAAAGTTGATTCCTTAAGTAAAAAAACGACAGATCTTCAAACTCCAGGGTTGCCTAAAGTTTTGACTAGTACCTCCTCTAGCTGTCAGATTACTTTCTTATCGTTGTTTGCTTTTCTTGCCAGTCAAGATGTTTTTTTAATTGAAAATTGTAGGCCAAATTGTGTTCCTGATTTTTGAAAGAAAGTTTTCTTCTGCTGTACATTTTTCGATTTTCGTTTTGAAAAAACTGCTGCTATTTTTGGTGCGTGTTACTTCGTCAAGAGAGCTATCAACCTTGTAGTTTTTCCCTCACTTAAGTTTTAAAAGTCACCGTTTTCTCATAAATTCTTCAGCTTGTTCTTTCAAAAGCACTGTTTTACAGGTATTTTTTTAACGTTTTTCTGCTGAAACCACTTTTTAACAATCTTTTGTAATTTGATTCATGATGCAGCAACTGCAGTCAAAAAATATAGTTAACATTTTGATTGTCAAACCGTTATGCAATTGTGAAGAATTCCATTCTTATCAAAATTTTAGGAATTAGTCTAAACTTACTTTTCGAGTGTTCAAATTGCCCTAAAAGTCTGTTTTTTTTTTCTTCAATTCTATTCCGTGCATGTTCAAAGCGACCTACAGGTTTTCAAGTTCAATTTTTGCCCTGGTAAGACTATTCATGGTTATAAATTTAACTAATTTTTTGTATCCTGGTTTGTTAAAGTTGTTGAAAAATAAGGAATCTTTTTGACAAAAAAGTAGAGATATGTTCAAACTCCAGGGTTGACGGAAATTTTGACTGGTACTCTTTTTGTTCAATGTCTACGTTAATTCCTGAGAAGGCCTTGATTTTACTTGATTTATTTTTGTGGTTCGTGAGTTTTAAAGGGCATCCGTTGCATTACTGAATTGATATGATAAATGATATAGTTTGTACGAAACCCTCAGTATGTGCAAAGTTGCTAGGGATCAATGTGTGAACACCCTGTGAGCGAAATTTCTTTTCAAGGGTTTGTTTTTACTTACTAGGTCACCTCGTGTCCTAGGTCACCTTACTTACTAGGTCACCTTACTTACTAGGTGACCTCGTGACAGCAGTATTTTTTCAATTTTTTTTCAGTTTCTTTTTTCTTGTGCAAGTTGCGTGTTGTTATTGAAGAAACATAAACCGTATCGAGTTAAATAAAAATCACATCAACGTTTATCATCTTATAATTATAATTTCTTTATCTAGAAATTTTCAAGGACTCCTTTTTAGGAAGGTGGGGTGATTTATTTGTTTGTTGGTTGGTAATGGGACTGAAATAAATTTGGGTGGGGGCTGTGGCTGTTTTGTTGCTTCAATGTGAGAAAGTAATTGTGTTGGAGCCCAGTGGTTCAAAATAGTTTTTAACGTCATCATAGCAATCATATATGAGAAGATCCATTCGAAAATCGCCCAACCGTTGGCACGGAGAAACATATTACTGCTCCGTTTTAGCTTATAAGTCAGTGCAGCATTGTGTTTCTGAGCGCCATCGCTTGGGTTGCTTTCGAAAGGATCTTCTCATAGATGGTTCCGATGGTGGTATCAAAATTTGATTTTTTTTGCACGGATAGAAGTTAGGATAAAAAAGTTTTCTATAATCAAAGGTATTCTTAGTTTTTTTAGATGATAATATTGTAATGTTTTTTTCGGAGCTGACATAAAGTGTGCTTCGGATCTGCATATTTGGACTTCGGAAAGGCGTTTTCAACTTGTTGTTCTGGATTTTTAGTATGAAGCAACCCTTCCACTAGGATTCCCCGTTCCCACTAAGATTAACTTTTTGCTGTCTCGCATTTGAGGAGAGAAACTTGCAGGAAACACAGTAAAAAAGTTTCAAACCTCAAAAGTTTTCTCTAGTAAATCATTTGTTGAGAAACTGACACGTTGGGCTGGTCTAAGTATTAAATTGCGCCTTTTTAGCTTCTTTGTTTTGCTCAGTCAGGTTTCCTTTGAGCTAAATGAATTGATTAGGATAATGAAATCAAAGAGTTATTCATTAACACGGGCCTCCTTATTCGGCACTAGATAGATTTGATTATTTAATTTCGATTCCCAATTTATTGATCCGACTTTTGTAACGAAAGTAGCGGAGTATTTGTGCTCGTGTTGGGTTTTTTTCAGACAAATTTCGGTTTGTCAACTAGCCATTTTTGTATGAACTTTTTTATATCATTCGATTGAAAATTATTAACATCGTAATAACATGGGCTATAGATTTCCCAATGTAATAAGATAAGGAAACGGTTTCCCAATGTTTTAAGATAGGGAATGGTAAGGTTTCAGTGTGATGGTAAGAAATTATTCAAAAAACTGGTATTTTTTGGATTTTGTGTGGAAAATTCTAGTTTTTTCGCACTAATCTGGGCATGCGATATGTAATTTTTGGTTATTACATGTGAAATGCGTAATTAAGAGATTAAGTTGATTGTTTCATGGTAAATGTGTAAAAATTTGGAAATGTTTATAAAAAAAGATATTTTTTCAAAAAACTTCAAAACACGATAAGATTTGATATAACTCGACGTAATAACTATTTTATTAGTTGGACCTTTTTTTGAAACTGTTTTCAATCCTGCTTAAAATTTGCTGGAACCTACTAAAACTTTAAAAAAATTGAAAAAATTGAAAAAATTGAAAAAGTTGCAGATATCTCAAGGTTTTGGCAAGTTTTTTATTGCTTCTGATGTAATTTTATAGAATACGGATATATATAGAGTTTAAAGTTAAGCTCAAAATGTATTTCAATTGGCATCATGTTGAGACACTGATTCAAAACTTTGAATGGAAATATGGATTTTCCAAAATTTTCCCTCAAAATAATCAAATACGATAAATTTTACCCTAATTTTAGGAACACAGCGGCTTATATGATGCTCTGAACACATAAAGCTCATATAAGCCGAATCAATATTGACACTTCCGACTTCGCGGGAATATGATGTAATTCATCGTAATTTTCGAGAAAGTACAAATTAATCAAATCTATCCAAAGTTTTCCATTTTTAACCTTTCCATTGTGTAATTAACTGGTTTTTTGGTCAATTCAAAGAAAGTTAACCTTAGAATCTCAATTAATTTGAACAATAAGAGCAATATTCATTAAAATTGCTTGATAAAACTCCATGATCCAGCTCCTCCTCAATTTTTTCGCACAGAATAATCCAAACCTGTACAAAAGTTCCTGTACATTATTATTAAAAATAAATTCCAGATCATTGAACAAAAGGGAACATTCTACTGCTAAAATAGACTAAAATTGGGGTATATTTCTCTAGATTGTATGATATTCAACAAAATCTTCTTCAAAACTGATGATTATCTCTCTGTTGCTTCTACAACATAATTTTCATGGTTTTCCCTAGAAAGTTTCTATGTCTTAAGCTTATTCTTGCTTGTTGCATGTTTTCGCTCTTGAACTCACTTTGCTAGCAAATTTGGTCAGAACTGAAGAGAAAATAGTATCAATTGAACGATTATTGTGTGTTGGCAGAGATAAAACTAGAACTGATAAAATCTAATTATTATCGTTTAATTTGTACTTGTTTTACTTTAGGATCCCTTGTTTAGTTGCTACCGCAAACTATTTCAGCAGAAACACATTTTTTGAGATCATTAACAATCATTTTTCTTGCAAATAGTTTTTAATTCGCTTTTTGTTCTTGATTTTTGAAGTTATCTCAAAAATGTCTAAGTGAGAAAGAATTGCTGCTATTTCATGCATTCGAATGCAAATGTATAGTTTGAGAATATTAGGGTGTATTTTTACGTTGATTTTCTTAGAATAAACAAGGAGCAGTTCGATTGTTAATAATCTGCAAAATCTTTGGAAGTAAAAATACGCAAGCGAACTTAGTTCCATATTTCTGCAACATTTATAACAATTAAAAGATCTGTTCTCAAAAACATCGATTAAGTAAAAGAAATCATGGTGCAAACTGTAACAATTGAGAAATTTCTCGTACTTTATAATGCAGAAACTCTATAATTCAACGTAATTTTCTAATTGAAAAAATAATTAAAGCTAAACAAAACTAAATGTTTACTGTGTGTCTAGTTGAAACTTTTCTTGTTGAAATTCATAGAATTAAGAGATCATAGATCTGGTTGTGCTACAGTATTAGTTTTTTAAAATTATTCAGCAGGCTCCATGTTACTTTCTCTAAAAATCTTTCTACTTCAAGTTTTTCATCCAAAAGAAAGAAATGTAGATCTTGAAAACTAATTTTTGATTTATGCTTCATGTATTATCTTCCAAAAGATGTTGGAGTTGGGCTTACTTCACCACAAATGATTTTCAAAAACTTGAATTTTCATTTAAGGTAACCTAGTATATCAAATGATAAAAAATTATGCCAAAATTATATATTGTTACACTTTATAATGAAATTTTTCTCAAGATGTAATATATAAGCTAAATTTAAAAAAAAACCTCTAAACTCCTAATGACTTAAATTGAATTTCGATCTCAACTTGATCATTTCTCAGTTTCTGCTTCATCTACTATCTTCCAACTTAATCCAATTCGAACGAAGTTTTATTTGAAAATTGAGTTTTAGAGGGGAAAGTGTATCATTAAAATGAACATTCATTAATCCGAAGCAGAATTCATACCATAAAACCATACCAAAAAAACTTCCAATTATTTTCTCGACAGATAACTGTATGTTGCTGTTTCAACTCTGAATTTTTTTTTGAATTAAATTTTTGGTTGAGAAAGATGTATATTATATCTTGAAGTTTTCAAGTGTTAGCAAAACATACATCTTCCAGGTCAGTTATCCATTTCTTTTTTGAATCGTAGAAAAAAAGCAAAAAAACCATAAATTTTGGTAGATCAATCACCAATATCTGCTACGCGCTACTCTGTGATTACTTTTACAAGCACTAAGCAAGGAAAACTTTAAAATGGTTACTAGGTAAAACCTTTCAATTAACCAATGTTTTAGAAATATACAGTTTTTTATAGTATTTCAACAAATACTTGAGCACTCATTAGCCTATGTGATTCACTTTTACTACAAATTTATTGCAATAAAATCACCGCAAGCTGGCCACCGTTGGAGTTTTTAAAGTAGATTAAAGATTTTCGGATCGATTTCCATTGAAAGTTTGAGGACCATTTGAACTCGGTTGTTGTTGGTTTTATCGTCGATCAGAACCTTTGAATATGACAGAACAAGTAAGATGATAAAAAAACTGTATTTTTTTCCTAGACGTTTTTCCAATTTAGTGTATAGTCTTTTCAAATTCAGTAAAAACTATGATTCAAAGTATTTTCTACTATGTTTTTATTAAAAATCAATTTTACCTTCTCTTGGAAAGTGTTTTGAGATTGCTGAGCACATAAATTAACAATATAATGACATTGCTTTTTTTGATATGATTAGAAAGTTCCTCGCTGCTATATGTATAAAAATTTCAAATAAAACTTTAAAACGCCACAGTGCTTTCGATGTCTTGATGTGTGTAAGCGAGTGTGTTCTCTGCCACATTCAACTTATGCAATTCTTTCGTTTCTATTCAGTGGCGGCATCTCAAAAAGTAGAAAAAGAAAAAATGGGAAATTTAAAAAGTCCCAAATTTTTAGAAAAGAAAAGTTGAATAGTCTCAAAAAATGAATAAAAAGGAATTAAAAAAGCAAATTTCCTAACTAATTGTCTTTAACGTGAAAAAAAATTAGAATGGATTTAGTATTTAGCCTAGCTGAAATAAAAATTATCCAATGGAGTTTTCAAAAGTTTTGCATTCAATCAATCAGAATCGAGCCTCAAATATAAAGAAATTTTTGTTTTTCTGATATGAACCAATCAAAATCGACTTCCAATGGTCATGGAACTTTTCATAAATTTAATTTCAACCAATCAAAACTGATTTCTACTTCTCATGGATTTTTTCAACAATTTTGATATCGTTTTTAGACATCAAGGGTTTCTTCACAGGTAGTTTTTGTGGTAATAACCAATCAGAAAGAAGTATTCACAGATTTTAAAATACTTTGTAGATCAGAACCAAACTATGTTTTTGAAACTTCCGAATAAATCAATTTAAATGAATTGTTCTAACATAACTAACATATACAATTGACACCCAATGAGATAAATGAGAATTCTTGTCTGGTATATGTTTTATTTTAATGCTCAATTCAAACTTTGAAACTTCGATAAAAGTTTTTTTGATTTGTTCTGTTTCCAACCAGTGAAAAGAGAAACTACCAAAAAAGACAATTTTATGATGTTCTTTTTGGTATATTGTAATAAAAACAACAGGAAATTTTTTAAGTTTGGACTGTCGATTAAAAGATAATCTGACAAATCTAGATTTTACATTTGTATCAAATTCAAAACAGTAATCAAAATGATGTTCCCTGTCATCAGTTTTTGTTTCATAGGTTCTACCATTATTTTGTTTTTTTCTGATAGACCACTCATTCTGAGTTAACTCTTCGAAATAAAAACATTGTTGATGAGTTTGGCAGTACTCTTCTTTTCTGAAATACCCTCTCCATCTTTTTAACAAAACTATTGATTTTTCTGGGTTTCTATACAAGTTAAACTTAATACAATCTCCATCAACGTCTTCTGTCCATCAGTCTTGTTGTTTTTTCTTGTCGTTAAATCTTAAAATCTGATGTATGTCCATTTCAGACATTGAAAATTCTTTTGATAGAAACAATTGTCTTACTGAAATTAACAAAGAACCTTGAAGAAACTCGAATTGTTGTACCGTTTTTACTTATTTTGTAATCAACGTAAAATGTTTTTCCCCTATTTACAGACTGGTTGGTTTTCATTGAATTTTTTTACCCAATCAATACCTCAAATTCAGGCAATTGAAAACAACCAATGAAATTCAGAAATTCGAAACCTAATGATAATGTTACAACTAACTATACATTTTGTTTGTATTTTCGTTCAAATAAGACAAATTTTACTCATTTTTTGATAAAAGCAGTTTTTAAATAAATTTTTCTGTAATTTCCTAAACAAATACTAGATAATTTTTTGATAGTTAGATGGTGTTTTATGTCAATTTTGATTAAATTTTTATGTTTTGTCTGATTTTTTCTCAGATATTCCAGCTCTAAATGTGAACTTCAGTAACGAAAGATAGTTTTGAACCAACAAAATTTCAATTAACAAACATACAAAACATCACAAAGCATTACTGAGGCTTACATTTATCAATTGTTTCCTTGCTTCATTCTCTCTTGCATTGAAGAGACGAATCTGAATGTAGGGAGGTTTGTTAACATTGTACTTCTTGATTGTGACACACACCCTTCTCATGTTGTATGTTGTTAATTCATATACTCTTTTACAGATGTCCAGCTCCTGACCCATTGTTGATTCTTTGCCAGATTTGGCTTCATATATAAGTACGAGTCCGAGGTTTTCAGCATCGTGAATAATAGTTTTCCGGATTCCCGATAATGCTTCACCTTCCCTTTCGCTAAGATAGACTTGTTGCGACTTTTCAAATTGTCTCAAATTGTTAACTTTTAAAAGTTGAAAACGGGTTTCAAAATATAATTTCCCTTTGTAGGATTTTTGGAACCAAACAAACCTCCCAATTCTTGTTTGATTTTTTGAGAATTCAGTTTAATTGGGACTAGTGTCTTTTCTTGAGTACATTTTTGAAGAACATATTGATCAGATAAAGAGAACTGAGAAAAATGACTTTGAGGTTAAATGAAAATGGAAGTGAAAAGTATGCCTCATCATGATTTAAATTTTATGGAAATAATGCCAAATATGGAATGTTTTGTATGAAATTTTCATTTACCGAAATCGCGTAGGCTATAGACTATATAGACTATATAAATCTAAATTTTATCAGCCAAAATCATAATTCCAGATGGCTTCTGCTATGTGTCAAGCTCTTCCCAGCATTTATTCAAATTATTTAAAAAATGGGTTTTTAATTTCCGTTTCCAGTGATTTTTGCGAAAAAGTATATAGTAACACATGATTATTGTGTCTCTACCCACAACTTTTTATGTTCTGATTAGATAAACATGTATATATGTATACATCGTAGTTACTATGTTACTACAAAAAATACATAGTAACACATGATTATTGTGTCTCTACCCACAACTTTTTATGTTCTGATTAGATAAATATATATCAAGAATATGGATGTCGTGTCTTTACACTTTGCTCAAACACAGATTCTATTCAAGTATTGTTACGTCAAGCGGAGAAATGTTCAATCAGCATAGTCGAGCAGTTCAACAAAGTTTTCGATGGAAAGGAGCCGAAAAGATGCCTAGTATTGCAAAGAAACGACTAATTCGGAAAAAATTCAAGAGACCCTGTTTATGTTCCAAGCAAAAACTGGCTTCTACACAAACTCTTGATTCCGCGTTTTTCGATAGTATTCGAAAAAATCAAAACTCAAAATATGAATCTGGTTTGTTCAAGATTTTTGATTGCTTTATTGATTGTCAGGGTTCTGTGCATAGTACTTATGTAAAATTTGTTATAAAATAATCAATTGACTTCAAATGTGCTCTTAAAAGTTTACGCTGATAAGTCTTTGAAAAATAAGCTTTGTTTCAGGAACACTTTATTCAAATGAAAAAAAAAACTAATTTACAATTAAATGGAAAACTTGAAAAAATGTGTAAAAAATCAAAAAATGAGTCACTTTTCGAGTTTCTTGTCTTTTTCTTCTTCATGTGCCACACCACGTTTTCTTCTAAACAGAGCTAAGTTATCCTGTTGAACCTTCAATTTTTCTTTCTTGTTCCTTCTATCACGAATTGTTTCAATATTTCGCCGTACTTGTACGGAAATTCTTAAGGGACTGAAACACTTCTTCGGATCTCAGTGAAAGATGTCAAACTCAACCATTTTTTTCAAAAATAGTCATTTGTAGTAAAAGTTCACTTGTTACAAATGAAAGATATTTCCGTATCCCAGATCCACAATTTACTTAAAATATTTTTTGTTTGAATCATATGAAAATCCGTACTTTTTTCTCGAAGGTGACTTTTCTGAATTCTTTTCTAAATTCTCTAACTCTTCTACTCTCGAGTTCTCTTCATTCCGAAACATCTATGATGATTTGCTCACTAGCTTGGGAGTTTTTTTTAAATTTGAGAGTCTTGACAGTTTCGGTACCAATTTCAAACTGGATGCAGTAACTCGCCCGTTCTTTTATGATTGGTTTCAAAGTTTGAGATAGATTTCCGTTTCTTCTAAAAAATCTTATCATGTTGATAAAATGAACTGAATTGTACGAGATTTTCGAATGCAATGAAGTTTATATTTTTTCAGCTGTAGATTTTGCTGAATTTCTCATAAAAATTGGAACGCCTTCAAAAATTTCGCAACACGCGGTTGACTGTAATTGTTCATGAAGAATCAAGTAGAATAAGAATTTTTTGTTGACTAGAGTTTTCCAAAAGGAAAGAATTTCATTGAAAACTTTTCCTATTATTTACTACCTTATTTGCGTATCTTTATTTAGATTTAAAAATTTAGCAAAATAACTAAAATCCACAAACTTTTTTCATCAACCTCATCACCTTAGAGTTAGTTCTTGAATTCTGATTGGTTAAATTTTAGTGATTATATCTAGAATTTAGAAGTTTTAGAAAAATCTAGAAGTTAATGTGTAATGAATTCTTATAAAATTCAAACATTTAATCTGCAGATTCTAAAAATAGAAAATTCTAGAATTTAATGATTATTGACGTCAATTTCTCTGGTGGAAACATTCCACAATTTTTACTGTTCTTTGAAAGTTAAAGTGTACTGACGTCATTTTCTCAGCTGGAATTACTTTCTTGTTAGCTAAATATTTCAAAATATGCCTTCTTAGCACTGTAGAGGAATCATGTTAGACCCTCGGAATGGCTTTTTCAATTAATTTTTTTAATGATAATTGAATACTTGTTACAAGAATCTTGATTTTTTTCAAATTGATTTTTTTGTTACAAGAAAATTGATTTTTTTCTAGTTTGAACAGTTTTTAACATAAAAATGTAGATAATTTTTTTACGTGCACCAAAACTACTCACAAGAGTTTTTGCAAAATGCAACAAAAAAAACTAAGAATTTTTTGGTAAAATGCACGTTTTTTTAAGGTTTTTTCAAAATTTATGTAAAGTTTTAACTTTATTTTTTACATGATAAGGCAAAAAAACTCAAAATTTCAATGAAAAAAGCATGTTGACTTATTGGCTAGAAAACTTCTATATTGATGACTTTCATCGCTATTCCCCATGTTAATAACTTGCTTTTCAATTGTTTCTGATCAACAGACATGCAAAAATTAGTCTTCTGAATGATTAAATTTTGAATAAAAATTTCATACAGGTTAGTAATTAACTGATCAAGAAAATTCGTGATTTATTTTGGCAAGATGATAAAGGTGTTTCAATTTTTTCTACAAATCGCGAAAAATGTTTCATTTTTTTTCGACAAGTAGCAAAATTTGTTTTAGTTTTTTCAACAGTATACGAAACATGTTTCAATTTTTTCAGCAAGATGGGAAAAGTGTTTCAATTTTTTCAACCGTTAGCGAGAAGTGTATCAGTTTTTTCTTACAAATGCGAAAATTGTTTCCAGTTTTTTTGACAGAATGCGAAAAGTGTTTTAAATTTTTTGACAAAATGCAAAAATTGTTTCAATTTTTTTAGCAAGACGCGAAAAAGGTTTCAGTTTTTTTGACAAAATGCAAAAAGTGTTTCACATTTTTGAAAAGATGCAAAAATAGTTTAAGTTTTTGTTTTTCCTACAAATCCGAAAAGTGTTTCAATTTTTTTGACAAGACGCGAAAAGTCTTTCAATTTTTTTTGACAAGATGCAAAAAGTGTTTCACATTTTTGAAAAGATGCGAAAATAGTTTCAGTTTTTTACTACAAATCCGAAAAGTGTTTCAATATTTTTGACACTATGCGAAAAGTGCTTCACTTTTTTTGACAAAATGCGAACAGTGTTTCATTTTTTCCACAAAGTTTGAAAAGTGTTTCAGTTTTTTTCGTCAAGACGCAAAAACTATCAGGTTTTTTTCACTTGTGTACAATTTTCTTTTGTTTTTTTTTCTATAATATATGTGCAAAAATTAATCAAGTTTTTTAACGTGTGTGCGAGTTTGGAGCACTAAATTAAGTAACAATTGTTTTCCAATGATTTACCCTGAATCTTTCATCTATTCTCATAATTAAATTGAAACTGAAGAAAATAATTTAATAACAAAGAACAAAGTTAATACCAAACAACATTTATTTACAAAAAACTTTTAATCAAAGGGCTGTCGAGAGTTCTGGAGATTCTCTATAGAACCAGAGCTGGACGAGGTTCCATTGCTGATGGTTGTTGTGGAGGAGTGTTTTGAGGTGTCATTGTTTCTGAGAAACCCTCATCTTCATCTTTTGTGATGGGGTTTTCGACTGATTCTGCCTCCTCCCAAGAAAAGAGGTAGTGATCGACTGATTGAGCCACAAATCTTGAGTCAAGAATCTCGGGGTAGTTCATTCCCACATAATCAGAAACTTTCTCTATCATTTGAATTGTTCCAAGTTAGTTCTCTGTGATGTGAACTTGCAACATATTATGTTCGTTGAAATACCTTCGCATCACTTATGCCAGAAGATTGGGATGTCCATTTGTGCCAGAAAAATTCCAGAGACTGTTGCTCGCACTTGGATTTGTACTAGATCAGGCGAAAATTCTACAGAAAACATTAGGTTGCTGTGTTGCACTGAGAAGATCATTTTGAGCAAAAAATTGATCAAAAGAGTAAAAACAAGAAAGAGCTGAGAGAGGGGTAGCTGACGGAAGATAAGTTGAAATTAAGGTATTTAGAGCTGAGAAAGGAGGTAGTTGACGGTATTTTAGTGGAAAATAAAATGATTTTTAGTTAGGTGCTAGGGGTACCTTCAACTCAAATGTGTGGGTTTAACCAATCAGAATTGGTTTTCCTTTTGTAGACGTGTCCATTAAGATTTCAGCTTCCTGTTATCGAATTTTTGGATAAGAGTCGTGTCCAATCGGAAACAAAGCTTCCTTTTGGGTATTGTCGTTTCCAATCAGAGGAACTTATTAAGGGCTTGAATCTTCCAAATAAGTAAAAATCTACACAAAAGCAATTGCAAAAATAAATGACTAAAAGTTGTTTGCCTTAAAAATAAAAAATTATTGCTGACTTAAGTAACAAAAAATAGCGAACAAGTAGCATCTCTACAAAGTTTTTAATCAAGATAATTATTTTTTGTATGTAATCAATGAGAAATTTTTGATTTTTGAGTAAATAGTCAACTTTTTCGATTTTGTTGTAAATTTGGGAGGATTACTCAAAATTGATGAATTTTTCAAAGCAAATATCTGGAAATAAGATTTCAAACAGAATGAAGCAGGAATTTGAGATTTGGAAATCTTTAAAGAAATGAAGGAATACAAAATTTTGCTGGGGAGTTTTCATTACAAATTTGGGTATTCGGTAGGGGTTAAAGAGAGATTTTGATATATATTATCGCACGCTTTTTTGATAAATCCAAATTTTCGAGAGTAAACAATTTTTTTTTCCTTGTGAGGTGTAATTCAGCCGTAAGTTTGGAGCTTTGATACGAAATATGTAGTAAGCTATTCGATTGAGTAAGTTTCCCTAAACAGACCTTTACTTAGTCGAATAATTCTATTTTGGACAAAGAAACGTCCAAATAATTGTGAATAAAGTAAGTTTCAATAAATATTTCATCAATAAGAATAAATTGGATTTTTTTCCTTATTTGTAAAGTAACTCGAGGAAGCTCAAAAATTTTTTCACAGACGTTTTTCAAATCATGGTTAAAGTTTTTTAAAAAGATAAACAATCCTTTTTTTAGAAAATGCTGAATTCTGATTGAATGTTATCGAACAAACAGTGTTACCAAAAAAATATTAAACTCTGATTATTCAATATAAAAATTGCTGAAAAACCCATGAGAAGTAGATTTCAGTTTTGATTGGTTGACATAAAATTTATTGAAAATTTCATGATCAATGAAAGCCGATTCTGATTAGTGATTACCACAAAAACTACCTGTGAAGAAATCCTTGATGTCTATAAACGATAGCAAAATTGTTGAAAAATCCATGAGAAGTAGAACTCAGTTTTGATTGGTTGACATTAATTTAATGAAAAATTCCATGACCATTGGAAGTTGATTCTGATTGGTTGATATCATAGAAGATAAAAATTTCCTTATAAATAATGCTCGGTTCTGATGAGTTGATCGCAAAACTTTTGAATAATGGATAAATTTTGGATAATGAATAAATAATGGATAAATTTTGTTTCAGCTCGGCTGAATAGTAAATCCTTTCTGATTTTTTTTCACGTTAAAAAATTAGTTAAAAAATTTGCTCTTTTATTCATTTTCATTCATTTCTCGAGGCTATTCAACTTTTCTTTTCTAAAAATTTGAGACATTCTAAATCTCCCATTTTTTCTTTTTCTACTTATTGAGATGCAGTCACTCAATAGAAACGAAAGAATTGCAGGTCTTGAATGTGGCAGAGAATACACTCGCTTACACGCATCAAGACATCGAAAGCACTGTGGCGTTTTTGAATTGTTCCAATTGTAACTTTTATACAAAAAGCAGAAAATCTTTAATCTACTCTAAAAACTCCGTCGGTTTATGGTTTTCTTTTGCTTTTTTTCTACGATTCAAAAAGAAATTGATAACTGACCTGGATAATGTATGTTTTGCTAACATTTGAAAACTTCAAGATTTTTGATTGCTTTATTGATTGTCAGGGTTCTGTGCATAGTAATTCTGTAAGCTTTGTGATAAAATAATCAATTGTTTTCAAATGTGCTCTTAAAAGTTTACGCTGATAAGTCTTTGAAAAATAAGCTTTGTTTCAGGAACACTTTATCCAAATGAAAAAAAACTAATTTACAATTAAATGGAAAACTTGAAAAAATGTGTAAAAAATCAAAAAATGAGTCATTTTTCGAGCTTCTTGTCACTTTCTTCCTCATGTGCCACACCACGTTTTCTTCTAAACAGAGCTGAGTTATCCTGTTGAACTTTCAATTTTTCTTTCTTGTTCCTTCTATCACGAATTGTTTCAATTTTTCGCCAAACTTGTACGGAAATTCTTAAGGGACTGAAACACTTCTTCGGATCTCTGTGAAAGATGTCAAATTCAACCATTTTTTTTCAAAAATAGTCATTTGTAGTAAATGTTCACTTGTAACAAATGAAAACTATTTCCGTATCCCAGATCCACAATTTCCTTAAAACATTTTTTGTTTGAATCATATGAAAATCCGTACTTTTTTCTCGAAGGTGACTTTTCTGAATTCTTTTCTAAATTCTCTAACTCTTCTACTCTCGAGTTCTCTTCATTCCGAAAGATCTATGATGATTTGCTCACTAGCTTGGGAGTTTTTTTTAAATTTGAGAGTCTTGACAGTTTCGGTACCAATTTCAAACTGGATGCAGTAACTCGCCCGTTCTATTATGATTGGTTTCAAAGTTTGAGATAGATTTCCGTTTCTTTTAAAAATTCTTATCATTATGATAAAATGAACTGAACTGTAGGAGATTTTCAAATGCAATGAAATTTATATTTTTTCAGCTGTAGATTTTGCTGAATTTCTCATAAAAATTGGAACGCCTTCAAAAATTTCGCAACACGCGGTTGACTTTAATTGTTCATGAAGGATTTTGTAGAATAAGAATTTTTTGTTGACTAGGGTTTTCCAAAAGGAAAGAATTTCTTTGAAAAGTTTTCCTATTATTTACAACCTTATTTGCGTATCTTTATTTAGATTTAAAAATTTAGCAAAATAACTAAAATCCACAAATTTTTTTCATCAACCTCATCACCTTAGAGTTAGTTCTTGAATTCTGATGGGTTAAATTTTAGTGATTATTCCTAGAATTTAGAAGTTAATGTGTAATGAATTCTTATAAAATTCAAACATTTAATCAGCAGATTCTAAAAATAGAAGATTCTAGAATTTAATGATTGTAACACACACCCTCCTCATGTTGTATGTTGTTAATTCATATACTCTATTACAGATGTCCAGCTCCTGACCCATTGTTGATTCTTTACCAGATTTGGCTTCATATATAGGTACGAGTCCGAGGTTTTCAGCATCGTGAATAATAGTTTTCCGGATTCCCGATAATGCTTCACCTTCCCTTTCGCTAAGATAGACTTGTTGCGACTTTTCAAATTGTCCCAAATTGTTAATTTTTAAAAGTTGAAAGCGGGTTTCAAAATAAAATTTCCCTCTGTAGGATTTTTGGAACCAAACAAACCTCTCAATTCTTGTTTGATTTTTTGAGAAATCAGTATAATTGGGACTAGTGTCTTTTCTTGAGTACATATTTGAAGAGCATATTGATCAGATAAAGAGAAATGAGAAAAATGACTTTGAGGTTAAATGAAAATGGAAGTGAAAAGTATGCCTCATCATGATTTAAATTTTATAGAAATAATGCCAAATATGGAATATTTTGTATGAAATTTTTATATACCGAAATCGCGTAGGCTATAGACTATATAGACTATATAAATACAAATTTGATCAGCCAAAATCATAATTCCAGATGGCTTCTGCTATGTGTCAAGCTCTTCCCAGCATTTATTCAGATTATTTAAAAAATGGGTTTTTAATTTTCGTTTCCAGTGATTTTTACGAAAAAGTATATAGTAACACATGATTATTGTGTCTAAACCCACAACTTTTTATGTTCTGATTAGATAAACATGTATATATATATACATCGTAATTACTATGTTACTACAAAAAATACATAGTAACACATGATTATTGTGTCTCTACCCACAACTTTTTATGTTCTGATTAGATAAATATATATCAAGAATATGGGTGTCTTTACACTTTGTTCAAACACAGATTCTATTCAAGTATTGTTACGTCAGGCGGAGAAATGTTCAATCAGCTTAGTCGAGCAGTTCAACAAAACTTACGATGGAAAGGAGCCAAAAAGATGCCTAGTATTGCAAAGAAACGACTAATTCATAAAAAAGTCCAAGAGACCTTGTTTATGTTCCAACCAAAAAATGGCTTCTACACAAACTCTTGGTTCCGCGTTTCATGATAGTATTCGAAAAATTCAAAACTCAAAATATGAATCTGGTTTGTTCAAGATTTTTGATTGCTTTATTGATTGTCAGGGTTCTGTGCATAGTAATTATGTAAGCTTTGTTATAAAATAATCAATTGACTTCAATTGTGCTCTTAAAAATTTACGCTGATAAGTCTTTGAAAAATAGGCTTTGTTTCAGGAACACTTAATCCAAATGAAAAAAAAACTAATTTACAATTAAATGGAAAACTTGAAAAAATGTGTAAAAAATCAAAAAATGAGTCACTTTTCGAGTTTCTTGTCGTTTTCTTCTTCATGTGCCACACCACGTTTTCTTCTAAACAGAGCTAAGTTATCCTGTTGAACCTTCAATTTTTCTTTCTTGTTCCTTCTATCACGAATTGTTTCAACTTTTCGCCAAACTTGTACGGAAATTCTTAGGGGACTGAAACACTTTTTCGGATCTCTGTGAAAGATGTCAAATTCAACCATTTTTTTTCAAAAATAGTCATTTGTAGTAAATGTTCACTTGTAACAAATGAAAATATTTCCGTATCCCAGATCCACAACTTCGTTAAAAAAATTTTCGTTTGAATCATATGAAAATCCGTACTTTTTTCTCGAAGGTGACTTTTCTGATTTCTTTTCTAAATTCTCTAACTCTTCTACTCTCGAGTTCTCTTCATTCCGAAAAATCTATGATGATTTGCTCACTAGCTTGGGAGTTTTTTGTAAATTTGAGAGTCTTGAAAGTTTCGGTACCAATTTCAAACTGGCTGCAGTAACTCGCCCGTTCTATTATGATTGGTTTCAAAGTTTGAGATAGATTTCCGTTTCTTCTAAAAATTCTTATCAGGTTGATAAAATGAACTGAACTGTAGAAGATTTTCAAATGCAATGAAATTTATATTTTGTCAGCTGTAGATTTTGCTGAATTTCTCATAAAAATTGGAACGCCTTCAAAAATTTCGCAACACGCTGTTGACTTTAATTGTTCATGAAGGATTTTGTCGAATAAGAATTTTTTGTTGACAAGGGTTTTCCAAAAGGAAAGAATTTCATTGAAAATTTTTCCTATTATTTACAACCTTATTTGCGTATCTTTATTTAGTTTTAAAAATTTAGCAAAATAACTAAAATCCACAAACTTTTTTCATCAACCTCATCACCTTAGAGTTAGTTCTTGAATTCTGATTGGTTAATTTTTAGTGACTATTTCTAGAATTTAGAAGTTTGAGAAAAATCTAGAAGAAGATCTCGCTCGAGCGAGAAATCTAGCTCTGGTAAAAAGCAGTTTTTTTAAGGTTTTTTAAAAAATTATGTAAAGTTTTAACTTTATTTATTACATGAAAAGGCAAAAAAACTCAAAATTTTAATGAAAAAAGCATGTCGACTTATTGGCTAGAAAACTTCTATATTGATGACTTTCATCGCTATTCCCTATGTTAATAACTTGGTTTTCAATTGTTTTTGATCAACAGACATGCAAAAATTAGTTTTCTGAATGATTAAATTTTGAACAAAAATTTCATACAGGTTAGTAATTAACTGATCAAGAAAATTCGTGATTTATTTTGGCAAGATGCTAACGGTGTTTCAATTTTTTCTACAAATCGCGAAAACTGTTTCATTTTTTTCGACAAATAGCAAAATTTGTTTCAGTTTTTTCAACAGTATACGAAACATGTTTCAAATTTTTCAGCAAGATGGGAGAAGTGTTTCAATTTTTTCAACCGTTTGCGAGAAGTGTATCACTTTTTTCTTAGAAATGCGAAAATTGTTTCCAGTTTTTTTGACAAAATGCGAAAAGTGTTTTAAATTTTTTGACAAAATCCAAAAATTGTTTCAATTTTTTTGACAAGACGCGAAAATAGTTTCAGTTTTTCCTACAAATCCGAAAAGTGTTTCAATTTTTTTGACAAGACGCGAAAAGTGTTTCAATTTTTATGACAAGATGCAAAAAATTTTTCACATTTTTGAAAAGATGCGAAAATAGTTTCAGTTTTTTCCTACAAATCCGAAAAGTGTTTCAATATTTTTGACACCATGCGAAAAGCGCTTCACTTTGTTTGACAAAATGCGAACAGTGTTTCAATTTTTTCTACAAAGTACGAAAAGTGTTTCAGTTTTTTTCATCAAATCGTAAAAACTATCAGGTTTTTTTCACTTGTGTACAATTTTTCTTTTGTTTTTTTTCTATAATATATGTGCAAAAATTAATCAAGTTTTGTAACGTGTGTGCGAGTTCGGAGCACTAAATTAAGTAATAATTGTTTTCCAATGATTTACCCTGAACCTCTCATCTATTCTCATAATTAAGTTGAAATTGAAGAAAATAACTTAATTACAAAGAACAAAATAAATACCAAACAACAATCATTTACGAAAAACTTTTAATCAAAGAGCTGTTGAGAGTTCTGGAGATTCTCTATAGAACGCAGAGCTGGACGAGGTTCCATTGCTGATGGTTGTTGTGGAGGAATATTTTGAGGTGTCATTGTTTCTGAGAAACCCTCATCTTCATCTATTGTGATGGGGTTTTCGACTGATTCTGCTTCCTCCCAAGAAAAGAGGTAGTGATCGACTGATTGAGCCACAAATCTTGAGTCGAGAATCTCGGGGTAGTTCATTCCCACATAATCAGAAACTTTCTCTATCATTTGAATTGTTCCAAGTTGGTTCTCTGTGATGGGAACTTGCAACATATTATGTTCGTTGAAATACCTTCGCATCACTTATGCCAGAAGATTGGGATGTCCATTTGTGCCAGAAAAATTCCAGAGACTGTTGCTCGCACTTGGATTTGTACTAGATCAGGCGAAAATTCTACAGAAAACATTAGGTTGCTGTGTTGCACTGAGAAGATCATTTTGAGCAAAAAATTGAGTAAAAGAGTAAAAACAAGAAAGAGCTGAGAGAGGAGTAGCTGACGGAAGATAAGTTGAAATGAAGGAATTTAGAGCTGAGAAAGGAGGTAGTTGACGGTATTTTAGTGGAAAATAAAATGATTTTTAGTTAGGTGCTAGGGGTACCTTCAACTCAAATTTGTGGGTGTAACCAATCAGAATTGGTTTTCCTTTTGTAGACGTGTCCAATAAGATTTCAGCTTCCTGTTATCGAATTTTTGGATAAAAGTCGTGTCCAATCGGAAACAAAGCTTCATTTTGGGTATTGTCGTTTCCAATCAGAGGAACTTATTAGGGGCTTGAATCTTCCAAATAAGTAAAAATCTACACAAAAGCAATTGCAAAAATAAATGACTAAAAGTTGTTTGCCTTAAAAATAAAAAATTATTGCTGACTTAAGTAACAAAAAATAGCGAACAAGTAGCATCTCTACAAAGTTTTTAATCAAGATAATTATTTTTTGTATATAATCAATGAGAAAATTTTAATTTTTGAGTAGATAGTCAGGTTTTTCGATTTTGATGTAAATTTGGGAGGATTACTCAAAATTGATGAATTTTTCAAAGCAAATATCTGGAAATAAGATTGCAAACAGAATGAAGCAGGAATTTGAGATTCGGAAATCTTTAAACAAATGAAGGAATAAAAAGTTCGCTGGGGAGTTTTTTTTACAAATTTGGGTATTGGGTAGGGGAATAAGAGAGACTTTGATAAATTATCGCACGCTTTTTTGATAAATCCAATTTTTCGAGAGTAAAAAGAATTTTTTTCCTTGTGAGGTGTAATTCAGCCGTAAGTTTGAAGCTTTGATACGCAATATGTAGTAAACTCTTCGATTGAGTAAGTTTCCCTAAACAGACCTTTACTTAGTCGAAGAATTCTATTTTGGACAACAGAAACGTCCAAAAATTGTGAATATAGTAAGATTCAACAACTATTTCATCAATAAGAAAATAAATTGGATTTTTTTCCTTATTTGTAAAGTAACTCGAGGAAGCTCAAAAGTTTTTTCATAGACGTTTTTCAAATAATGGTTAAAACTTTTGAAAAGATCAACAATTCTTTTTTTAGAAAATGCTGAATTCTGATTGAATATTATCGAACAAACGGTGTTACCAAAAAAATATTAAACTCTGAATATTTAATATAAAAATTGCTGAAAAACCCATGAGAAATAGATTTCAGTTTTGATTGGTTGACATAAAATTTATTGAAAATTTCATGATCAATGAAAGTCGATTCTGATTGGTGATTACCACAAAAATTACCTGTGAAGAAATCCTTGATGTCTATAACCGATAGCAAAATTGTTGAAAAATCCATGAGAAGTAGAACTCAGTTTTGATTGGTTGACATTAATTTTATGAAAAATTCCATGACCATTGGAAGTTGATTCTGATTGCTTGATATCATAGAAGATAAAAATTTCCTAATAAATAATTCTCGATTCTGATGAGTTGATCGCAAATTTTTTGAAAAATGGATAAATTTTGGATAATGGATAAAAAATGGATAAATTTTGTTTCAGCTCGGCTAAATAGTAAATCCTTTCTGATTTTTTTTCACGTTAAAAAAAATAGTTAAGAAATTTGCTTTTTTATTCATTTTCATTCATTTCTCGAGGCTATTCAACTTTTCTTTTCTAAAAATTTGGGAGATTCTAAATCTCCCATTTTTTCTTTTTCTACTTATTGAGATGCAGTCACTCAATAGAAACGAAAGAATTGCATGTCTTGAATGTGGCAGAGACTACACTCGCTTACACGCATCAATACATCGAAAGCACTGTGGCGTTTTAAAGTGTTCCAATTGTAACCTATACAAAAAGCGGAAAATCTTTAATCTACTCTAAAAACTCCGTCGGTTTATGGTTTTCTTTTGCCTTTTTTCTACGATTCAGAAAAGAAATTGATAACTGACCTGGATAATGTATGTTTTGCTAACATTTGAAAACTTCAAGATATAATATACATCTTTCTCACCCAAAAGTTTAATACAAAATAAAAAGTCAGAGTTGAAACAGCAACATACAGTTATAGGTTGGGAAAATAGTTTGAAGATTTTTTGAAAAGGATTTATGGTATTAATTCTGCTTCTGATTAATGAACGTTCGTTGAAATGATACGTTTGTTCCTCTAAAACTCAATTTCCAAATATAGTTTTGCTCAAATTGGATTAAGTTGAAAGAAAGTAGATGAAGCAGAAACTGAGAAAAAATCAAATTGAGATAGAAACTCAATTTTTTTCATATGGAGTTTAAAGATCTTTTATATTAAAATTTAGCTTATAAATAACATCTTGAGAAAAAACCAACATAAAAGTGTAATGTTTGGAAAAAATTTTATCGTTTGATATACTAGGTTACCCTAGATGAAACATCAGATTTTTTGAAAATAATTTGTTGTGAAGTAACTCCAATTCCAACATTTTTTGGAAGATGATGCATGAAGCGAAAACCAAAAATTTATTTTCAAGATCTACATTTCAGCCTTTTGGATAAAAAAAATTGATGTAGAAAGATTTGTCGAGAAAAAAATCCTGCTGAATAATTCTAAACAAACTAATACTTTAGAAGAACCAGATGAGCTCTTAATTCTTTGAATTTTAGCAAAAAAATGTTTCAACTAGACACAGAGTAAAAATTTAAATCTGTTTAGCTTCAATTTTTTGTTTCCATTAGACAATTACGTTGAATTATAAAGTTTTTGCTTGACAAAGTCCGCAAAACTATTAATTTGTTACAGTTTGTACCATAATTTTTTTTCCTTAATCGTAGTTTTTGAGAACTGATCTTTTAGATGTTGTAAATGTTGCAAAAATATGGAACTAAATTCGCTCGCGTATTTCTACTTCCAAAGGTTTTGCAGGTTATAAACAATAGAACTGCTCTTAATTCATTCTAAAAAATCAACGTAAAAATACACTCAAATTATACATTTGCTATTCTCAAATTATACATTTGAACTGCTCTAAATTTATTCTAAAAAATCACCGTAAAAATACACTCAAATTATACATTTGCTATTCTCAAATTATACATTTGATTTGCTCTTAAGTTATTCTAAAAAATCACCGTAAAAATACACTCAAATTATACATTTGCTATTCTCAAATTATACATTTGAACTGCTCTTAATTCATTCTAAAAAATCAACGTAAAAATACACTCAAATTATACATTTGTTATTCTCAAATTATACATTTGCTTTCGAGAAAACTTCAAAAATCAAGAACAAAAAGCAAATTACAAAATGTTTTGCAAGAAAAGTCATAGTGAATGATCTCAAAAGTTGAGTTTTTGCTGAAATAGTTTGACGTAGCAACTAAACAAGCGAACCTAAAAGAGAACAAGTACAAATTAATTGGTAATATTTAGACGTTATCAGTTCTAATTTTATCTCTGCCAACAAATTGTTTGCTCAATTGATACAATTTTCTCCTGAATTCCTCAGTTCTGACTAAATTTTCTTGCAAAAGAGTTCAGGAGCGAAAACATGCTATAAGCAGAAAGCAAGAATAGGCTTAAGACATAGAAACCTTCTACGGAAAAACCATGAAAATTATGTTGTAGAGGCAACAGAGAGATAATCATCAGTTTTGAAGAAGATTTTGTTGAATATCATACAATCTAGTAAACTGTTAAGAGAAATATACCCCAATTTTAATCAACTTTAGCAGTAGAATGTTCATTTTTGTTCAATGATCTGGAATTTATTTTTAACAATGTGTCTTTTCGCAGAGACCGTTAAAAGTTCTTAGCAAATATAAGTCTACCACATGCAGGCAGCATACATCAAAGAGTACATTTTGCTCGCTTCGAGATATCCACATCCCTGATTGAGTTTCAATCTCTCCAGCTGAAAGAGAAATGATTAAAACATAGCCTTTAACTATTGTTCTCAACTCTTTTTTGCCAACAAATTTTGAATTTTTCAATCAGATTGTTTTACTCGTGCTGTAACAAGAAAAAGTAGTGAGCCAATATACTGTTTGGCAAAATATAAGCCTACTGCATGCAAGCAACAATAATGTGACTTTTGAGGCGTTTCGAGACATCCGCAACCCGGATTGCATTTTTTCCCTCATGTGGAAAGTTAATTGTTCAAAGCTAGTCGTAAACTCAAATTCTCAACTCTCTCTCGCTAATCAATTTTTTGAATTTTGCAACCTATATGTTTTTCTTAGGATTTTTTTGAGAAAAATGGTCGATCTTTTTCGTAATTGTCAGCAAAACTGCTCGACAAAACAAAGTGCACCATATGTAAACAAAAAGTTTGCAAATGGTCCTTTTTGGGCACTTCGAGACACCCAAAATTCTGCTATCATTTTATTCTGACCAAATAAAAAAAACTGTAATAACAAAACAGTCGTAGACTTTTGTTCTGTACTCGTTTTCTTCAATCATTTTTTTGATTTGCTGCAGATTTTGATCAAAATGAAATTGTTTACTATGACTGGCAGATAATTTTAAAGAGTTGCAACAGCGGCTTTGTTGTTCCTAATACATGGTATTTCCTCAACATTATTATGTTTTTTTCATAGCTCGTCGTGTTTGAAAAATGTTTTTCGGAAAACTCTTAAAATCCAGTCGCAATTCGGATACTGGTAACTTCTGCCAGGATCGCTGAAATTGAAAATGCCATTAAAACCCTAAAATCTTGGGTTTGAATGGCATTTTATTGGACTATCTCCTCGCTGGTCAATGAAACAGTGTTCTTTAATTGCTCGAAAGCTATACTGAAAAAAGTAGTAAAAACGTTCTCTAATCTTAAACAACCCAAATATTTTTAAGGCAGTTGCTCTTTTTGCTCCGACTTTCGGTACGAAAATGACGGAATATTTGTGCTCGAGTGGATTTTTTTTCTTCAGACAATTTCGACTTTTTACTAGCCAATTTTGACGGAATTTTTTTTATATATCATTGAAACTGCATTGTTGTCTTGAGCTTAAATTCGAAAAAATAGTTCACCTGTGATCAATTTTTGTAAAGTTATGGGGGTCTAAAAATTGCCATGATCATTTTTCATAAAATTATGGGGGTTTAAAGATTGCCATTATAGCCAATTTAGGACAATTAACTCGCGATAAACAAGAACACTACGACGAACACTACGATTTGCTCTTGATATAGTACCTTCGGAAAACTGATAGCAATCATCTGACTGTTTACTTAGAGTTTTTTATGTGTAACGCGAATTCTGCAAAAGTGTAAGCAAACATGTTAATTAAAATATGCTTTCAAAACTTGAAGTTTTGTTTTTCTTTTGATAATCTATGTGAACTTCAGTAACAAAAGATAGTTTTGAACCAACAATATTTCAATTAACAAACATACAAAACATCACAAAGCGTTACTGAGGCCTACAATTATCAATTGTTTCCTTGCTTCATTCTCTCTTGCATTGAAGTGTCGAATCTGAATGTAGGGAGGTTTGTTAACATTGTACTTCTTGATTGTGACACACACCCTCCTCAGGTTGTATGTTGCTAATTCATATACTCTATTACAGACGTCCAGCTCCTGACCCATTGTTGATTCTTTGCCAGATTTGGCTTCATATATAGGTACGAGTCCGAGGTTTTCAGCATCGTAAATAATAGTTTTCCGGATTCCCAATAACGCTTCACCTACCTTTCCGCTAAGATCAACTTGTTGCGACTTTTCAAGTTGTCCCAAATTGTTAACTTTTAATAATTGAAAGCGGGGTTCAAAATAAAGTTTCCCTTCGTAGGATTTTTGGAACCAAAAAATTCTTGTTTGATTTTTTGAGAATTCAATATAATTGGGACTATTGTCTTTTCTTGAGTACATTTTTGAAGAACAGATTGATCAGATGAAGAGAAATGAGAAAAAAGGACTTTGAGATTAAATGAAAATGGAAGTAAAAAAAATGATTCTAAGGTGGATTCTCCTTGATTTGAGCAAAAAACCAGTCAATTACACAAATGAAAGGTTAAAAAAGGAAAACTTCGGATAGATTTGATTAATTTTTATTTCTATTTTTCCGAGAAATCGGAAGTTTCAATATTGATTCAGCTAATAAGAGTTTTATAGGTTCAGAGCATTGTATAAGGAGCTGTTTATTTAAATTTAGGATACACTTTATCGTATTTGATTATTTTGAGAGAAAATTGTGGAAAAATCCATATTTCCATTCGAAGTTTTGTATCAGCGTCTCAACATGATGCCAACTGAAATACAATTTGAGCTTAAATTTAAACTCTAAACATAACTATATTTTTTTTAAAATTAGATCAGAAGCAACAAAAAACCTGCCAAAACTTTGAAATAATTGCAATTTTTCCATAAACTTGAAATTTTTGCATTTTTTTCCAAATGTGTCAGTAGGTTTCCGCATAGCTTAAGCTAGATTGAAAACAGTTTAAAAAAGAGGATCCTCTAAAAAAATAGTTATTAAGTCAAATTATATCAAATCTTATCGTGTTTTGAAAATTTTTGAAAAAACATCATTTTTTATAAAAAAAACATTTCCAAATTTTTGCACATTTTACCATAGACTTACCATGAACAAATCAACATAATCTCTCTTCGTCACACATTCTACATGTAATACTCACAAATTACATAACGCATGCCGAGATTTTTGCGAAAAACTAGACACTTCCGCACAAAATCCGAAAAATACCGTTTTTCGTACCATTTTCCTACCATGACACTGAACCCTTACCATTCCCTATCTTAATAGATTGGAAAACCGTTTTCCATGTAAATACAATGAATTTCTAACCCTTATACATAGGGATATCTATACACTATCCTATTACATGGGAAAAGTAAACACTATCTTAAAATATGGTAAGATCGGGCGCCAAAAACGTTTCTGAAACTTACCATTTGAAACCTGGTATTTTATTACATTGGGAAACCTATTCCCTATCTTAATACATTGGGAAATCTATAGCCTATGTTAATACAAAGGGTGAAGACCGGATAGTATATAGCCTATGTTAATACATGGAGGTCGTCATACCCCCCACCCCCCCCCCCCCGGGCTCAACTGCCCCGACATATACTACTCAGAATCGATTTGTTAATAGGAGCAAAATCTATCAGTTTGTACTTAATATGGCGTGTGGGGGGATGTTTTTACAAAAAACTTCAATTTTTTTTAATTTGAATTTTTTTACATTGAACTTTTTCTTGTTATTAGTGCTCCTTAGACTTTAAAGGGCAGTCGAAACGTTCTGGGCTTCGCCCTGGTGCGAGCAGTCTTGTTTTTTCTCGCCAATAACATTTCATGTGCTTTAGTAACAAAACTTGTGCTTGATTTATCTTCTAAATCCTCGCGATGTTCTTCGGCAGTTTTTTTAGTAGACAAATTGTGAACACTTTAGTTTCAAGAGCTGCTTTGCGTGTCATTTTAGCGACAAAGCCATTCAAAAATGTTTGCAAAACACATTATGTTCTTTTTTTAGCTCTGCACATGAATTAGGATTGTTTGTAATCGATTTTTAAAAAGTTTTTCTCCTAAAACACTTTACCCTCAAACACGGCTTTTGGTAAAGCAGTTATTGGAGCACAAAATCTCTCTGCGGCAAAATTTCATCTCTTTGTCTTTTCAAGTTTCAACCAACTGTGATAATAGTGCGCCCCAAAATCAGTACTTAACTAACATTTTGCTGCGCTAACTAACAAACCAGTACATCATCAAAAAGCTGATGAGCGTTACTTGCAAAAAGTTTGCATCACGTGCAATTTGCTGTGCTTCGGTGACACAAATGAGCGATACAATGTGTCTTTTCGTAGAGACCGTTAAAAGTTCTTAGCAAATATAAGTCTACCACATGCAGGCAACATACATCCAAGAGTACATTTTGCTCGCTTCGAGATATCCACAGCCCTGATTGAGTTTCATTCTCTCCAGCTGACAGAGAAATGATTAAAACATAGCCTTAAACTATTGTTCTCAACTCTTTTTTGCTAACAAGTTCTGAATTTTTCAAGCTTATCGTTTTACTTGTGCTGTAACAAGAAAAAGTAGTGAGCCATTATACTGTTTGGCAAAACATAAGCCTACCGCATGCGAACAACAATAATGTGACTTTTGAGGCGATTCGAGACATCCACAACCCTGATTGCATTTTTTCCCTCATGTGGAAAGACAATTGTTCAAAGCTAGACGTAAATATTTGTTCTCAATTCTCTCTCGATAATCAATTCTTTAAAACTTGCAAGCTCTGTGTTTTACTTAGGATTTATTGAGAAAATGATAGATCTTTTTTGCAATGGTCAGCAAAACTGCTCGACAAAACAAAGTGTACTATATGTAAACAAAAAGTTTGCAAATGGTCCTTTTTGGGCACTTCAAGACACCCAAAAATCTGCTGACGTTTTATTCTTACCAAATAAAAAAAACTGTCATAGACAAAACAGACGTAGACTTTTGTTCTGTACTCGTTTTCTTCAATCAATTTTTTGAGTTGCTGCAGAATTTGATAAAAATGAAATTGTGACTATGACTGGCAGATCATTTTAAAGAGTTGCAACAGCAGCTTTGATGTTCTCAATACATGGTTTTTCTTTAACGTTATTATGTTTTTTTTCATAGCTCGTCGTGTTTGAAAAATGTTTTTCGGAAAACTCTTAAAATCCAGTCGGAATTCGGATACTGGTAACTTCTGCCGGGATCGCTGACATTGAAATTGCCATTAAAACCCAAGATTTTACCCGCGTTTAATGGACTATCTCCTCATTGGTCAATGAAACAGTGTTCTTTAATTGATCGAAAGGTATACTGAAAAAAGTAGGAAAAACGTTCTCTAATCTCAAACAATCCAAATATTTTTAAGGTAATTGTTCTTTTTGTTCCGACTTTTGGTACGAAAATGACGGAATATTTGTGCTCGGGTGGAGTTTTTTTTTTCTTCAGACAATTTCGACTTTTTACTAGCCAATTTTGACGGAATTTTTTTAAATGTCATTCAAACTGTATTGTTGTCTTGAGCCTAAATTCGAAAATACAGTTCACTTGTGATCATTTTTCGTAAAGTTATGGGGGTTTAAATATTGCCATGATCATTTTTCGTAAAGTTATGGGGGTTTAAATATTGCCATGATCATTTTTCGTAAAGTTATGGGGGTTTAAAGATTGCCATTACAGCCAATTTAGGACAATTAACGAGCGATAAACAAAAACACTACGACGAGCACATTTGCTCTTGATGTAGTACCTTCTGAAAACTGATAGTAATCATCTGACTGTTTACTTTGAGTTTTTATGTGTAACGCGAACTCTGCAAAAGTGTAAGCAAACATGTTAATTAAGAATTGCTTTCAAAACTTGAAGTTTTGTTTTTCTTTTGATAGTCTATGTATTGTGGGTAAAATAGTTGCAAAATGCTGTTGTGAATTGCTGAGTAGCAAATATTTAGCTCTATGAAAATTTCGAGATATTTTTCAAATCTCTCAAATAGAGTTTTTCCCCTACTTTGACTAGTCTGATTTTTAGGAAGAAAAGTTTGTGTCAAAGCTCATTTCTTTTCTTTCCGCTCTAGACTGCTTCGAAGGTTAAATTGAAGTCTTATTCTTGAGATTTGGTCAATGGCAGCAACCATATAATACTCTCTTGTTTGTTCCGACTTTTGTAACGAAAGTAACGGAATATTTGTGCTCGGGGTGGATTTTTTGTCTTCAGACAAATTTCGACTTTTTAACTAGCTATTTTGGACAATTTTTTTTATCATTCAAAAGTTATTGTTGGCTTGCGTTTAAATTTGAAAAGATGTTTCACCTGTACTTTTTTTTGTAAAGTTATGGGGGCTTAAATATTGCCATTTTGCCAATTTGGGACAATTAACGCGCGATATGATTCGTGCTATTAACGCGCCAGCGGAGATTTGATCCGTCTTAGAAATTGTTCCAAATTGGTCAAAAGAAAGTCAGTTGCCATAATTAATTTGTTACAAGGAGCAAAAACTATCCTTTTGTACTTTATATGGCGTGTAGGGGGATGATTTCAAATGTTAGAAAAAAATCCATCTTTATTACATTTTTTGTAGGTTATTTTTGCTTCATAAACCTTAAAAGGCAGTCGGAACATTCAGGTTTAATTAATTAAACACAATGTTTAACTAATTAGATAATTGGTCTGGCCGACTTTTTTTTGCAGTTCATCAACTGGATTTTGTGAACTCATATAAAGTCAGTTCAGATCTGAATATTTCAAAAAAATATGATTTTTCGACCACTGAATCATAGGTTAGTTCAAGAAGACCTTAGAGTGGGCTGATAGTTAATATAAGTGGTGGATCAAGATGAAAAGTTGGCCATCTCAATTTTAATCCAGGAGACATTGCGGACATAGTTTTCGGGAATAATCAATCAGACACTTCCGCCGCGCTGAACGCAAGCGCTATGTACAACAAAATAGCTGCTTTTGACAATGATGACTCATGCGCAGGGGCGGATTTAGGGGACGTGCGGACACTCCACCCTCAGTGATTCGACCCTTGCCGACCCCCTTTGGTTGTTTCTAGGAAATCCAATTTTGGCCGACCGACTCTAAATTTTTTCTAAAGCAGCCTTCGGGAGCGGGGAGCGCGCGCCAAAAAGTTTGAGGGAAAAGCGCGCGCCAACAAAAAGCAATTTATTACTCACAATTTTTCAAAAATTTGTCTGCGGCGCACAAAATTTGGCCTGAACTGGGACTAAAACGTGCGTAGAGTCACAATGACTAAAAACTTTGTACTCAAGTGTAAACTTTGTAAGTATCCGCACTTTTAAGGATTGACATAAAATCATTATAACTTGATGCAAAAAAAATCATTTCTGTTCTACTAACTGATAAACAAAAACTTTTTGCTATATTTTTGTAAATTTGCCTAGTTTGCGAAGATCAAACATGAAGTTGTTTTTTATAAAGTATAATTATTCAAATTTTTTTCTCAATTTTTACATAAAGAAGCCAAAGTGTGCACTGGATAGGTGCACAGTTTATTGAGTTTATTGGTTGGTTTCCAGCCAAGTTTTTAATCAAGATGAATTGTCGGCACATTTAAAGTAAGCACAAAACCATCGAAAATGAACGAGAAAAGGCTTTTTTGCGAAATCTACTCACTCATCATAGAACACAAAATTTATTATATAAAAGGAGAAGAAAAGAAAAAAGTTTTAAAAAAAATGGTGAAAATTTTTTTCCAGCATGAAGTTTTTTTGAGAAGGAAACGATCATTGCTCTTATCAGGACAAAACATTGAGTATTTCCAAGTCAATGGTCTCAGATATTTTGCTCTAAAATTAATAAAGCTTTCTCTTCTTTTTGGTTAATGAGCCAGCTAAGTTCTCCTGTAAAAGGTGGTTTCAGATGTTTGCATTCAAAGACTATACATGATGCTTTTATTCTAGCTTTCCAATGCGTTGTTAATTTTGGTATAAGACTGCCTCAACTTTGCTAGCATTACCATATTTGTTCTCGAGGCAAAATTTGAAAAACAGTTGTTTGCTTGTTCACACTCACTTGTTTTGCTGTGATTTTGTAGAGCAATCTTCTATGTTAATCTTTGTCAATAAAATTTTTAGAGATCAAAATCGAGACCAAAAAATCAAACTTATGTGTAAAGTCATTTATATCGGATAATTTGATTAGCTTTTGTACCATTTACTTCTCAAAATTTTGAAGGTCAGAAAAACCAAGCTTTGAAAAAACAATTTTTCGCACCTTTAAGACCTTTTTTGCGCAAAGTTAGTATTTTAACTCGAAAAGACGTAAGATTCATCTGATCATATTTTTTGATTTTTTTTATTTAATTTTCTAAATCAGAGTAAAATTATACTTGCTGAAAATGAGGCTGGGTTTGTACTACTTATTTACGCAATCATTTTGGCAACAGATGGAAAGGCTAATTTTTTAAGACTTTGCACTTGTTCTATCTTAAATTCTTAACTATCTAACTTGCCTACTTTTAAAACTATCAAGAAATAGCAATTTTCTAGTGAGAGATGACTAAAATTTTGAGCTACAGTGGTAACAGTTAAATTACCTGAAGTATTAATACTGAGCTTTCAAGAGGCACAAAAAAGCAGGCCAAACTTCAAGGTATAGTTTTTAACAACTCTTCTGTTCAAGATACTGAAGATGCTGAGGATACTGAAGGTACTGAACATAGGTGAGTAAAAAGTTTTAAAAAACGCTACTGAAATCTCTATAAGCTCAAGACCTGGAGCATGCAAACATATTTCTGCTCAGTTCGTGAATCATTAAATAACTTTCATCTTGCAATGAATTAGTATCATACCAGCGAGGATTAAGTTCTTTTACTCTTCTATATTTTTCATCTGATCAGTTCAATCAAAATATCCATCTTTTCTCAAGCTACCGTAAAGTGAAACCTCTGAATTTTAAAAAATATTTCCCGTTTATTTTTTAGATATATTTTTTGTCAGAAAACGCGCGCTGCAATACAATTTTGACGGAACCATTCTGACGATTGCTCTTGGTTTTACCTGGTACTTTTCACAATTTTTATTAGGCGATTGCTGATTCTGAAGTTTCTACAAAACATAAGAAGAATTTTTTACGTATGTTAATCTTTGAAAAAATAGACAGCTCGTTGTGTTATTCAATTTCTAATGATAATTAGTTTTTGCAATAAATTTACAATGAGGAATATGCCTTGAATAAATATAGCGTCTATGGTATGTGTTTTGAGGAAAAAAATGTTTTTCTAATTTGTAAGTCTTAGATTTGCCATAGAACAATTATGATCTGATGCAAAACAATCACTTTATTTCTGCCAACTGGTTAATAAATATATAGAGCTGTAAAATTGTATATTGATAATTTAGTTTGTAAAGATTTAATGTGCGCTCAATCTCCGTAAATCAACAAAAATGAAGGTTCAAGAAGTTTAAAATAATGAGAGCATTTTTCAGCAAAATCTCATCAAAAACCTCTATGGAGCATAAATATCGTAATTGCTTCAATCATCAACTTGTTTCGGTACAAATCGGCGCAAGCTAGCCACAAGAACCGGTCGGTAATGTCCTTGAGACAAATTGCTCTTTTTGGCGGTCAGCCTTAATTAAGGCTGAACCGAATTAGAACCAAAAAACAGTTAAATAGGATATAACCCCCGTTTTTAGTATATTAATACATGGGCAGGTGGGGGACTCGAACCTACGTCAACTGTTATGTCACGTTACTTTGTCTTAGTCCGCTTGGCCAACTGTGCTTATTTTATATGCATTTTTACTCTTGTTTTATATGCATCTAAACTCTACATTTGCGTTGCAACATCCCTCCTCCCTGAAGAAGGAAGAACTGGAATGAGCTTAACGGTCGGCCGCGTGACTTCACGGGTTGCGGTCCTGACAACGGCGGATCGGGCGCAACCGTCCTGTCCGTAGTTTAACTTGACAATTCGGGCGAGAGGGTAGTACCCACTCGGACTATCGGGCTCAATCACCCACACGACATTGCCTGTTTTAAGAGCGAAGTCAGAATGAGTGTGCCACTTGACACGCTTATTCAGCGAGGGAACACATTCTCGAAGCCAACGAGACCAAATCGTCTTAGCATATGACTGCGCTCGCACGTACCTTTTCTTGTGATCGAAGTGCTCCCCGGGTAAAAGCGAAGGAAAGCTTGTGGCATGTTGTCCAAGCAAAGAATGGTTTGGGGTTAACGCTTCTAGCTCACGTGAATCACTACTAACGGGTGTGATTGGCCTCGAATTCAAAGCCTGCTAAACTAAGCAGAGTGTTGTTCCTAACACCTCTTCAGTGACTCGTCTACTGCCTAGGATATCGTACAGCACGCGCTTCACGCTTCGGAAGAGGCGTTCCCAGGAGCCTCCATGATGGGGTGCGCCTGGCGGGTTAATTTTCCAAGTAACACCTTTGTGTGCAAAAATGGTCGGAGCTATGCCATTCCAGCTCTTGATGCAGGCAAGTAATTCCTTTTCCGCACCAACAAAGTTCGTGCCGTTATTCGACCAGATTGTGCTTGGCGTACCACGACGCGCAATGAACCGTTCAATGCCCATGATACAAGAACTGGTGTCCAGAAATGGTACAATCTCAAGGTATACAGCCCTGGTGGTGAGGCAAGTAAAAAGAAATCCCCATCTTTTTTCAGTGCTTCTGCGAACCGGAACGTAAAGCGGTCCAAAGTAATCCACACCCGTATGATTGAAGGGTGGTTGCTTGTATCCGAGACGTTCGACAAGTAAATCGGACGTAATTGCCTGGATGGTGCTTGCTTTGCGTTTTCGGCATCTTACACATTGATTTTCGATAGACCGAAGTAGTCGACGCAACCCGGGTGTTGCATATTTCATATTTAAAACGGAGCGCATGCAAACTAATCCTTGATGGAAATGCTTATGGTGGAGGCTGCGGGCCAACAAACGAACTAGGATATGTCGGGTGTCGAGTAAGATTGGGTGTATAGTATCAAAATCGGTATTCATAAAAGTGCACAATCCGTCCGGTAGAACGAATGATACCAGTGGGACCGATGAATGGCGAGTATGTGGCAATTTTGCTACTATCCTTAATAGATTTGCCAGCGGTGAGTGTTTTCAACTCAATAGGGAAGGATTCCATCTGAAGGATGAATCAGTTTGTTTTCTGCAATATCAAGTTCAGTGGGGTGATTCGTAAGTCTTTACCACGAAAATGCTTATGTGAAGGCAGCATCCTCAACCGAAAAGCGACTACTCGTTTACATCTCGTAAAGGAACTGAGCCTTTCCCAATTGAACCCGTGTTTGGGATGTTTGATGGATGTGACATCGGTGACGAAGGAAGATGATGTCTCCAAGCAATTATCAACATCACAAGATGGACCCTTCAAACGAATTTTATTGATTACACGTTCGTCGGGTATAAACGGCCAATCAGTAGTCCTGAAAATGCTCGGACCAATAACCCAGCTGCTATCCTTGAGGGCTTCCAAAGAAATCCCCCGCGTACCGGTATCAGCTGGATTATCGCCGCTCAGAATATGGTGCCACTCATCAATAGTGGTCGATTCGAGGATTTCGCCGACACGATTAGCGACGAATACAGGTAATTTTTCAGTGGAGTTTAGCCACTGCAAAACTGTTGTACTATCTGTCCACATGTAGACATGGTTAATAGAGACGGTAAGGGCGGTCAGTATATCATCTTTTAGTCGTGTGGCAAGCAGAGCAGCTTGAAGCTCTAGCTTCGGTATAGATAGCGCTTTCATGGGCGCAACGCGAGCTTTAACAAAGATGAAGGATATTTGAGTTTTGTGCGAGCTCGAGAGTCGCGCACGCAAAAATCCAACAGCACAGAAAACGTCCTGCGAGCTATCACCGAACATGTGGAGCTCAATTTGATCAACAGGCTCTGTGAAGTAACAACGGGGAATAGTCAATTGCCCTAAGAGAGGGAGACCGGAGTGCCATTCGAGAAACTTATCTCTTATGTCTTCTGGCAATTCGTCGTCACAACTTTGACCACCGATTTTCCAAACATCTTTAAGTAAAAGACGGGCCCTAACTGTGTATGGAGCTACAAACCCAACAGAGACAAACACAGAAGAGACGAAACTCAAGACGGATCGTTGAGTTATTGCTTTATCGAGAGGACGATCCACGCCTCTGCTAACAACCAATGTGTCTTTCACATGGTCCCACTTAAGACCTAAGACGTGTGATGATTGTTCGGCACCGTTACATTATTCCTTGACGGGTGAAGACGAGGTTTCGGATGCCTCGGTGTTCATTGCTGAAGTGATTTCATCAGCATTACTGACAAATTTAGTCAAATTAAATCCCCCCATTCTTAGTAAGGAAACCAAATCGCGACTAATTTTAATTGCATGGGTAACGTTCTCGAATGAATCCAAGTAATCGTTCTTGTAAAATTTTTCAATTACGGCTAAGGCGGCCTCAGGGTATGTGGACATATTATCAGTTGCTGTTTTTTTTGCAACGCGAAATTGGCGCACGTAGGCGAAACCCGTGCGCCGAATATTTGGCGAGTGTGCTGATGAACTACCACATTGGAAGTGGTATCCTCCCGCCACAAAAAACGAAGCGAAATTTGATCGCGGGCAAGTATTCCTACCTGGAGGAACATACCCTCTATATCCGCGGAGACGGCGTACATGTGTTGACGGAATCGCAAAAAAAGAGTACGTCCGTCCCACCAATAAGGACTTATTTAAGGATGTGCCGTGAAACTAAGAAGCCCCATTAAGGACTCGGCGCACCTTACCCGGCTTATTTGGGTTTACGACGGGATGGTGCGGAAGTTACCACTCGCGATGGGAACGCTTACGTGTATCATCCGGTTCGACGGTAACGACATAGCCTTTCCTAATGTCCTCTCTAATTGTTTCTGCGTATCTTTCGCGCAGCTTAGGGTCTTTACTTAACCTTCTCTCCAATGTTTTAAATTGGGCGAGTGACGAGTAATAATTGTTTGGTAGACTGACAGTACTATCAATCCAAAGCATAGGCACAATGTATCTTTCGCCATTGTGAACGGTTTCAGATTTTAGGATGGATAAAGCATGTTTTTCCGCGGCGGAACGGGCATCGACTTGTTTGAAAGCACCATAAGGATCCAACTCGTACCAGGATTTTATCTGGTCGGTCAGAGAAGAATTTTCAACAACACACTTATGACCCAACCTATTGGTAGGCGAACAGATTACGGTGAGTTTTTGTCATCTCCCAAGATAAACTCAATGGGTCTGACGGCGTGGTAGTACTCTTGTCCGATAATAATTTCAACGTCCTCATAAGTATATTGAGTGGGCTCAATAGGTGCTAATTGTGGATATTTATTCTGCAAATCAGCAATACTGATTAATTCGGAACCAATCCGAATGTTGTCTTTAACATAAGCACAAAGAGAAAATACGAAATCACTATTATTCGGCTCGGAGGAAACTGTAAACTTGACCCTCTGAGTCTCAACAACGGTGGTTGAATTGAAACCACTAATTGACAAGTTAACGGGCTCCCTTACTAAGCCGAGACAGTTTACGAGTGACGAAGACACCCAGGAATAAGTCGAGTGAGTCGATGCACTATCACAAAGAACCAACGTCAGGAGACTGGTTACATCCGAGGATACACCAAGTGTTGCAATTGGCAACAACCCTTTAGAAGATTCAATGTCATGTACATCACTAACAGCGGCATGGGTGGAAGTGTTTGTATTCTCCTTGGAATTGTTTGTTCCAGCCATATTCGAGACATTTGACTTTTCCTTCCGAGGAAATATTCTTTCGGCTCCATGGAGCAAGACATTATGTGTGCTATTACACTCTGGCTTCGGGCACTTTTTCGTTCTAGAACATTATCGGAAACTATGATTGCCATTGAGGCAAGCGAAGCAAAGTTTCTGTTCAGCTACGTACTTTGCTCGCTGAGTAGCATTCTTTTCGTCAGAAACAGCACAATTCCACAATGCATGACTACCCTTACACAAAACGCACGGCGGAAGCTTAGACTTATCCTGAGCCTTACTAGTTAGCTGGCTATTGGCTGCAAAAATTTAGGTTGTTTTTGGTTTAACCGGTTCCTCGTTTTTTGCCTTAGATTTGAGTAAACGTAATCTTTCATGCCCCTCGGCCTTTTCTTTCAACCAGTTGTTAAAGTCTAAGAGTGTTGGTTGCTGCCAATTGTGTCTAACACTTTGCATTGACCAAGCCTCCTTGAGGTTAGGCGGAAGTTTACTAACAGCTTGGTTTAACAGGTTAACACTCTTTAGATCATATTTTAAAGACAAGGATTTGAAAACTGCTTCGAGGCCAGATATGGCAGAGGAGAAACTAATGACATTTTCCGAATTGTGCATCTTAAGTGGAGGCAAAGTATTCAACTTATCAAGTTGCGCACCAACAATGGCATGTAGTTGCCCAAACTTCCGTTGCAGGGTGGCCAGCGCATCCTTGTACATAACGCCACTATAACTAAACTCCGCAATTGCGGTTTTTGCTTTGCCTGTGACGAGCGTATTTAAGTATGTCAGTTTCGCATCATTGGTGAGAACAGCGGAATCAACGGTGGACTTAAACTGACTAAACCATTCGTGCCAGTTTAACGGGTTGCCGTCAAACTGGGCTAACTTCCATTCAGGAAGATGATCTTTGCGGCTATGCATCAAAAATTCTGCCAGTTCACGAGCGGAGAGAGGTTGATCCGATGAACAACCTTGGTTCGGATAAGCGAAAGACGGTGCGTAGTCTTCGTTGACTGGCTGATAACCAGTATTAGTATGACTGACAAAAAGCGGAACATGTTGTGGATGAACCAGGGGAGTATTAAATTACACAGTCCCAACACTAGTATATGGAGCGGCGGTGTTACACGATGGGACAACAGTTGTCACATTAGAAAAAATGTTTCCAGCATTACAACACTCAGCAGGCGTGACGATTGGAGTTGTAGCTGCAAATCGCCATAAGTTTGCATCACTTGTGTAGTAATCGTTGATATTACGTGACACAGTATGCGGAACAACGGGAAGATTATATTGCGTCTGGACTGGCGCTGCATGGCAATTAGGTGCCGAAAAGAAAACCGGCGTTGGGTTTACTCCAGAAGATGAGAAGCCACTACCAGCAAATGCAGGTGACAAAGAAACAAAACCAGAACCGGGTTGTACCGGTAACATTGGGACAGGTAATGATTCCGTTTGCGCGAGGCAAAACTACCATTAGTTATGTTTGAACTCATGGTCTGTAAAGGAACAGCAGACTGTGGTGGACACACGTGTGCACTAGAATGCATATCGTTAACTGGGAATGGAACAGAAGCTTGCAATGGCAAAAGGCTTGCACTGCCAAAATGAGGCATAGCCCGATGTCCATAACTATGGATTCCCGGGTCACTCAATGCTGTGTGATCATGGTTATGACTATTACTGTTGTGAATTGCATGAGCGAGGATGGCGGAAGTCGTCGGTCCTGACGAAATGGGCACAGGAGTAAAGGCCAACAAACCTGGCGCACTAACAACGTCAGGAGGTGCCTGTGAACTAACAGAGTCTACCCAATTAGTAGTTCGATCGGTTGCTACTTTTGAAATAGGTTGACTTACTCCTGTCGAGTTACTTTCAGCTAGGTTCTCGCTAACCTCAGGTCCTCAAGTTCAAACGCTTTCAGTTCCACTTCAATTAGTTGTTTTTTATGACTTTCAGCCAATTGCTCTAGTTCCAGCTGACTTTGTTGAAACTTGAGACGGTTCTCTTGCTCTTTAAGTCTTAAAGATACTTGATACTGCCTTTCCAGCTCCTCATGGCGTCGTTTTACTGAAGCTAACTCATGTCAATTCTCACTTTATGACATAGTGCGAACAGTATGTGGCAATTTTGCTACTATTCTTAATAGATTTGCCAGCGGTGAGTGTTTTCAACTCAACAGGGAAGGATTCCATCTGAAGGTTGAATCAGTTTGTTTTCTGCAATATCAAGTTCAGTGGGGTGATTCGTAAGTCTTTAACACGAAAATGCTTATGTGAAGGCAGCATCCTCAACCGAAAAGCGACTACTCGTTTATATCTCGTAAAGGAACTGAGCCTTTCCCAATTGAACCCGTGTTTGGGATGTTTGATGGATGTGACATCGGTGACGAAGGAAGATGATGTCTCCAAGTAATTATCAACATCACAAGATGGACCCTTCAAACGAATTTTATTGATTACACGTTCGTCGGGTATAAACGGCCAATCAGTAGTCCTGAAAATGCTCGGACCAATAACCCAGCTGCTATCCTTGAGGGCTTCCAAAGAAATCCCCCGCGTACCGGTATCAGCTGGATTATCGCCGCTCAGAATATGGTGCCACTCATCAATAGTGGTCGATTCGAGGATTTTGCCGACACGATTAGCGACGAATACAGGTAATTTTTCAGTGGAGTTTAGCCACTGCAAAACTGTTGTACTATCTGTCCACATGTAGACATGGTTAATAGAGACGGTAAGGGCGGTCAGTATATCATCTTTTAGTCGTGTGGCAAGCAGAGCAGCTTGAAGCTCTAGCTTCGGTATAGATAGCGCTTTCATGGGCGCAACGCGAGCTTTAACAAAGATGAAGGATATTTGAGTTTTGTGCGAGCTCGAGAGTCGCGCACGCAAAAATCCAACAGCACAGAAAACGTCCTGCGAGCTATCACCGAACATGTGGAGCTCAATTTGATCAACAGGCTCTGTGAAGTAACAACGGGGAATAGTCAATTGCCCTAAGAGAGGGAGACCGGAGTGCCACTCGAGAAACTTATCTCTTATGTCTTCTGGCAATTCGTCGTCACAACTTTGACCACCGATTTTCCAAACATCTTTAAGTAAAAGACGGGCCCTAACTGTGTATGGAGCTACAAACCCAACAGTGACAAACACAGAAGAGACGAAACTCAAGACGGTTCGTTGAGTTATTGCTTTATCGAGAGGACGATCCACGCCTCTGCTAACAACCAATGTGTCTTTCACATGGTCCCACTTAAGACCTAAGACGTTTGATGATTGTTCGGCACCGTTACATTATTCCTTGAAGGGTGAAGACGAGGTTTCGGATGCCTCGGTGTTCATTGCTGAAGTGATTTCATCAGCATTACTGACAAATTTAGTCAAATTAAATCCCCCCATTTTTAGTAAGGAAACCAAATCGCGACTAATTTTAATTGCATGGGTAACGTTCTCGAATGAATCCAAGTAATCGTTCTTGTAAAATTTTTCAATTACGGCTAAGGCGGCCTCAGGGTATGTGGACATATTATCAGTTGCTGTTTTTTTGCAACGCGAAATTGGCGCACGTAGGCGAAACCCGTGCGCCGAATATTTGGCGAGTGTGCTGATGAACTACCACATCGGAAGTGGTATCCTCCCGCCACAAAAAACGAAGCGAAATTTGATCGCGGGCAAGTATTCCTACCTGGAGGAACATACTCTCTATATCCGCGGAGACGGCGTACTTGTGTTGACGGAATCGCAAAAAAAATTGGAGTACGTCCGTCCCACCAATAAGGACTTATTTAAGGATGTGCCGTGAAACTAAGAAGCCCCATTAAGGACTCGGCGCACCTTACCCGGCTTATTTGGGTTTACGACGGGATGGTGCGGAAGTTACCACTCGCGATGGGAACGCTTACGTGTATCATCCGGTCCGACGGTAACGACATAGCCTTTCCTAATGTCCTCTCTAATTGTTTCTGCGTATCTTTCGCGCATCTTAGGGTCTTTACTTAACCTTCTCTCCAATGTTTTAAATTGGGCGAGTGACGAGTAATAGTTGTTTGGTAGACTGACAGTACTATCAATCCAAAGCATAGGCACAATGTATCTTTCGCCATTGTGAACGGTTTCAGATTTTAGGATGGATAAAGCATGTTTTTCCGCGGCGGAACGGGCATTGACTTGTTTGAAAGCACCATAAGGATCCAACTCGTACCAGGATTTTATCTGGTCGGTCAGAGAAGAATTTTCAACAACACACTTGAAACACGAAGAAGTAGAATTAACGGACGGCGGCAACGGACCACTTATGACCCAACCTATCGGTAGGCGAACAGATTACGGTGAGTTTTTGTCATCTCCCAAGATAAACTCAATGGGTCTGACGGCGTGGTAGTACTCTTGTCCGATAATAATTTCAACGTCCTCATAAGTATATTGAGTGGGCTCAATAGGTGCTAATTGTGGATATTTATTCTGCAAATCAGCAATACTGATTAATTCGGAACCAATCCGAATGTTGTCTTTAACATAAGCACAAAGAGAAAATACGAAATCACTATCATTCGGCTCGGAGGAAACTGTAAACTTGACCCTCTGAGTCTCAACAACGGTGGTTGAATTGAAACCACTAATTGACAAGTTAACGGGCTCCCTTACTAAGCCGAGACAGTTTACGAGTGACGAAGACACCCAGGAATAAGTCGAGTGAGTCGATGCACTATCACAAAGAACCAACGTCAGGAGACTGGTTACATCCGAGGATACACCAAGTGTTGCAATTGGCAACAACCCTTTAGAAGATTCAATGTCATGTACATCACTAACAGCGGCATGGGTGGAAGTGTTTGTATTCTCCTTGGAATTGTTTGTTCCAGCCATATTCGAGACATTTGACTTTTCCTTCCGAGGAAATATTCTTTCGGCTCCATGGAGCAAGACATTATGTGTGCTATTACACTCTGGCTTCGGGCACTTTTTCGTTCTAGAACATTATCGGAAACTATGATTGCCATTGAGGCAAGCGAAGCAAAGTTTCTGTTCAGCTACGTACTTTGCTCGCTGAGTAGCATTCTTTTCGTCAGAAACAGCACAATTCCACAATGCATGACTACCCTTACACAAAACGCACGGCGGAAGCTTAGACTTATCCTGAGCCTTACTAGTTAGCTGGCTATTGGCTGCAAAAATTTAGGTTGTTTTTGGTTTAACCGGTTCCTCGTTTTTTGCCTTAGATTTGAGTAAACGTAATCTTTCATGCCCCTCGGCCTTTTCTTTCAACCAGTTGTTAAAGTCTAAGAGTGTTGGTTGCTGCCAATTGTGTCTAACACTTTGCATTGACCAAGCCTCCTTGAGGTTAGGCGGAAGTTTACTAACAGCTTGGTTTAACAGGTTAACACTCTTTAGATCATATTTTAAAGACAATGATTTGAAAACTGCTTCGAGGCCAGATATGGCAGAGGAGAAACTAATGACATTTTCCGAATTGTGCATCTTAAGTGGAGGCAAAGTATTCAACTTATCAAGTTGCGCACCAACAATGGCATGTAGTTGCCCAAACTTCCGTTGCAGGGTGGCCAGCGCATCCTTGTACATAACGCCACTATAACTAAACTCCGCAATTGCGGTTTTTGCTTTGCCTGTGACGAGCGTATTTAAGTATGTCAGTTTCGCATCATTGGTGAGAACAGCGGAATCAACGGTGGACTTAAACTGACTAAACCATTCGTGCCAGTTTAACGGGTTGCCGTCAAACTGGGCTAACTTCCATTCAGGAAGATGATCTTTGCGGCTATGCATCAAAAATTCTGCCAGTTCACGAGCGGAGAGAGGTTGATCCGATGAACAACCTTGGTTCGGATAAGCGAAAGACGGTGCGTAGTCTTCGTTGACTGGCTGATAACCAGTATTAGTATGACTGACAAAAAGCGAACATGTTGTGGATGAACCAGGGGAGTATTAAAATACACAGTCCCAACACTAGTATATGGAGCGGCGGTGTTACACGATGGGACAACAGTTGTCACATTAGAAAAAATGTTTCCAGCATTACAACACTGAGCAGGCGTGACGATTGGAGTTGTAGCTGCAAATCGCCATAAGTTTGCATCACTTGTGTAGTAATCGTTGATATTACGTGACACAGTATGCGGAACAAAGGGAAGATTATATTGCGTCTGGACTGGCGCTGCATGGCAATTAGGTGCCGAAAAGAAAACCGGCGTTGGGTTTACTCCAGAAGATGAGAAGCCACTACCAGCAAATGCAGGTGACAAAGAAACAAAACCAGAACCGGGTTGTACCGGTAACATTGGGACAGGTAATGATTCCGGTTGCGCGATGGCAAAACTACCATTAGTTATGTTTGAACTCATGGTCTGTAAAGGAACAGCAGACGGTGGTGGACACACGTGTGCACTAGAATGCATATCGTTAACTGGGAATGGAACAGAAGCTTGCAATGGCAAAAGGCTTGCACTGCAAACATGAGGCATAGCCCGATGTCCATAACTATGGATTCCCGGGTCACTCAATGTTGTGTGCTCATGGTTATGACTATTACTGTTTTGAATTGCATGAGCGAGGATGGCGGAAGTCGTCGGTCCTGACGAAATGGGCACAGGAGTAAAGGCCAGCAAACCTGGCGCACTAACAACGTCAGGAGGTGCCTGTGAACTAACAGAGTCTACCCAATTAGTAACGCGATCGGTTGCTACTTTTGAAATAGGTTGACTTACTCCTGTCGAGTTACTTTCAGGTAGGTTCTCGCTAACCTCAGGTCCTCAAGTTCAAACGCTTTCAGTTCCACTTCAATTAGTTGTTTTTTATTACTTTCAGCCAATTGCTCTTGTTCAAGCTGACTTTGTTGAAACTTGAGACGGTTCTCTTGCTCTTTAAGTCTTAAAGATACTTGATACAGCCTTTCCAGCTCCTCATGGCGTCGTTTTACTGAAGCTAACTCATGCCAATTCTCACTTTATGACATAGTGCGAACAGTCGACATATGACGAGTGGAAGCAGATTTATCAGACGTATGTGAGTCAAGTTTTCTACTATCCTTAGACTTATTAGAGACCTTAGACCTGTTTTCAGATACTCGCGCTTCTGAACATCTTGTTTTGTGCGAGCGTGAGGATGTCTCAGACCTAGTCTGTTGTAAAAATCCCTTGCTGCCTGAAATGCCGGCTGCTGGAACTGACGAAGGTTCAAGGCTCATCTTGTAACTCTGAGCTTCATGCATTACTTTATCGTTAATTTCGGTTACTTTCTTAAGCCAAAGGTCTTGCTGAGCAATAATTTTTTCAGGATTTTCCGTTTTCCCGCTAACCTAATTACTTGCTCATTGGTGTCGACAGCTTTTTCGAAAGCGATTTTACATTTGTTAACAGCATTACCAATTTTTGTGGTGCGACTATTATTCTCAATGTACTCAAGTAACAATGAGTGATCTTTAAGTAGCTCATTTTCTAGATTTTGACGGGTTTCGAATAAATTGCCTATCTCAATATGGAGTTTTTGTCCATGTTTTTCACAAATTGACAATATTCTACGGATGCTCACTTATAGAAAACAATCAATAAAATGAGATACTGTTTTGGTACGTAATTTAATTTGCATTAATAAATCAACATTAGCTTACAAGATGGGGGAACTTGACGTCTCAAAGCTTCTGCCTGAAGCCTATTTGTTATAGCTTTCCGAGCTTTGAGGGGTAAGCGGTTCCGCTTCATACGTGTCTTAAGGATGCTAAGATTAGCGCTATAACGCCTTAGAAGGAGGAGAGTCTTTAACTCAAGGGAAAAAGGCTGTGAAGCTATTTGTACTTCTCAATTAGTACCTGGTCCTTAGCCTTACGCTTAGAGATAAAGTCTTTAACGACGTTCAGAACGAGAATACCTGTTGAACCTAAATTTTCTTCTATATCCTCGGTTCCGTTCCGTCTACAGTATACGATCGCACAAATGTTTGTCCTATACCTTAATAACAAAGTGACAAATTGCTCACTACTCAGCTTACGGTTATTGTTGCTGCGGTGCCTACTTATCGAGTTATTAATGGCGTCGTGCTAAATTACAAGGTCGTTACGGTGCGACAAGTAGTGATGAAGGTAGTAGTGTATTGTTTTCTGAGAGTCCCTAGCGTTAAAGTTCAAACTTAAACCTGGCCTCGTAAAGCAAGTATCTTTAACGCACTTCTGGGACGGAGCGGGAAGTTTTCGGAGCGCGTGATCCAAGGAACTAGCTCCTAGAAAGAAAACCATATACTTAAGGGAACTATGCGACGCTACGTTACGCTTAAATACCAATGGAGCTGAAAATTAAGTAGGTCGGTTGAACTCCAACAAGACACACGGAGTAAACCTGAGGATGAAATAATTCTTAACTCCCTTAATATCACCGTACCTGATCACTTAACTTTACTGTCACGCAATAAAGTCAATAATCAGACGGGCTGAAACAGCTTTGTTTTACTTGAAGCGAACTGGCTTTCAGTGTCACCAATGGTGGGTGGGGATGAGGCAAATTGGTTAAGTTCCAACAACACACGCGGAAGAAAGCTGAGGATGAGAAAACTCAACTTAATTTGCCTGATATTTTGCTACCAGACCACTTAAAATAAGGTTGGTGTCATCTTACAGCACAGTTTTGCAGAATTCTGGAGACGTTTTGAGGATTTTTTGGCAATTTTTTATTTTTTTTTCGCAAAGTTTTTCCGAAAATTTTGGCCAGTAGGTTCGAGTCATAAACGAATCCAAAAAACTAGTCCAGTACCTCCTGTCTATGTTCCGATTTCACAGATTAATATTCCGTTCTCATATATCCAAAAATTTTTGGTATCGAGAAAAAATGTAAAGTAAATTGTCTAAGTACCGATTGTAAGATATTCGAGTTCAACGGAACTGTCCAAAAATTTTTGGGTATTGAGAAAAATTACCGGGGGCTAGCTTGCAGGAAAAAATTTCAAAATGTATGTCAGCGTAAATCAATTTTATAGCACAATTTGAATGTTTTTTTTTAAAAAACTAGTCGAGTTTTACAGTTTTGAAGATTGGCGACACCGGGAAAAATCCAAAAACTTCGGGTGTCGAGAAAAACACAGCTCAAAAGTGTTCAAGTCAACAATCAGGGCACCTGAACAGGCCTCTGTACACCTGTCGGCTTACAGACTCTTCGTCCAACTGTACACCTCCAGTTTTGGCCAATGAGAATATGCCGACGACTTTGGAACAGCTTTGACAGTGAGCTGTCGGCCAGTAAGCAGAGTGTCTCGAAGCGCAGTCTGTCCTTGTTCTTCTCCAGGAGTCCGGGGCAGAATAGCTTACCGGACCTGGGTAGTGTCTCACTGTGAACTGCAGCTGCCTCAGTCTGTCCACCTGGAACGCCTCACTCTCCCAGTGCACCTGACTCGCCTTCTCCAAAAAGGAACTGTCACTCGCCTTCGAAAACCGAAGCTCCACTCAGGTGGATCAAAACTCAATCTTCCTGGTAAATGCAATGATTTGACCGCAACACCACTGACACCTTTTAACAGGGAGTATTGAATGTGCTTTAATTACACTGGTGAAAATTAACAAATCATCTTAATAGACTTGAGCTGCTCACAGATACTAAAACACTGTGCGCGTTTATCAGCTGAACTGTGCGTGTCTCTCGTGCAAATGCCAGAATAACGGTCCCTTGTGGGGCGCCAAAATAAGCGCTCAAACTCATCAAAAATCTCTATCGAGCATAAATATCGTATTGCTTCAATCATCAACTTGTTTCGGTACAAATCGGCGCAAGTTAGCCACAAGAACCGGTCGGTAATGTCCTTGAGACAAATTGCTCCTTATGGCGGTCAGCCTTAATCAAGGCTGAACCGAATTAGAACCAAAAAAACAGTTAAAATAGGATATTACCCCGGTTTTTATTATATTAATGCATGGGCAGGTGGGGGACTCGAACCTACGTCAACTGTTATGGTACGTTACTTTGTCTTAGTCCGCTCGGCCAACTGTGCTTATTTTATATGCATTTATACTCTTGTTTTATATGCATCTATACTCTACATTTGCGTTGCAACACAACTGGTTAATAAATATATAGAGCTGTAAAATTGTTTATTGATATTTTTGTTTGTAAATATTTAACATAAATTGCTTAAACTAAATATCAATACACCAATTGAATTTCATGAGAAACTTTATTTGCTTAAGTTGTTCAGATGAATTAGTAACGAGAAAAGTTAAAAATACCCGAAAAACTTTCTGGGTCTTGTGCTTTTATTAGAAATTCAATAGCGTTTCTTCATTTACAATTCAAAATTTTGCAGTCCAATCCAATCGTTCAGAAAAGCAATTGAAATTCATTCATTTTTTAGCTTAACATTAGGTTATTCAGATTATGAAAGCCACAGAAAAGTTAAGTTGTTTTTTTCTTGAAAGTACTGTTAAGGAAAACACTATTATGAAGTCTTCAAAGGAGTCTCAGTTGTAAGAAAAATATTAAAAACCAGGTCAGATCTCACCAAATGTCTTCTTGTTTTGAATTAGAACAAATTGTGAAGTAATTATCGTGCCTGATGTAAGTAATGATGTAAGTCAACCCAATGGTTATTATTTAGGTTAAGGACGGTTTTAACATTACTCTTCTTTGAAACAATTCCATAAAAACATCTCGTAAGTTTGTTGGCTCAAAACTCTCGATATTTTTACTTTGTCAGTTACCACGCTACAATAAAGACGTGAACTTTAATTGCTTTAAAAAAAATTTCCGTCACTTTTTGGAGCATGTTTTTCAATAGAAAAGCAGCAACTTTTTTTGAGCGCAAAAACATTAAAAGTTTGAAGTCCAAGTTCACTTTTTTAATTTGACCGCGTCAATGAAGGCATCTAATTTTGACTTCGGAGACCGCTGAAATCACCCTGTATCTCTGCAACCAGCTGTTTTAAAGGTGCGTGTATGGAGACCGTGTTTTTAATGTCGAGTTTTTACGGTAATTGTTGAAAGTTATCAAACAATGATCAAGAAGTGAGTTTTGTTTGTTTTGAAAACAATGACCGTTATATAACTTTTTTTATGTTGAAAACTTGGCTGACTCACTGCTAAAAACTATTAAAACAACTTGAGGCTGATAGATTATTGCAAGAATTGCTAAATTGTGCTCTTAAAATCAAATGATTCTCATCGATTTATAGGCTATCCACATCCGTTATAATATATTTTTTTATGAGTGAAAGGTTTATAAATAACAGTATTAAGAAGTATTGGTGAGTGTCTGATTGTTAGAAAATGATGAAGTTTTTCTTCAGTGAGTAAAAAAATTGTCAGAACTCACAAAGTATTTCTCATTTCGAATAAAAACAAACTGTTAAGTAATTATCGTCCCTGAGTAATGAATTGTAGAGAATTTTGAGTAATGACTTACCGAATGTAAGTCAACCCAATTTGTACTAGTTGATGTTTGAATTAATACCACTTTTAGTATTAAGCTTCTCCTAAACTATTCAGAAAAACAAAAATTCGTAGTTTGTTCGATGAGAGGTTCAATTATCCTAGAGCAAGAGCTTTTCGGAAACCATTGCACAACTTGTCAAGATAATCCCTTCGCTGTTGCAAGCTGCTGAAAATCGAGATAAAAAATGTATATAAAACAATTAAGTTATGATCACACAAAAATTGTCCATATCAATGCAAAGCTTCGAATTTTTTGAAGTTTAACTTCGTTTTCACTTGCTTTAATCAATTGTTTTCCCATTTTGATGAAAAGATTGCGTTTCGAGTAGATTTTTTTTCATCCAACCGAATTTCGATTTTCAGCATAGCGTTTTGGACATAGTTTTATCTGAAAAATATTGTTGTCTTGAGCTAAACTTTAAAAACGCTAAGCTTGTCTCATAAAACTTGACTAACTTTTTCACCTGAGAGCAGTTTTGCATCCTGTCGAGAATCCTTTTTAGGGGATATTCCAAGGGGCTGGGGGTCACCACTTACAGCAAAAATCTAGAATAGGAGTCTTCAGTTTTTTTGAAGCACTTCTATTGTAGGGACGTGTGAATGAAATTGAGGTCTTTTCTACGAAGTAGAGCAACCTCTCTTTTTAGTCTTGCCAAGCCTACCTTAACATAAGTGGACACAATACATAACTCCTTCCCCTAAAATATGCCCATAATTTTTTCCTTATTTTATTACGTCTGGTAAGTAACTTTAACTGCTCTATATTCCAAACTGTTTATTTCTGTTCTAAGACAATTTTTCCTGGTCTGTATGAAATTCTTGACAACAAAATCTGAACAAAAACAGTTCACTTATTGGTTTCTTCACTAACAGTTGGATGCTTATATTTAGCTTAATTGACAAAAAATGGTTTCAAAATTTGATCACTGTTGTTTGGCTTACAGATGCGTCTTTTTCTATTGTTTTTTCCTGAAGTTTGCTTTTTTCTTTAAAGTCAGGAGTTAGGCGACCGTTTTTGATTTTTGTGAGTAGAAACTTCTGATTTTGTAGATCTCACTTTGACCATGTTCGTATCAAAAATCCCTACTCCGGCAATACAAACTCCGGTAATTCTCAGCCCCATCGTATGAGTTGGTCTACCTGGTTTTCTCGTTTATCTTCTGCGTTTTTTTGGCGGCTCCTTGGCAAATTCGATAAAGTAGAAAATTTTGCAAAAAAATGACAAATTAGCAGAAAAATTATTGATTTTTATTAGGAGGTTTAAATCTGATAGGCTTACCTATAAATGAAAAAGTCTAAAACCAGGTGAAACTTCGAAACAAAAAACGAGGTTTTTTCCCTGACGAAATTGGTCATCAAGTAATTTGACCAGTTTATTAAGCATTTTAAGTGTCAAATACTTGCTGATAATTCAATCAGCCTCAAATCTCTGAATCAAAGATTTTTTATTTTTTTATTTTTTATTATCATCACTTAAAAACATATGAAATTTTTTTGCCAAACTCTCACTTCAACAATCCTTTCTGAAATCTAGAGAAACTAACGCCAATAAAGTAAGTATAATTTATTTAAGTAGGTATATTTTATTTTTGGAAGCTCCGATCTTTTGCGACAACCAAACACTTTTTTCCATTTTATGTCAAACTTCACGCCTTTTTCTATATGATATTGGAGAGATTCATTTGAGTTCATATGGGATTGAATTCAAGTTACTCTTTCCCGATAGAAAATTAAATATTATTTTCAATAAAGGATAATCAAACAAAACAAGACTGTTCGTACTCAGGGCAAAGCCCTGATTGTTCCGACTGTCCCTTAGTTAATATCAAATAGTTTTTGGTAAACAAAAATAAAAAACCGAGATATTTTGGACAACATCAAAGTGTAACATTTTGAGTCGCACGAAATTAATACGACCAATTAGCTAGCCTCAATTCAATTTGCAACGCACAAATACTTTGCGTTACGCTCTCAGCATTATGAATAAACTCATCAAAGGGAAAAAAATTTAGTCCAGAACATGGAAAATTTGTCTATTTTCAAACCCCCAGAAATTTAGAAAAAACAATCGGAGGCAAAATATCTTTTTACGTTTGAATGCACAAAGTCGATATCTTGAAAGAGGTTTTTAAAATTTCTGTTGAAAGTTATTAATTCGATCGGTGAAAACTGACTGAATAAAAATACCTCACCGAGCATAAATATTCTGTTTTCTTTGAAAGTCGGAACAAAAAAACACTTTAGCATTTACTAACAAAACAAAACAACAGATCATGCGCCTGCATAAAACGGAAAAAATTGAGTAGTAGCTAAAAACTGATTTTGTACTCAACTAAAAAAAAGTATTTTAGAGTTATTGTCAATGGAAATTTTATTGTGAAAACACTGAACTTAATTATATTTTATTTTTTTTTTCATTCTAGTTCATTTCTCATTTAGTTAATGCTTAATCGTTCCCGCACTAGAGTTCCATGGAAAGAAATGGATTATGATGGAGTATGTCGCCAAAAACTTAACCCATCTACTCGAAATTAATGAACCATTTAACCATGAAAATGGATTTTAAGGGGATTTAAATCGATTGTTTTTATTATTCAAAAATCCAATATAATCCATAAAAATCTATTATAATCTAACTTTTTATTACAATAAAATTCATTTTTTTGTTCATAAAGTCCATGAAAAATGATTATTGTTCGCAAATATGAAACGTTTACACTATTTTTAATAGCGTTTTGCTAAGCTTCAACCCGAGCGAACATGTTTATCCTCGTGTGCCCACTTTCCCGAAGTTTCACATCCCCAATCCTCCTTACACACCCTCAAACCCCTTCCCACACCCCGTCCCACACTCCATTCCACACGCCATCCCACCCCATTAATCCTTAAAACCTACCCCCGACACATACCCTAATACCCCCCAAACACCAAACATCATTTCAGACCTCCACCCCGCGCACACCTTTCCACCCCTCTACCCCCACCCCAAACACCCCATTCATCATCTTCTCCCCTCACGTAAATTAAATGCAACTGCCCCTTTGTGAAAAGTTTGCACTGCGTTGAAATATTTAGTCTAGCTTTAGAAAACGTCTATTAATCCATATGAATCTGTCGTGAGGCGACCTTCGGTACCTCGTTATTCAACTTGTCCTTTTGCAGTCTTGCTGCAGAATTATGTTAATTTCACTAACCAATGTCATAGTTCTAACCTATACAAAATACCACGATATGTGTGTTCACTCTTTGCTATCTACATCGTTTGCTAGATGTTCTTTATTCATTCTCATCCCCATTATCATTCTGGATAATAGTCTAAGCTCAAGAATAAATTGAAACTAAGCGACTATATTGATTCAGGTAACTAAATTTTCTATAGAACAAAACAATTTACTTTTTATTTAACAGCGAAATTTTCACTCCAAAACCTCGACAAATGTCATGGCGCAGCCAGCAGTTCCTGTGAACGAAGACAGGACTGACCTGTTAGGCATTCCCTCTTTCTGGACGAAAGCTTCTATTAACCCGCAATTTCTTTGGGAATCGTGGATATGTCAATTTTTCTTGGCCGCTGGTCTGAAAGATAACATCAACCCTCATGACCTTCTAATCGAACCCGCAGAGGTCCTTGATGAACTCCCTCCAAGACCTGAGACAGTTGCTCGAAGGCTCGAAGACAGATAGATCAAGCGGCGATTTGAAGAATTAACGAACTAAACGTTGAGAGGAGGAGAAAAGGTCCTAGAATCAGTCAGAATTGATTCTACCACGAAGCTGAGGCTCTTCTGAAATCTCGGTTGTTCTTTGCTTTGGGGAGCGAATGGAAGAGACGTTTTGCGGACTCTTTTTCTCACACGGATATCAGCGCTATCCCCTTTCGAGATTTTCATAATGGCTGCGAAACGTTATTCAAGGTCGAGCGGGACTATACGGTTGAACGTAAAAAGCTGTAGAATACAGTATTTATGCTTGCAAATGATACTTTTTCGTCATTTTACACTCGTCTTAGTGCTCATGTGGCCCTGTAAAATCGGCCTAATGCCTAAGAAAGGGAGACCTTGAAAGACCTCTTTATTGGACGAATTCGAGATGTAGATGTTCAACAACTTATTAAGGCTAATCCTGATCTTGATGACACTTTAAAACTCGCACTTGAGGACGAAAAGGGTGCAAGTACGTCTGCTCAATTCCAAAAACTACTCCCTCATAATCAGCATTCAAACGCTATCAAGATTAAACAGGAACCCACTTTCTCTATTCAGTCGTCTAGAGGAAAACGTAATTATCCTCAAGCTCAAAACAATCGACAAAACTCACAAAGCAGCCAAGGGAATAAGTCATGTTACTTCTGTCGTAATACTTTTAGTCCGGATCAACGAAAATCTTGTCCAGCTCGAGAAGTTACGTGTTACGTTCTGTCGGAAACGTGGTCATTTCGCAAAGTGCTGCAAATCGTCGAAATGAGGAGTAAATCTGGTTCATGAAAATGAGGAAGCTTCAAGTCCCTATATAGACTGCAATTTCATAGATGTTGAACATGACAGTGAACCAGAATATGGGGTTTTACAATTGGAATCCGCTGTCAGGATCAATAGTATCGAAACCCTCAAGTTAAGCGGAGGAAAATCAAAATCCAGGAGCCTCAGTATCCAGTTGCGTTCAGGTTACAGTTTTTTTCAACTGTCGACACAGAAAGACCAGTTTTGGTCCTGAATAAACGTACCTGTGACTTACTTTTGCAACGAAACCCGTCAATTGAGTTTCGGGATATCACACGATACCCTATAGATAATTTGTATGTTGACTAAACAGCCCATTCGTCGCCTCGGTTCGATTCAAATCCCGATTTCTTCTAGCGGCTGGAAGGTGGATAACGACCAGTTCCTCATTTCGGAAAACAGAACTCGTAACCTTCTAGGCTTGGATCTGCAGGAGCAACTAGGTGTCATTTTTACACAGTTGAAAGCTGAAACCGTTCAATCACTGGATCATATTTCCCCGGATCCGATATCAGATTGTTGGAGTTCTTTCTTTGTAAAAAAACACGCCCATGTTTTCAGTCGTTTAGGTCGATCTAAACATCACAAAGTTCATACTAACTTCAAAATCCCTCTGGTGCCACGTCAAATTAAAGGACGCAGACTTCCGATCCATATTCAGGATAGAGTTGCGAGCGAAAAAAAAAGTCCAATGGAGCAAGGTCATATTGAAAAATTGGACAAAAGTACGACTGATTTCTTCATAGCGCCTAGTGGGTTAACTGCAAAAAAAGATGGCTCAATCAAATTTGCCCTTAAAGCTAAGCCAATAAATGCTCAGATCTGGAAAAACAAGTACCAGATGCCGAACATTCATGAACTCATCAATTCCGAGGCGCAGATTATAACTGGAAATTTACTTGCGTTCAGTCAATTGCCATTGTCGTCGCTCACTAGCAGTCATTGCAACTGTAAAATTTTGTGAGGAGAGGCTACAGGAACGTACTGATTCGAGACCGGGTTTTATGGTTTAACCGATATGCCTACCAAACTCCAGAAGGCAATGGACTGTACCTTACAGGGGCTAGAAGGTGTCATTTGTTATCTCGATGACAATTTGATAGTTACAAAAGGAGATGTCCAGGAACATAACGAACTGGTTGAAAAGGTGATACAAAGATTTGATGTGGAAGGCTGGGCTCTAAAACTGAGTAAGTGCGAATTCTCTGGTAACCAACTAACTTGGTTAAGGTATGACAATAATGAGGACGGTTACTCTCCTAAATTTTCAAAGATCGAGGCAATTCAATCACGCAAACCTCCGTGAAATCTGAAACAACCTCGCTTGTTCATGGGAACGTTAAATCATTTAAAAAGGTTTATACCCAATTTACATACCCATACTGTTCAATTTCGGGCATCTTTAAAGGCCTGTAACAAACAGTCGTTCATGTGGGGGAGGAGCAGAATAAAGCCTTTAAAAGCATAATCAATTTGATTGCCAAAATCCCTAGTCTTTATCTTTTTGATTAGTCAAAAGAACTCAAGGCTAAAATGTGACGCTATTCATTATGGCTTAGGAGCTTGCCTTGAACAAGAAATCGAACCGGGAGTTTGAGCCCCAACCGTTTTTGCTTCGAGTTATCTTAATAATGCGGAGGATAAAAATAGTACCAATGAACTGGAATTGTTGGCAATTGCTTAGGCCCGCGAACTTTTTTGGTACCTATCTGTTTGGTACTCGTTTTAAAGTGTTCACTGATCATGAAGCTATCATTTCGGCATTAAATGAAAATTATAATACTAAGTCGTATCAATCTCGTCTTGCCCGATGGGCAGATCGCTTATTACCGTTCGATTTCGAGATCATTCCTGTTCCCGGGGTCACGTTGGGGATAGTCGATTACTTATCTCGTTGTCCTACGTTTTCAGCTCATGAGCCCTCTAAATACGACGAACTCTTCGTTGTTAAATCTATTGAGGCTTTTCATCAGTCCCTCCCTTTCATTAACTCTTATGATTCATCTAAATTGAGGGATAAAGGTTGTCCGCCTTCGCAAGAGGGTGCTCAATTCTCGTCGCAGTATGATATTGCCAATTCAATACCGCGCCGCTAAGGGGCGATGAAAAGTTTGCTCAAAGTTTCAGCCAATCAAATCGCGTTATGCAAATAGGTTGTTTGAACTCTTTACCGAAACAGGGCATTGGTTTATGCTCACAAGAGATTAACCAATCAGAAACAGGTATGCATATTGATAATAGTAGACCAGTTTGCGTTTCCAAATTCATTGTCTCCGATCTGAATCTTTACGAAACAGTCATCAAATTCCATTTTTATCAATTGCAAATCTAAAATCTATCGTCATGAACCAACCGCCAGGAATTAATCAAACTACTACTGAGTTGAACTCTACTCTCACTCAACTCGACTCCAAGACTTGACTCAATTCGGCAGCCAAACAGGCTGATTTACTATTGTTCGTGGAATCATTTTCACTCAATTCTTCGAACTTCTATCGACCAAGTCCGCATCCGCCAATGAGATCTCGACACTTGAGCCGAAACTCTCGACTGGATCAGATACGTCAGCAAAATCGGACCCGAGAACGAGCTGCCAAACTGGGAAGGTTAACACTGTCGCAAGAGTTGGGGTTCTTGTCGTCAATGGAGGCAAACCTCTTCTTTCGTCTTCAAAGAAAGAAATTGTGGGGCTGCCTGGACTCTTTGATGCGGATTTTTGACAGAGTTGACGGAGGAAGACCGTTTTCTGGGCCCTATGAAACGAGCTATCATCAACAAGGACATCACATGATTCAATAAGCTCTGATCTTATAAGCTCCGATCAATAAGCTCGGAGCTCGAGCGGCAAACAAGTGGTCGCAGTTTAAGCGAAACCTTCCAACGGATGGGGGGTAAGGTCCTCAAGAAACTAGCAACCCGTCATTCGGACCTCGCTCATTCTCTCAAGTCGGGCCTTAAGCATAACACCCTTCGTTTTCCGACTATAGGAACGAATGTAACGCCTCCGGGGGCACAAATTAATCCCCGAAGATTACCAGCTCTGCAACCTCGTCGACCGTCAAAAACAAGTAAACTAGAAAATCTTCTAATGTCTGATCCTAACCGAGTTAAAGTCTATAGGAAAATTATAGATCGCCAATCGGGGAAACCTCTTTATAAGCCGGCTAAACTCAAGATTGTCCGTATTACCGATCAAACTCTTGTTACTGACAATGGGAAAGTTTATCGAAAAAAAAATGTTTGCCTCAAACCTAATTCTCGAGATACCATTTCAACTGCTCCGAACACTCTAGGAGATCGCCTTCAAGCCTTGAATCATACCTCTCATGGTGTAGTTAAGAGGCCAGCTACGCCGTCTTAGCCTGTGATGCTGGAACAACGGCCTAAAAATAAAAACTTATCTGCCTCGATGGTGGACCTTACGGTGGACTCCTCAAATGAGAGTTCGGTTGGATCAAATGGCGGCCTACAACTTGTGCAGGACTCTTCTCCCGTGGAGAAACGACAGAGGCTTCAGTAAGACTCACCTCCGGTTAAGTTTGCTCAACAGCCTAAGCCCACATCTCCGCGTCAAACTTCGACAAGTGCTACCCCCTCGTCACTTGCCATCTCTATCGCTAGACTTCCTAGCTCATCAACTTCGTCTCATCCGCAGACCACACATTGTGCCACTTCTTCACCTACTACCGCTACTTTCGACAAACTTCCTGGCCTCAGCCCTGCCAATCCGAGGATTATTATTTCTTCGCCGGAAACTGTGTCTTCACAGGGCCCTGTTCATCCCTCTCATTCCGCGTCCTCAGAGCCCTACTCATCTTATCCGTCGCTATCTCTTCCTGCTCAACCAGTGGTTGACGACTCAGAGACAGTCAGGACTTCACTTCGCAGTAAGAAGCCAACTAAGTTCTTTGGCAAACCCTTACGGCATTCCGTCAAATCGGTCGATGAGGATCAAATTTTGCCCTCTGAAAGGGTGCTCGGATCTTCGCCCTCGCCACGGAAACCCCTCATTCAGGACCGGTTTCAAACTGGATCTACAATGATGTCCTCTCCCTATCTCGCTCAGGTCAATGAAACTCCAGAAAAGAATTGACTAGATTACAAGTATCAAACTCTGCTAAACTCGCAAAATCATTTTCTCAGATATATTTTGTTTCTTTTGTTCTACTACACGGCAATTGTGTGAGATAGAAGGGCTATCAACTTATGCTCGTCTGGGTGCAGTTATTCTAATTTTTGGCTGTTCACCAAATTTTTTTGTCCCGCGGTGAATGTCGTGAGGCGGCCTTCAGTACCTCGTTTTTCAACTTATCCTTTTGCAGTCTTGCTGCAGATTAATGTTAATTTCACTAACCATGGTCATAATTCTAACCTATACAAATTACCACGATGTGCGTGTTATCTCTTTGCTATCTACATCGTTTGCTAGATGTTCTTTATTCTTTCTCATCCTCATTATTATTCTGGATAAAATTCTAAACTCAAGAATAAATTGAAACTAAGCAACTATACTGATTCAAGTAACTAAATATTTTATTCAAGAAGACTATTTACTTCCTGTTGAACAACGAAACTTTCACTCCAAAACCTCGGCAAATGTCAGAATCGATTGTAATCGATTAAAATGGATTGTATTGATTTGCCAAAAAAAAATTATTAACAATTTTTATAAGATTAATATTGAGTGTGATTTTGATTTTTGTGGAGACTCACCATGAAAATTTAATATAGGTTGTTATTATCCATAAAATTTCAGAGGGGGTAGATAAGAATTATTTTTGATTCAAAACATAAAACTATTTAAAAACGCCTGTGTAAAAAAATTGTTTTTTTTAGCTTTTTAAGTTTTTAAAGCCAATTCCAGCCAAAAAATTAGCAAATCTTGGCGTTAAAGAGGTTTCAGAAGAAATCAAGTGTGGTGGTCTTGAAATTGGTCAAAATATGTCCTTTGGTTTAAAATGTAGTTCCAATCTCTGCAGTTAACATCGTGTTCATTGTCGCTTCTTTCGTTTTTTCACTCGAACTATTTCTTTTCACAATGGATAAAGTATTAAAGAACCAGAAAGTATTCAGTTTCCTGTGAACTATTAACGGGGGGAGAGACATTCATCTGTTAGTTAACATTTTTTAAAATTTTTTATCTGAAACAATTGATAAAACCCTGTTAACCAAACAGAATATTCTCTACTTTATCCTCTTCAGTAAAAGCTAACAATACTAACACATTAAATTCCAACGCCCGAAATTCTCTTTTGAAAATCTAAAACTAAAACTTCTGGCACAAAATTTAAGTGCATAGTTAGCATATTCATTTCACAAATCCTAATTCTGTAACTTTTTTGTTTTTCAAGAAATTTTTTGATAACGAAAGCTCTGCTGTAAAACTAATGAGTTAGGACCGAAGTGTAACTCATAGAGTAATTTCGGATAGAGTACACCGTCTGCTCGTCACGCTATCTTATTTTCGGCCGGATAGATTCGTGCAACTTCTTAGTCTAATACCGATCCTAATCTTACTCTTATACTATCTAGTCTCAGGTTGTTTAACTAGTCTCTGCTAGGCTCAATAGATCTAGGGTATACTGGTTTATTGCGGCTGCTGAAGTACTCGGGAGAGTCCAACTAATTTCTAAGTTAAATTCAAATCTCTCTGGTGCTGAAATTACAAGTATTTCTAGCACTTACAAATAAGTGGATTGTTAGTTAGATGGATCATGATTGGTTAATATTAAATACTTTACATTGGTAAAATATCTAATTTATCCAATCATAAAATGTAGTTTAGATCAGGTTCCACCCATCCGGGTTTTACAGAGTTTTTTAGAATAGTTCTTCTGTAATTCGAAGGATGGATGATGGACGTTGGTATTTGGCGAACATCATATTTCTTTTCCGTTTTCTCTTGTTAGAGAAGTTCCAGCAAACGTTGTGTCTTCTTGTGACAACGACTGTGTCTCCGCAACAAACTCAAATCTGTTTTCAGAATGGTTGGCTATGTCAGGTTTTTCTGTTTCTCGTGGAGAACTTCTTTTGTGTCTGATCTTGTCTGGGAATGGCGTGGAGATTGTGCGTGGAGGGGATGCCTGGTTACTCGGATCTGTACGTATACTTGAACATCGAGGTGGTCATTGGTCTAGTTCAATGAAGTCCTTTTCTGCGAAGTCAAGTCGTACTCTAAATCCTTTGAGTTGTGATTGTGAGCGGCATATTGATTGTAGTTGGCCATTCTTTCTCGATTGTAGTGGGGTCGTTTTGTCTTTTGATGTTCGTCCTTGGTGTTGTATTCTGATCTATGTATTGCATAATGTAATTTACATTTTATAAAACTTTTATTAGTTTAATATTTTTTTATTATGATTTTAGTTAGTTGTTTTCACAAAAGCTTTTTGTTTAGTTCAGTTATTTTGAAGAGTTACTCACCCTTGAGTAGCTCTTATTAAAAATAGGAGTGTGTGTCACAAAGCGTGGATGTAGCGCGGTGGGTTAGGCCGGCTATAGCATGCTCAGGACGTCCTCTTCTGGTGGGTTAGGCCAGGAGTGGGAGTATGATTGCATGCGGTTTTTGTGAGAGGTCCTGTTATGTGACAACGTTTTATGTTGGGTTTTTTGTGGTTTTTCTTATGTCTTGTTGGTTGTGTCCTTTTTTCAAAAATCAAATTGTTTGTGGTATGGGTTTGTCCTTCGACTTTTTTGTGTTTTATTATTTCTTTCTTAGACTTTATAATAGTCTTCAAAAGAATAATTTATCCAGTTTTAAACTGGGTTAATCCAGTTTGGGTACCGTTGGTTTCCTTTTCTTAGTCATGCTGTTATTCTATGATTTGTGGTATTTAGTAAGCTGCGTTGGTTAGTGTTGTTTAGTGTATGATTCCTTTCCAACCGGGTTAAAGGAAAGTTTGAAACGTGTTATCTTGTGTTAGAGTTGTTGAGTGTGAAAGCTTGAAACTGAAATTCATTATTTTAAACAATTCTTTGTGGGCGAGCTGTGCGAGTGTGGATAGAATTTCTGTGCAAATGAATGGAAATATCAAAAGGTTAGTACTGCATTTTCGTTTTATCAATTTACTACATAGAATTTTTAATTTTACTGCTATTATTGGGAAAAATTAAGTTACAAATTTTCATCATGATTAGATTTACTGCTTGTGGGAAAAATTTAAAAATTAATTTACTGCATTGGTATTAAATTTATTTAATTTGTTGGTGCAAAAGATTAATAGAATTTTTAAATTGTTTGAAGAAGTTTTCGATTTTTTATTTTTCTTTTGTGAAATTTTTAGATGATCATTGGATGAACGCTAAAATGCTAAAGAAAACATGGATAAAGAATGGTGAGTTTCTAATATTTTAATTAGTTAGTAAGATGTATAATTCATACTTACCTGTTAGTCGTCGGGGAAAAAACCATGGGGGAAGATGTCGTGGATGAGATCTGAAGTTGTTAGTAATTTAGCTAAAATGCGGATGATATTTTTAGTTTGAAGCAGTGGCCAAAGCAATTGAAGTGCTTTAATGGTGGTTAGTTCCTCAGTGCGAACTGCAAATTCATAAAGTGTGTTTTGGATTAGATTATATAATTTGTGATTGAATTTAGTGTTATGGATGAATTCTAAAATGGGGATTTCTATAGGTTGTACAAACTCGTGTGGGATAAGGAAGTGTCGGGATTCTTCGGCGTTGAAGGTCTTGGTTATGTGGCAGAAGATATACATTTGGGTTATGGGATCATAATTTCGAAGAATACCATGAAGGTTAGTATCTTTAATGCAATATGTGAAGTTAAGAAAGAATGGTGAGGTGTATTTGGAATTGATGAATTGAAATCGATGGTGTGGTTGTCTGGAGGGAGTGTGTAGGTCAAAGTGATTTTGGATGAAACGATAATAGGTATATGTGTGAGTTTGTTTAGTGCGCAACATAATATCGTGTGAGCAGTGCAAATCTCTTTCATGTGGTGCAAGGAAATGAAAGGTTAGTGAAAATATTTGGAAGCGTTCTTTAAAACTTTCGTAGGCTTGCGTGTCTGTTAGTGCTTCTGAAATAATGTGGTCAAACTTGCGATCGAAGATATTTAGTGTAAATATATATGGTGTTTTAATGAAAAATTTCTCGGTGATTTGTGGGTTAGCAAAGCGATCGTCGTCTAAGAATTGATCTTGGTTAGTTCTGATGATGTTATGATCGTAATTTTCTGGTGTGTATTCATTAGCTCGGGGTGCAGTGTGTGTTTTTAGTGATTTTTTATATCCAATGTAAGTAAATTGTCTAGGTGTTAGTGGTGTAGTGAGTCGATATAGCATGTCCTTATTTCGTTCTATATCGATGTGAGTGTTAGATAAAGGTAAGCAAAGGGGATTAGTAAAATGATAATATGATGTCCAAGGGAGTGTAGGCATTAAAACGTATTCGTCTACAAAGTTACGTGTTTCGTTAGTGTCGTGAGGGGTGTTTAAGGTGTATTGTGGAAATGAGGGTAGGGTGATAGCTAAAAATTCTTTTGTGTTAGTGTGATTTGGATGATTTATATATTCACGGGCTGTTCCTGGTTTTGCTGGGAAAGGATGGTTGGGGAACTTTCTTTTAAAAGTGCGATAAGCTCTATTAGTGCTGAGTGAAGATTCAGTAGATGTGGATGATGGTGCTAATGATTCGGTATAAACTGAAGAGGGTGTAGGGGTAGGGGGGTTGGATGAATCTATTGTGGATGAAATTCGGTTTATGGTTGGGGTGTCAAGGTGGTAGGGTTGTTGTTGTAGGGTAATAAAATTATCTAGTTCTGGGGAGATTCGGGGGGTGTCTGGAGAATGAAATGATTGGTCGGAATGAAGTGAGGAGTAGGTTGGAGTGACTTGGGAAGCATAAGAGGGTGTAGAATTGATTGGGTCAGGGTTATTTGGTAGTATGGGTTGAAAAGGGGGTTGGGAAAAATTTGAGGGGTTGGTGTGAAAATTATTGGATGGAGATGGTTCAGAGTCGGCAAATTCATCGGGGGTTTCAATATTCGGGTTTTTGAGTTGTGAGATGGAGTATATAACTGAGATGTGTGAATTAGTATCGGAATTCATGCCTGATGTTACATTACTGGATGTGAAATCGGGCGGCGGAAAAGCAAAAATAGGTATTATTGGGATTGGAGTGGTGAGGTTGGTTGGGTGGGAATTTGATCGGTGTAAGGATCCAAGTTGTCGGCTCATCGTGGGCTAAAAAAATTATTATTTTGAGACTGAAAAGCGGTGGTATGGGGTTGTTCAATAATTTGTTCATAAGTATTATCATCTTGTGATTGGTGTGTCATTATATGTTGGATGGGACTTTGTGATATGGTTGGTCGAAAATTTGGATTATGTGTTATTGCTAAATTTCGAAAATTACGTGGGACTAGGGAAAATGGATGGTTATGTGGTAGGGGTGGTAACTGTGGTGCTGTTGGCGTTGTGTCTACATTGTTATGTTCTTCGTCGTATGTGTTCTGTCTGGTTGCTATTTTTGTGTTATATTCTTTTATTTGTGCATCTAAAAGAATTTTGTTTATAGATGTAGAAAAGATTCCAAAAAATCCTGCAAAGAGTATGCATGCTACGCTTGCTTGTGTGTTTACTTGTGTGTGTATGGCACATGTGTTGTAGATTCCTTTTAAAAGTGAGAAAAGAAATCCAATAAAGTTAAACATTGCGTATAAAATAGTCAATTTTTCTAAGATGTAGTAGGGCCATCCTAGAAAATCAAGAATCTCATTCTTGAGTGTTACAAAGCTAAAAATATTGATGGGTGAAATATCTTGGGGACGGTATTTTTCACCGTTTAGATATATATAATCTTTAATGTCTTTAAAATATCCGCTATAGTCTTGCGTATAGATGTCTGCAAATCCTGCGGTTTCGGCAAGTTTGCGTAAGTTTTGGTCAATTGATTGTCTTTGTATTGTGTCCATTTGTGCTAATAATTCTTGGAATTGTTGTGTTCTAATGTGATGTTGAATATCTGATTTTGAATATATTCCTATTGATTGTAAGTCTATATTTGGGTTTCGAGCAATAGCGCGAATGCTTACTGGTGAAAATTTTTTGAGTGATTGCATTAATGTGGGGTATGGGGTGAGAAGGTAATATTTATCTTCATCAGGGTTTAGTTGTACTACATTGTGGCTATTTTCTGATCCACATGGGACTGCGGTATCCCAGAAATAGGTTCTTCGTGAAAGTGTGTCAACGAAATGTACTTTATTCTTATAAAAGATAGGTATTCTTTTATAGCATCGTTTATCTTCAAAAACGTATAGTGGTGATACTTTTTTAGTACAAGTATAAAACCATAAGATGTTTCCTTCATAGTCTAAAAAATTTGATCTATTTCCTGATAGTAAATATCCTGCGTAGGGTATTTTTAATACTGCTAGTGCAAGTGATTGTAATATTTGTGTTCTTTCTAATTCACATAGTTGGTGTAGTGTTTCTAATTCAGAGAGTGACATTTCTTGAAAAATTCGGCTAATCGTGTAGTCTAATTTCATATCTAAGTGAATATCATAGCGGATATTACCGAAATATGTACTATTCATTAGTGATAGTTCTTGTAAACGTGTGCTTTGATCGTCTTGGGGCTTTAGACTGTATTGACCTGTATTTTTTTGAAAATGAACTGGTATATATGATGTTCCTTCATTTGGAGGATGACTTGTGGCGTATGGGTCGACTTTTATTTTTCCAGTGGTCATGTCGAATACTTTTTCGTATTCAACTAGTATTTCGGAGTATTGTGTTTTGTGAAGTGGGTTTTTATATTTACATGCAAGTTCTGTTTCTTGATATACTTGAAAACGTGTTAATTTATTTTCTATATTGTGAATATTTCTAGAATTAGAGCTTATTTTTCGTAATGGATTTACTTGTTCATATGGTATTGATTGTATAAAATATTTTTCGTGAAATTTTATCATTCGAGCGTGTATTTTTGCTACTTGAAATGTTGTACATGTGTCTTCGGGGAACCAAACAATTGTTGCTTGTGTTCGTGTTGTAGGGTCACAATAACCTTGATCATTTTTACAAGGTAATCTGATTCCTTGATAGATCATTGTGTTGTCTGATAAATCTCGTGTGAGTTGTATTTTTTCGAGTTGTATTTTCCAATCGAAAAACATTATCTCTTGGTATCCTTTATTTTTTGTGTCTGCTTTGCAGTTTGATGGGTTATTTATACCAATGTGTGGTATCCAATGTTTGTCGTGTATGTCGTAGGTTAATCGTCCGTGTGCGCCGTTATATGGGTATTTGTCATCTAGTTTTATATGTCCTTGGTATCTTTCAAGTTGTGATTGATGTACAGAGTCTGAAAAAACTTGAAAGTATACTAACTTTCTTTCTGAGTTTTTATTTTGTGTGATATTTAGTCTGAGTAACTCGTTTTTACAATCTTTGGGATTTAGGTGTAAAAGTCGTTCTATATTACTCTGGTAAAATGATTCATGGTCAAGTCGATTTTTATTTCCGTTCGAGACTTGTGAACAATGTACTTTCTTTTCGGAAAATGTTGCTGTGAATTTATATCCTGTAACTGTTGTTGCTCGGGCTTTGGAATAAAGTGTTGCTATTACATTTGTAGTTTCTATTGCTTGGGGTTCTGTTTCGCATTGTGATACTTGATTTATTGCATACTTGTGTAGTGTTTTTTGTTCGTTTTCTTCACAATCGTAATGTGTTACTAATAAATCTTGGGGTCCTGTGCGGGGAGAAGGGTTTATGTTTTGATTTGAGATTACTAGAAAAAGGAGTTGGAGAAAAATTAATAGTTTTAGAAAATACATGTGTATGATAATCCTGAGTATGGGTTATAAAATGTGATGTAACCAATTGTCTTTTTGGTATATCTGTCGTATTTATATATTACTTCAGTGGTTATAAATGGTGGTGGTAGTGATTGAGCTGTTATGTTTGGTGGATTTAATGGGTAGGGATGTTGAGTAATGTTGTTTAATTTAACTGTGATTTCAAACTTTAATTGTAAACTGTTTTGTTGGAGTATTTGTATATTGTGATCACGGATATCGTCGTGAATGTCTTGTCGATATTGTAATCTATTAAGTGCCCAGTTGTGAAGGCGATTACTTTCTAGATGTTGTCCAAATAATGGTGGAGGTGCTGTAAATGTATTCCAATCTAGTCTTAAAGGGATATTTGTTGATGATTGTTCTCAATATCTTGCGTCGAGATTATTTGGAAAATTTAAGTTATAAGGCGTCGGTGAAACTTGACTAATTGATGGTGTTGATGGTAGTGACAATGTTTCTGGTAGTGATGAGGATGTTGTATCTGTAGAAATGTCTATTGGGTCATTGATTAAATTTGGTTCACCTTGTGTGAATGATTGTGTTGTCCAATATGGTAGTCGTGATGTTTGGTTTGGGGGGTTAAAGGGATTCTCACGTATTTGTTCAGATGTTGGTGTTGAACCTAAGTAATCTGAGGGTAGGCTTGAAGTACTTCGTTGTGAAAGAAGTGTAGGGGTTTTTGGTAAGATACCGGTTGGATTTTCTGGAGTGCTTTGTGATGGTGATTGAGGTATTTCAAAGTGAACTCGGGAAGTGTGAAAATTTCTATTTCGTCGAGGATGTATAATTTGTCTATTTATTTCTGTTGTGTTTTGGTTCTGACTAGGATTTCGTATTCTACTTAGTTCTTGTGGTAGTGTTGGGTATAGGTTATATGTTGGTTCACTTAAAGGTGCTTGTCGTTGAACTGGTTCTAGTGGTTCAGATAAACGAGCGTGTCGTTCTTCAAAAGTGTATGGGTTATCTTGAAAGGAAATTCGTGTAGATGTTTGAGGGTTTTGAGTAGTTGAAGGTGTTGTTGGGTTATCTTGGGATGATGTCGGTGAAGACTGACTTTGTGACTGTTGGGTAGCAATTTTTGATAGGTTTTTGATTTACTATTTTAGTGAGAAAGTTTATGTTTATTATAATATTCTTCTAAAAAAAGAATTAGGAGGATTGTTGCTAGAGCGAATGTGATGATTGCTTTCTTTATACATTTGCATATGGTCAAAATGAGGGATGATAAAAATGTTATGAAATTTATAAATAATAAAAAAATATCAGTTCTACTGAAAATAGTTCGTATCATTTAGACAAGTTATATGAATCGTACCTGTGGATATAAGCAAGGGTTTTTGAAAATTGGAGAAATAGTTCGAATATAGTGTAGAAAATTTAAAAAAATATTACAAAAAATGATTAAGATTATTAGAAAAGATTCAAGGATATCAAAAAGAAATATTATAAAAGTTTTAAGTATCGTAAAAAATTGTTTGAGGTTTATGATAATTTTAGTGACTGTTTGATAGAAGAGCATTTAAGAAATGACTTCTTGATCGAATATTTTTTGTTGTTTGGGGCAATTTTCAAGTGTGGTCGGATTATTTATTAGTTTTTTGACAAGTGGGTTGAGTTTGGTAAAAAATTGTTGGGGGCAATTTTTGTGGTGATCGGGAGGTCGTCTTTTTCTTTATTTTTGTTTGTCAAATGATCCGGGGTATGGTGAGATTTTTGTACTTTAGGCTAATTAAAATGTTCGTTTTGTTACTTTAGGCTAATTTAACAGATTTGTTTTGGGGGTATTTGAGGTCTGAGTTGGGGAAATATTGTTGATCTTTGAGTTATTAGATAAGGGAGGGTTATGATATTATGGTGATATTTATTTTAGTTGTCAAGTTGGAGTGGTTTGCTTATTTTTGACCTGGAGGTCGTAAAGTTATAGTTATAGATATGCCTGGAGTTTTATATGATTCGTCTAATTGGTCTGAGTTTAAGTTAGAGAAGGTGACGGATTGGATGAATCCTATTGGTTTAAATTTGAACTAGAATTATTGCGTGTTTGTCAGCATGTTATTTTGGAAAATGAAAATTGAAAATGTTCCAAAGTTGCCAAGACTGAAATATAAAGCTAAAATTGCTTTTGAAATTCGACTTTTTTTAATATTTTAGATTGGGGGATGAATATTTTATAAATTTTACGTGGTTGATTTCTAAGTCGTGAAGACTTTCTATGTTCTGATTTGTCGATTTGTTCTTGGGGTATTATTTGTTCGGTCATTTTTCTATTTTTTCTTTCTTTTTGAGATGTTTTTTGGTCTAGGTTTTTTGTATTGTTTTTTGTGGTGGTTGATTTTGTGTTTTTATTTCCGAGGTGAATATCATTTTGTTCCTTTGTTGTGTTTTCCGTATGTGGGTCATTTTGAATAACTTTTAAACCTGTAAAAGAATATAATTGAGTTAGTTCGCGGAGTGCGTATTCTTTTGGATAATAAGGTAATAAGTTATTTCGGTGCTGAACGATTTCTTTTTTGTCTGAGTCGGTGATTTTATATGTGACATCAGTGGGTTTTGCAATTATTTGGTATGGTCCTTTACGAAGGGGTTGTAATTTTTTAGAAATTCCTTTTGAGTATTAAAATTGGGTATTAAAACAAATGTTCCAATTTTTAAATCGGAGGCTGGTGTAAAGCGTGAATTTATTTGTTCATTAATGTTTTGCCTTTGTAACAACTTTTTTGTTATTTTTTGATAAATTTCATTGTGTTTCTTATCTCTATTTAAAATCCATTCGGTGTGTGTACCGGAGGCTAATTTAAGAATTTGTGGGTGATGAAAATGATCTTCATCGTGTGTATGTAAAGGTAGGTTATAACAAATTGAGTCTTTATTTGGTTGACAATAACCTTGTGCGTTTTTATGAGAGTTTGCTGTAAACATTATTGGTTTGTGTGGCTTTTGATTAAAAACCATTTCATATGGTGACATTCCTAAAGTTGTTGTGATTTGTGAATTATATGCTAAGGGAAATAGTTTTACATCTGCTGACCATTCGTTATATCTTGTATCATTTCCATTGATGATACATCTAAGATATTCTTGTAATGAACGGTTCATACCTTCGACTAAGCCGTTTGTCCAAGGTGCGTGAGATGTACGTGGTTTGTGTTTAATGTTATATAAATGACATAGCGTGATGATTTCATTATTTATGAATTCTGTACCATTGTCTGTAACTAAAATTTCTGGTAGTCCAAATTTTGCTATCCAGTGTTCATAAAGCGTTGTGTAAGCATAATAAGCGTTACAATGTGGTACTGGGTTAAGTGCTACATAATGTGTAAATGCGTCAACAATTACCATAAAGTAGGAGTTTCCTTCTGATGAGGGTGAAATTGGTCCTTTAGTATCAAATGAGATACGGTGGTTAAAGTACAAACTTTGTCCTTTAAAATCTTGTTTTTGTGCTATTTGTTTTTGATTTGGGTAAGGTTTATTTAATTGACATACTATACAATCATTGCATAGTACTTTTATCCAAATTTGTGCATTTGGGAAATAAAAGTTTTGTATAAAATTTGAATATGTCTTTTCTGATCCAGAGTGTCCTTTAATATTTTGTGTATGTGAAATATTAAAAGCTATGAGAATCATATTTAAAGGGAGACAGGGAACTGTAAATTCATTTAATTTATACTCTAAAAGGTCTGTATTTTCGTTAATTGTTGTGTTATTAAATTTGCGAAAGTATCGGAGGAGTGTTTTGTTTCCTAGTATAGTTGAATCTGCCTTGATAGGTTTAGTTTTATATTTGTGCCATGATTTCAGTTGTCGAATTACTGGGTCAAGATTTTCATATTGTTTTAGTGTTAAAATTGTAATTGTTTCTGTTGGAGGGAGAAAAATGTTTTCAACCTCTAAATTAGATAAGGGTATTGTATCAAGTGGGTCATGGAGGTCAAAAACTTGATTTATTGTGTATTTTGAATCGTTTGTTTGTGGTCCTGATAAGTTTATTTTATCAGTTAAATTTTCTTTTTCAATTAGTGGAAAATGGTCTTTTTTAGGCGGGTGTTGTTTTATCCTTTTTTGTTGGGTGTTATTTTTTATCCATTGTGAATATGGGATTGGTTTAAAAGTTGATGTTCCAAGTAGATCAACTTCATAGTGATTATTTTGACAATCTAAATAAAGTGGGAAATGTTGTAAACTATTTATTTGTGATTGTTCAATATCAGTTTTTACTGCATATTTGCATTCCAATCGGGGTGATGTTTCATTTTCTGCAAGATAGAATTTTATATTTTTGGGTATTTCAACTGTGGTTTTACGTGTAAGTAATTCAGGTGGCGTATTTCGACTTAAGGTGTCTGGTAATGCAAGGTTTTTTCCTGCGGTCCAAACTATATGTAAGTTTGGGAATTTCATTAAAATTAGTTGAAATCTATAAACTCGGTGGTTTGGATTAGACTTTTGTGTAAAAAGAAAGATGATTGGTTTATGGTCTGTGAATAGAACTGTGGGATGTTTTGATCCAAGTATCAGAAATTCATATTCTGTTAGTGTATATATTATGGCTGTACATTCTCTCATTAGAGTTGAGAGTCGTAGCTCTGCTTGAGTGAATAATCGAGAATTTGCTGATATGAGGTTCATTTTATTTGTACCATTATGTGATTGTAATAATGCTGCGCCGATGCCAAAGTTCGAAGCATCGCACATTGCATAAAATGGTTGATTTGAATCTGGAATTGTGTTTGAAATTTGTTCAGTTAGAAGTTTTTTAATTTCTTCAAATCGTGCTTGATGTTCTGTATTCCATTCAAAATTATTTTGTTGTCTAAGTATATTATAGAATGGTCGTAGATATAATTGCATTTTGTAAACATATTTGCTTAAAAAGTTTAACATTCCAAGGAATTCTTGGATTTTCTTCTTATTTGTTGGTGGTTGGAGTTTTTGAATAGCGTCAATGCGTGATTTTAATGGAGTGATTGTTTTTCTTTCTATATTATGTCCTAAGAATTTAACTCTTGTCAAAAAGAAGTGTGATTTATCGGGGGCGGCCTTCAGATTTTCGTTCTGAAGTATTTGGTGATATTGTTCTAAAACATTGAACATTTCTTCTTTTATCTGTGATTGCATAAAAACATCGTCTAAATAGGTGATTGCGTTTTTCTTGAGTATTAGTGGTCGAAAAATTTTACTCATAAAAGCTGAAAATGCTGCTGGTCCTATGGATATTCCATAGAATAAGCGGTTGAATTCATATTGTTGGTTTCCAATAACAAATTGTGTTAAACGTCGTGATTGTTCATCTAGTGGCATTTGATTATATGCACTATTCATGTCGGCGGTGGTAAAGTATTTTCCGTTTATTTTTGTTAAAATAACTTGTATTGGTTCAATGGGCCAATTACATTTTGATTCATCTATGAGTGAGTTGAGATATCTAGCATCGAGAACGATTTTTAATGATTCTCCTTTAGCTAGAATGATAACAGGGTTGATAAATGTGTTGCCTTTTGGTTGTTCTTCTTTGTTTACTGGTGATATAATGTTGTATTGTTCTAAAATGTCGAGTAATCTGTTTACTTTATCGTGTAAGTGAATTGGTACTTTACTTGCTCTTTGTTTTTTGAAAACTGCGTCTGGTTTTAATGGGAGATGTAGTGATGAGCTGATTTTGCCAACATCAAATTTGGATGTTGCATAGACTGATGAATATTTAATTAGCTGTTTGGCTAATTTTTCAAATTCGTCTTGTGTTATTTGTGAATGTTGGAAATTAAACATTGTTAAAAATTTCTGTTGATTCTCTGTGTAGTTACTTATGTTGAATGTAGGTTTGAAATATGGGGTTTTTGTGAAATAATCCGTATTTCTTTTTTCGTTACTTATTATATTATTTATAGATAATTCTTCATTAAGGATTGTGGATTGGCAAATATCTAGTAATTGGAGTATATTATTTACACGGTATGCTTCTTCGTGTATTGGTGATATTGTAGCGTTGGTTTCGCAATAGCCAAAAAGTCCTAAAGGTAATGTTACTTGGTAAGGGGTATTGTTGTATACATGTAAGGAAATAATATCTGAATTCGAGTTTTTCAAATATTTTATTGATGAGATTGTGATTTTGAAAAATTTATGAATAGGTTTGAATTCAAAATCTGACATATAAAATTTTTGTTTGTTTTGTTTTTTATCATATTGGTGAACTTGTTTGATTGAAAAATTATAGATGTTACCTGATAGTGGTTTCAGGTGTTTTCTTTGTTGGTTATATATTGGGTAGAATTTTGAAAAGAATGGTGGTTGCTTATTTAATCTTTGAAAAAATGTTAGAGATGTGTCTTTTGTTTTTGTATATTTATCTTTGATTAATATTTTACTATTTAAGATGTTGATTGTTGGTATATATTTCGAGATAAATGGTATTCCAATGATATTGTGTTTAATATCAGTGATATGGAATATTTGTTTAAATTGTTTGGTTAAAATTTTGTTTTGCTCCATTGTTCTTGTGGGGAGAAGAAATAATTGAATTTTTCCGTAGTTTATCAATGTTGATCCTTGTGCTGTTGCTAGTTTGCTGGAAGTTTCAAGAGGTGTTAGCTTTGGGTGTAAGGTTTTTATTTCATTCCACGTGGGAATGTTTATTATATTTGATTCTGCTCCTGAATCAATTAAAAAATCAATTTCAAGATCTGGTGGTTGAAATTCTTTGTTTCTTGGACTTTCTAAGAGAAATGGTATTGTCCAAATTTTTTCTTTGGGTTGTTCTTTTTGTATATTTTGATAGATGTGATTTGTATTCAAGCATTTTGTTTTTTCATTTTCAGTGGGTTGATTTGTAGTGTTTATTCCATTAGTTTCTTGCGTCGTTGGTGTGGAATGTATGGGTTTTGTATAATAATTGTGAAGAAATTCTGATTGATTTTCATATATGTGTGATGAAAATGGTTGTTCATATATGACAGGTTCATAGTCATTTTCGACTTTTATCATATTGATGGAAAGAGTGTTTTCTGCGTCGCTTTCTGAATCTGATGATCCACAGTTTATTTGATTGAGTTGTAACGTATCAGTTACTGTATCATCAATACCTGGAGGGTCTGATGTTATTTCTGGATTAGATTGTACTTGATTTATTTGTCTTTGATGTTTAGGTGTACTACTTCTGTGGCGATTATTAGAATTATTATAGTGATTATTATTCCGGTGTGGTGATTGGGAATAATTTCTATAACGATTATTATAACTTGAGTGTCGATTTTGTGAATTATTTCGCGATCTATTTTGATAATTACCGTTTGATCTATTATATGAGTTATTTCTTGATCGATTGTTTGGATAATACTGATTTCGGTTGTTGGAATAGCTTCTATTTCGATTATTGGAATAGTTTCTATTTCTATTATATGATGAGTTTCGTGAATAATTGTTTGGATAATATCTATTTCTTGATTGGGAATTAGATCTAGAAACAAATTGTGTTGTGTTTAAATTAGATCTGGAGTAGTTATTTCTACTATTTGGTCTATTGTAGTGATTTTGTGACAAATTTTGTGTATTTCTTCGTTCTGGCGATCTTCCTCTATAACTTGAGTTATGTGGTGATTGGTTTCTTGTATAATTTGTATTGTTCGGGAGTGGTTTTCCTGAACTGTTGTTGCTGTATACATTTTTGTTCGGTAGATTTTGATCTTTCTTCATGTATTGATAGAATGATTTATTTGGTTCTTTGTATTTTTGAGGTTTATTTTGATTATCTTGCTGTTTTTGTCTACATTCAGAAATACTATGTCCGTATCGTCGGCAATAATTACACCATTTTTTGAAAGATGGTTTGCCTTTAAAGTTTTGGTGTTTTTCGTAAATATTGAGTATTTCAGTGATTTTTTCAACGAGGTCTGTATCTGATTCCTGTATATTGTTTATATTTGTGGAAGCTGTTTCAATTCTGTTAACGTATTGTAATTTCAGATTTTCCGTTTCTTCGAGTTTCATTGTGATTTCTGCTTGTTCTAGTTTGTCTACTAGTTTTCGAAAATCTAAATCGGGTTCTCGAATTGAAGAAGAATGGGATGCTCTCTTTTTTATTGCTATTTTCCTTAATTGTGGTGTTAAGGTCATCATTGAGATTTCTGTCATCTTTGTGTTTTTATAGTCATGTGTATTTAATGAATATGCTTTTCGAACTAGTGTTTCGATTCGTACTGCTAATTGCTTGATGGTTTCGTTTGGTAATCTGCGAATTTCATTACATAAAACTCTTTGTTGTTGTTTGTTTCTTTCGGAGTCAAACATTTTTGAAAATTCTTGTGTAAACCTTTTCCAGTTTGAATTTATTTCTAGAGGCAATACTGAAAACCATTTTTGGGCTGCGCCATCTAAAGTTGTTTGTATCAACGCTGTGCGTCGATGTATCCAGTTTTGATGTAGTGGCGTATTAATTGGTTCAAGTCCTATATTTAAAATCAAATTTGCTGTTACTGCATTTAAATAGTCTTCTACAGAATATTCAGGGTCTGTTCCTGTGAATACCATTAAAGGTTTATTTGATGTTATTGATGATCCACCCATAAGGTATGGATTCATTGTCATTTGTAATGATTCTGCTGCATTTGGCATTTGAGAAAAATTTGAAAGTTGATTTCTTGTTATTTCGTGTTGTTGAAGATAATATGGGAGTGGTATTTCATTTTGCATTTGTGTCGGTTGGTACGAGTGTGCAATCATTGAGTTTTGTTGCTGAATTGGTTGAAAAGATTGTGTATTAATTGGGTTTTGTTGCTGAATTGGTTGTGGATTTTGTGTATCTGTCGGTTGTGCAGAAAAAATTCTATGATTTGTATGTGGTTTCTGTACTCCTTGTCCACGATATTCTTGATTATATGGTGCAAATATATCTGGTTGTAAAAAATCATCATCTGAGGATAAGTAATCCATTTGATAAGATGTTTGTTTTTTGTTTTTTATTTTGCTGAAAAAATGGATAATTTTCACTACGATCCTGTGGAGGATGTAAATTTGTCTGGAAATTTACTGAATTAGGTGGTGCCATTGAGTTATCCCAGTTTCGAGATCTTGTATAATTACTGAAATTTTTTCGTGGTTGATAATTTGTTTTTGATGGATGTGTGTAATTATAATTATGGTCTGCAAAATTGTTTCTAGTGAACGTTTTGCGTGTTTTTGGCGGTACTGTCATAAGTCTGTATGTTTGGTAATCCATGTGTGAATATTTTGGGGCAACCGAAGGTTTAACGGTTGATTGTAAGGTTACCTGTGTTTGTGAAGGGTTTGTATGTCTTGGTGTTGTTAAGTTTGGACGTATTGGTGAAATACTTTGTTGTGTAGTTGTTGTGTATACTATTTCTTCATTTATGAAGTGTGATGGTGTCTGGATATCTTGATGAGTAAGATTCCTAGTTCCATTGAGGTTTTCATTGTGTGTGACTGTAGAGTTTAAACTATTATTTTGCATATCGGGTAAAAATGTATTATAATTTAATGGTGTTGCATCAATGGTTAATGGTGTTACTTTTACATAATCTCTTACATAAGATATTGTACTTATTGCTTGACTGGAGATTGATTGTGGAATATTTATGAATGCATGATGAGACCATTCGGGGTCCCAAACATAGTCTGATTGTTCTGTTATGGCAGTATCATCGTTTGAATTTTGAGGTCTAAAATTTTTTCTTGCGTGTGAAATTAAATCTATATTATGTGTGAAATAATCTATTATAAACCATGCCAAAATTTTTTGTAAGTCGTGTTTTGTATGTTGTGAAACTTCATCTTTCGTGAAATTTTCTTTAATGATATTTAGAAAACTAGAGAGTAGTGTGATTTCATGTCGTACTCTTATATGTTTCGATGTTTCTGTCGGTGAGACATTTGGGAGTGGGATTTCGTTTTCTAATATCGAGATATGACTGTATATTATTGCAAAAACTTCATTGGTGAATATGGAGTTTGCTCTTTGTGAGTTATGATATTGTATGCTTTTTATATATTCGGAGAATACTTTTGAAAATTCGAAATCAAGGTCGTCTGTTTGAACTATATATTTACTGTGATTTTGGTTTGGTGAGCTGAATTCTATGGAGTAGATTCCGTATTGTTGTGTTAGGTTACATATATCTTTTAGATAGCGATCGATAATTTGTCTTTTGATTTTTACATCTGGGAACTCTGTTTTACATGGACTGATTCCGGGTTCAAACAAATTTAAGAGTAAATTTTTGCAAAGTATATGCTGTCCTCTATCAGTGGTTGCATCTACTATAAAGGGGAAGATATCATCATCATCTGGACTTTCTTCACCTGGGGTGTGCGTTGAGCTCATTTTTTCGTTCGATGACTGTTAATATGTAATTATCAATGTGTCTAATTGGTTGATTCCAATTGTATAAATGTACTGGTTTGTGTTTATACTGCTTTTTTATTCTTCTTTTTCCTCTTTTTGATGAATTTGAAAATGTTTCTGAGTCAGAGAAATATAATTGATCGTGAATTGGGCAATTTTTATCTATGGATTCTTTTAGTTTATAAAGTTCGTCTAGACTGTTGGTTTCTGATTCTGAAAATGCGTTTCGGTTTTTTGAAAATCTTTTTCGTGTTATTTGTCTTTGTTTAGTTATTATTTTTCTCTTTAGTGTTTGTCGTTTTGTTCGAATGTATCAACTGTTTGTGTATGAGGTGTGATTACAAGGTCGTATTTTTTGTTATCTATTTCACAGTTGTGTAAAACGATTGTCTGTTTATTTCCTAGGTTTTTAAATGACATAAGGTTTAGGATGACGGGTGCAAAAGGTTGTTAAATGATTTCTATTTGCTTAAACTGTTAGTTCTTACGATTTTTTGGTTAGCTTAACCTGGGTCTATTTGTTCAGGGTTGGAGAGAAAAGTATATCTATTCCGAACAATGATTTTTTACTTTCTCGTGACTAGTATAAGCTAAGGTGTTAACTTACTTAATCTTACTTAGGGGTAGTGATTGTGTTCAAGGGTTGGAGAATAGTAAATCGATCCACAAGGTTCAGGTATAATTAGAACGCGAGTAGTTCGTTAGATACTATTTTAAACTTACTAAGTCTAAGATTTATCCTGGGTCTGGTAAGAGGGGGGATCAAGTGAAGGATGAATAACCGAAGTTCTTCACTGTTTATCCTAATTTGAATGATTAGTTTTGTTTTGAAAATTTCTATTAGTCCTGGATTTTTAGAAAGGGTTGGATAGTGAATCGACGTTTGAGGTCGTTAGACACTAGTTAAGTGGGTGGGGGAGAACAAAGTTGTTCTTTTTGATCCAAGGATAGGCCTTGATGATCAAGTTTTAAATTTAATTAAGTAGAAAATGATTTAAGATCCAAGGATAAGCCTTGATGATCTGATTTTAAATTTAAGTGAATTTAAGTTTTAAAATGATTTAAATTTGTGTAAGAAAAAGATTTAGTGTTTTTATGATATTAGTGAGCTTATGAATGCTGTTATGTTTAGGTGATGAAGCTGGAACAACAGGATGATTTATGATTACTAACCATTTATTGTCATGCTACTAATTTTTATTTTGATTTTTCAATAAATATTTTTCAAACATGTTTTGTATAGTACTGCAGAATTTAGGAAAACGATCTGAGATCTTTTTATCAATCGTTATTTTATATTAATAATTTTGTTTAGCGCCTGTAATGATTTTGAAGATTGATTTCAAAATTTTAGGTTTGCAAATGAAAATCTAAATTCATTGCTAGTAGTATTCTAAATACAAAAGTTTGTTCTGGCTTTTGCCGAACTATCATATAACTATAGGGTAAGTTTCTACTTTGTCGTATGTCGTCTCTGGTTCGAGGTCTTCTTCCAATTCCGGGTAGTTCTGTTGTCGTTCGGAATATTGGTTCTGATCTATTGAGTCGTAGAGACATTTCGATTAAGTTATCGTCGTATAACATTTTGTTAATGTTTTGTCTAATTTCTAATCTATTATTGGTTAATTCTAAGCTATTAAGGTCTTGTTCGAGACTTATGGTCGCACCAGATGAGTTAGGACCGAAGTGTAACTCATAGAGTAATTTCGGATAGGGTACACCGTCTGCTCGTCACGCTATCTTATTTTCGGCCGGATAGATTCGTGCAACTTCTTAGTCTAATACCGATCCTAATCTTACTCTTATACTATCTAGTCTCAGGTTGTTTAACTAGTCTCTGCTAGGCTCAATAGATCTAGGGTATACTGGTTTATTGCGGCTGCTGAAGTACTCGGGAGAGTCCAACTAATTTCTAAGTTAAATTCAAATCTCTCTGGTGCTGAAATTACAAGTAATTTCAGCACTTACAAATAAGTGGATTGTTAGTTAGATGGATCATGATTGGTTAATATTAAATACTTTACATTGGTAAAATATCTAATTTATCCAATCATAAAATGTAGTTTAGATCAGGTTCCACTAAGAGCACTGCAGTGAAAAATCTTTGGGAATCATTTCAGTTGAAATTAAAAGACCGAATTCAACTTTCAGTGACGATTTTAGAGCTTGAAGACCCTTGAAAATATGGAACTCTTTGTGCGATGTTTAAGCCTCCGGTTTTAAAATAAGAAGTTCTTGAATTTTTGATCAAAAATTCAGCCGAAATTTGGCAGCATTTGAGGTCCATTAAACGCAACAGATATTGTTTTCGCTAAAAGCAGCAAACAACTTGGAACAGCATCTAGTAGCGTTGTTAATAAGTTTAAAAGCAGGAATGAAAGATCAAACAAGATAATTCACATAATTGAAAAACTTCAGAAATATAACGCACCAAAAAACCCTAATGGGCCAAAAAGTGTTCACCAAGGCAACAACTTTTCTAAATGGTTTCACTTGACCGATAATACTGTATATAGTTGGCTAGGTGTTTTGGCTCTATGTATTGTTGTTTATTGGAGCTTACTGGGTATTTTGTTGCTTACCCGGGTTGACCTCCATACACTAAAAATGCTAATCATACAATTCCATATATCAATGTTTTTGCGCAAAATTTTTTTTGTGTATATAACCTAGTCCTGGATACACAAAAGTTGGATCTTTTTTCAGTTTCTCTGGAGTTTTTTTAAACGCTCAAAACACCTCCTTATTTTGTATGGCATGTTTACCCGCACTGACAGAAATGGTTTCCGGTCGATTTAAACTGATTTTAAATCGATTTCAAATCGATTTAAATCGATTAACCATGTACATTTTACGAACTCAAATGGATTTTAAATCAAATGAAATCGATTTTTTTTGAAAATTTTAAATCGATTTAAGTGTCTAAAAAATCGATTTAAATCGATTTGGATGGATTTTCCGACTCACTAAAATCCATCGGAATCTCACTTAAATCCATCAGAATCTCACTTAAATCCATTTTAAATCAATTTAAATCGACCTTTTTGAACTTTTGAAATCGATTTAAGTGTCTAAAAAGTTGATTTAAATCGATTTCGATGGATTTTTTGACACACTAAAATAGATTTGTTTTTGGTAACAAGGCGAAAAAAAACATACCCTTTGAAAAATTGATGGAATTTTTTATTCTCGATTTTTAAATGTACAATCATAAGCAGTTGTAGATAAATGGCTATACTTTAAATTAGATCCAATTGTCTAGCTCATTTTGTTGGCTTTTTCACTCAATTTCTTAATATTTATACTCCTTGCGGGTTCCGCAAAACGAAAATTATCCGAAAAATTAACGCAGAGAAAGTTTGCTTGCAATTTCCAAAATAGTTTGAGAAGCAGTTTCTACTTAAAATTTAGAACTTTTTCAAAGATTTATCTCTATCTTCCAGCGTCCAACGCGCTTTAATTTGTGCGCATATCAAAAATCCAGTTTGTTCTCGTAACGTTAGCCGTAATAGCAACTTAAATTGTGATAAACTTTTCATATTTCCAATTCAAAAGAAACCTCGTGTCAGCCTCCACGCTTGGTAGCTGAAATGTGTGGGCCCATCACAGTGAGGTTATTGTTCCGACCAATGAAAAACAATTTTTGGATTCTGGTGGATTTTACCGTTTTTTTTTGTTTTCTGCGAAAAATCAACTACCACAAATTTTAAGTGACAAATGATTTGACTATTTGTCAGTTAGTCCTTGCAAAAGTTTGGCGAATATAGTACTGTTTTCAACAAAAACATAATGGAGGCCCCTGTCATAACGAACCTCTTTGTAAATTTCTCCAAAGATTTTCCATCTGGTTTGAGTGAGGAAAACGGAGGTAATCAGTCAATGCTCTATAGAAACATTAATTGATTTTATGTTAGTTTGTTACTTTCGGTAAGAAACGTTCTAAATTTACCTGGGTTTTGTTTACAATTTCAAATATGTAGTTTCATTTTATTTTACTGTTTGCAGTAAAGACAAATGTTCATATTCAAAAAAAAAAACGAAAACAGATGTCACTTTCTTGCTGACGCTGATTTTCAAACTGGGATTTAGATTAGGTAAACTGATTCAGCTTTTTTCCCATTTTTTTGGACCTTTTGTTAGGTTTTGCATTGTTTTTATTTTCTTATTCGTTCTGATGTTATAGATATTGCTCAAATTAGAAAATAACTTATTTAGTTGACTCTTTTACAATTTTTTTGCTTCTTCAATCCACATGACTGTGTTTGGATTGGACGCTATAAAACTTTGAATTCTTTAATCAATTAAGATTGAGTAGAATTAGAAGCAGGACATTCTAGGCGTCTTACTTTTGCTCAAACTTGTATCCTGTGTAAAGCTGATTTTATACTACAAGCAAACGGTATTTATCATAGTGGTGCAATTGGGACTGCCAGAAGCCAACAAGATGTTCAAGCACAGCGTTAAATTAATGATACCAGCCGAGAAGGTCGTGTGATGGTTTTCAAGTGTTGGGGTGAAAAAATGAACTTTGACCAACAATTTTATTTTACCTAAGCAACTTGAACGAGCATTAACTTTTCTGCAAATCCATAAAAAAATAATCTTATTTCCTTTAAATATACAAAAACTTTTTGCCCAATACTAAAATAAGATCCCATCGCTTCATGACAGGCTCGATTTGACGATTAGAAATTAAAAAGGGAATCAGGCATTGTACAGTTTGGCGTTTGAAGTCTGTGGGAAAAAATTCTTAATGAAACTACAAATTTAAATTCTTGTTCTATTTCAAGTAAATTGAACAATCAGAGAACAATGTTGACCCTGTGAATTTGATGAACCGCTTTTTAGGTCATTTTTTTCAAATGATAGAAATTTACTTAGAGTTTGAGCCCAAGAAAGACACAAAATTGGATATGTTTTTTAGGATATTCTCATTTATTTTCAAAACAACATGATTAGAAAAAAAGATGTAGGATTCCTTCCATTTACGATGTAGAAATTTTCCAGATGTAAGATACTTAAGATGTAAGTTTTCATTTAAGATGTAGAAGTTTTTTAAAGATTTATCTCTATGCTTGAAATGATGCGCGTATCCAGAGTCCAGGTTGTTCTCGTAACGTTAGCCATAATGAAATCTGAAATTATTATGAAAAAATAAAACTATAAAAAAACCTCATTTCAGCTTTTAAGCTTAGTAACCAAAAACTCTATGCCCATCTCAGTAAGGTGTTTCTTCCAATTTTGGAAATTGGGGGGAAATTTTGTGTTCGGGAATGTTATAACCTTTTCGTTTTTATTTGTTTTCCACTTGAATACCACAAATTATTGCAATGGGTCGAGTGATTAATATCTGGACTGAACGTCTGGACTATGTTTCAGAAATCTTTTGCTATAACTTGGATTAGATAATATCATTTTGAAAAAGAAACATATTTCACAATCAGTCAGTCTAAGCACAAGATGTTTAAGCACAGCGTTTAACTGAACGTCTCAGTCGGAAAGGTCATGTGGTCGAACTTGGTTTTCAGGAATTGTGATGAAAACACAAACAATCATCTCATGAAAGTGACATAACAAAATCTAATCTAAGCGTCATCAACTCACCTTTTTAGGAAACATGATTGAAAAAAAAATATTTTTCCTCAAAAAACTAAAACAAAAAGTACTATCTCAAGTCAAAGAAACTTTGCATCGTTTTTTTGAGGCAATTTAGTTAAACTATGCTCGAAAAAAAAATTGCGTCGTTCTGAACTTCATTAGGCGACGCTTTAGAAATAAGTGTTAGAAAAAAGACTGAAAATTGACTTTTTTATTTTTTTTTTAGTTTTCTTCAACGCCATAACAGGTAGCTCATTTGATTTTTTATATTTCCACCTATATACCAAGCTTCCTCTGTGTAGTTTTGATATTTATGATTACAAACAAAGAATTCTCCAATTTTAACTTCATTAAATTTAAGTTTTTTTTAAATTCTGAGTGAAGAAGCTGAAAAAAAACTTTCGATATGTTTTTGTCTTTTACCCTCCTTTCTCCCTCTCAGAAGTTCCAAGAACAAAATGAAGAAACAGATTTCTAATTTTTTTGTTTGATTCTTCAAAAAAAAATTTTGCAGTCGGATTAATCAAAACTACCTGCAAATGAATCGGCTCTTCACTCTTTTTGTGGACTTTGTGGGCTACTCTCTCTCTTAAATGAGGATTTTTTTTAAACAGTTTATAATTTTTTTTGTCCCCGCCTTTATTTTCAAATCATTACCCGGGTTGACAAAAAATGCTTATCATACAATTTTCATATATAAAGAAAATGCTTATCATAATCTTTCATACAATTTCATAGAGTAAGAGTGTTTGTACGAAAATAGCAAAAAAAGCATTTTTTTCACATTTTTTTCATACTATGAAATTGTATGACAAGCATTTTTTCCATAAATGAAAATTCAAAAAAGTTTTGTTTCTCGAAATTTTCGTGTTTCAACCGAAACACTAACCAAGAATTTTTGTCATGAGAAAACCCAGAGTGTAACTGGCAGTTGCCACGCAGATAAACTGCGTTTGGTGGTTTTAGCCATAAAAATTATTTATTAAATTTTCATATGGAAGTATTTACCAAAAAAGTAACTTTTTGAATATGTCTAGATAATTTTTAGCTTAAAAATTATGATTATTAAAAAAAAGGCCTGTTTTTTACAAATTTATTTTTATCTTAGCAAATGAAACAAAAGATAATAATCGTGTATACAAAAAAAAAACATTTTCATTTATATAAAAAAAAACATTTTCAAACTCATCCTGGACTACGTTATAATCACAAAAATGTCAAATTTTGCATGCAAATTTTTTTTCGTAAAAAGTTTATTTTAGCACAAATGCAAATTTGTAGCCAAAAAACAAATTAAAAATTTTCTACATCAAAATTTTATTTTTGTTTATGAAAAAAATGCATATCATATGAAATTTTTATGTTAAGCCTTTTTCTGACCGAAATAAAAATTATATTTTTGATTGTCAATACTTATTTAAATCAATTAAAAGTTACCGAGACAAGTTTTTTGGTGATTTTTGAAAATTTTATTTTTTCTATGACAAATTGACTATTTTATAATTTTCATACATGAAAATTGTATGATAAGCATTTTTTTCCGTAGACTTCATAAATGAAACTGTATGATAAGCATTTTTCTTCTATGGACGTAAACCCGGGTAAGTCAAACTGAATCAAACTTTTCGAACTCAATCAATCAAATGGTTTTTGACTAAAAATAATATCAAATACCGTTTTGAACTCAATGAATTAGTAAATTTGCAATCAATCAGGCAGTTTTTGACTTAAATTGTTATCAAGTACCCGACAATTTCATCAACACTTCGACATCAATAGCATTAGAATAATTAAAATGGGATCAGGCAGTGTAAAGTTTTGGGTTTGAAAGTAATGGTCATAATACACTGTACTGAATGATCTGCGTTATCCGACAAAAACATATACACAGTTAAATTTTAATTACAGTTAAATTACGGTTTTAAATTATACACAGTAATTAATTTTGATTTTCGAGAAAGTAAGAATTAACAAAATCTATCCAAAATTTTCCGTTTTTATCCTTCCATTTGTGTAATTAACTGGTTTTTGTTCAGTTCAGCGAGATTTGACCTAAAAATCTCTATTCAAATGTACAATAAGAGCATTATTCATTGAAATTTTTAGATCAAGTTCGATGATCCAACTGGTCCTCAGTTTTTCTCAATGGTTAACACAACTTGTACAAAAATTACAATTTCTTAGAAATTTTTCGTCTTTATAATCATAATAACAAATTTCGGACCATTGATAAAAATTGAGCAGTTTACTGCTAAAAATGACTAAAATTGGGGTTAATTATCGCTAAAAGTAAATTAGACTGGATGAAATTAAACAAAATCTTCTTCAAAACTAAAGTTTATCTCTTTGTTGCTTCTAAAACATCATTTTCATATTTTTTCAGAAAAAGTTTTTTCTAAGTTTTAAGAATATTCTTGCTTTCTGCATTGTTAAATGTTTGCGCTATTGAACTCACTTTGCGAGAAAAATTCGTCGGAACTAGGGAGTTTAGGAGGAAAATGGTATCAATTGAACGAACAATTTGCTGGCAGAGATTAAATTAGAACTGATAAAGTCTGAGTATTACTTTGTAGTTTTTACATGCTCTCCTTGAGGTTCCCTTGTTTACTTACTACATTGAACTGTGTAGGCAAAAGAACAACTAATTATCACTTTTCCAGCAAAGTTTTTATTGAATCGCTTTTCTTGATTTCAAGTTTTCTCAAAAATGTCTGAGTGAGAAAGAATCGGTGCTGGTGAAAACATTCAAAAGTACAAGTAAAAAGCGAGAACATAAGGCTGTAATTTTACGTTGAGCTTGATTATTGATAATCTGAAAACCATCTGAAGTAGAAATACGCAAGTGGGCCTGGTTCCTAACTTCTGCAACATCTAAAAACTTCTAAAGAACGCTTCTTAAAAAAAAAACGATTTAGAAAACGAAAATGAGATGCAAATTGTAACAAAAAAACCTTTGCGAAAGTTATTGAGCAAAAAATTTTATAGTTCTTCATAATTTTCTAATTGAAAAAAATTGAAGCTAATCAGAACAAAATCCTTACTGCGTGTCTGACTGAAACTTTTCATGTTAAAATTCATCTAATTAAGAGAACTTACATCTGGTTGCGCTAAGGTATCAGTTTGTTCAAAAATTTTCCGCAAGCTCTATTTTATTTTCTCTAGAAATTTTTCTTCATCATTTTTTTTCTTTTTTTTGCAAAATATTGAAATGTAGATCTTGAAAGCAAGTTTTCGATTTATGCTTCAAGTATCATCTTCCAAAAGATGTCGGAGTTGAGTTTACTTCACAAAAAATATTCTTGTTCTCAAAAATCTGAGTTTTCATATACATTTTTCTATTATATAAAATGATTTAAAAAACTTTCCATACATTACACTTTTATGTTGATTTATGTTTTTTTCTGAAGATATAATTTTAAGCTGAATTTTAATAAAATTATCTTAAAACTCCTAACGAATTAAATTTTCATATCTCAAAAAACTTTTTTCCTCAGTTTCTGGTTCATCTTCTATCTTCCAACTTCATCCAATTTGAACAAAATTCTACTTAAAAATTGAATTTTAGATGGAAAAATGAATAGTTTCAACGAAAAATCAACAATCCGAATTAGAATTTTTACCATAAAAGCTTCGCTAAAATGTTTTCAATGTTTTGCTTAGCCTGATAACTGTTTGTTGCTGTTTTAACTCTGAATTTTATATTGAAGTCAGTTTTTGGTTGAAAATGTTGTAAATTATTGAATTGAAGTTTTCAAAAATCTGCAAAAAATTTATGTTTTTAATATTTTCTAGGTCAGTTATCAATTTCCTTAATGAAATCGTCAAAAAATGTAGAAAACTTTATTTCTGGATAAATCAACCCCCATTATCTGCTTAAAATTACACTTCTCTGTGAACACTTTTACCAGAACTAAAAAAGGAAAATTTGTAAAGAGTAACTAGGCAAAACCTCCAAAATAGTCGATGTTTTGTAAATATCCAGTTTTTTATGATATTTCAACAAATATTTTAACACTCATTGGCGTATGTTACTCACTTTTACTACAACTTTATTGCAATCAAATCTCAGCAAACTTGCAACCAATGGAGTTTTTAGTGTAGATTAAATATTTTCGGATCGATTTCCATGGAAAGTTTCACAAAAAATTGAACTCGGTTGTTGCTGGTTATATCATCAATCAGAATTTATGAAAAAAAAAAACGAATGACAAATCAAGAACAGTGATAAAAACTTGTATTAATTTTAAGCGAAATTTTCAGATTCATCACAAATGTATAGACTTTTCAAATTCAGTAAAAGTTATTTTTCAAAGTAGTTTTTCCTATATGTTTATGTAAATTATATTAATTTTACTTTCTCTTGGAGTGTGTTTTGAGACTGCTGAGCACATAATTTATCATTATGTTCACAAAAATAATACTTTTTTATGATATGATTAGTGAGTTCCTTGCTGCTATATGTATAGAAGTTACAATTGGAAAACTTAAAAACGCCACAGTGTTTACGATGTTTTGAAGCATCTTTACGTGTGTATTCTCTGCCACATTCAAGACATGCAAATCTTTCGTATTCCATGACAGCATCCCAACCAGAAAATAAGAACTTGAGAAAAAATGGGCGCTTTAGAAAGTCCCAAGTTTTTAGAAAAGAAGAATTGAGTAGCCTCAAAAAAGTCATAAAAATAAATAAAAATAGTAATGTGATTTATTTAACCAATTGTTTTATTGGGAAAGAAAATCATAACCGACAAGCTATTGAGCCTAGCCGAAATAAAAATCAACCAACCTAACTATGGAGTTTTCAAAAGTTTTGCTACCAATCAATCACAATCGAGCATTACTTATAGGAACTTTTTATCTTTTTTGATATCAACGAATCAGAATCGAGCTTCAATGGTCCTGGAATTTTCAATAAGGTTAATGTGAAACAATCAGAATTGAGCCCTTCTTCTTATGGAAAATTCAACAATTTTGATATCCTTGGTAGATATCGAGCATTCTTTTACAGGTACTCTTTGTGTAAATAACCAATCAGAATGAAGTATTCACAGATTTCAAAATATTTTGTAGATCAGAACAAAACTAATTTTTTGAAACTTTGCAATCAATCAATTTTACTGGTTTTTTCTATCATAACTAACAGATACATATGACACCAAAACGAGAGAAATGAGATTTCTTCTCTGGTTTATACTATTTTCGTCTACATTTTTATCACTTTTTTTTCAGTATATTGTAATAAAAATAACCGGAAGTCTTTTAAATTTGGTGATCGATAAAAAGATTATCTGATAAATGTAAAGGTTTTATTGGTATCAAATTTAAAACTAAACTAAATGATGTTCCTTATCTTCCATTTTTGTTTCATGGGCATTTCTCATCCATTGTTTTGTTTTTTACTGATTGACCACTCAATTTGAGTTAACTCTTCTAAAAAAAATATTGTTGATAAATCTGGCAGGACTCTTCTTTTCTGAAATCTCCTCTCCATCTTCATCTTTTTAACAAAACTATTGAACTTTATGTTCTGTGTTTCTATACAAATAAAACTAACACAATTTCCATCAACGTCATCTGTCCACCACTCTTTCAGTTTTTTGTAGTAGTTCAACCTTAAAATTTGATAATATTTCATTTCAGACATTCAAAACGCTTTTGATAAAAAAATGATTTTCTCTGAAATAAACAAAGAAACTTGAAAAAGTCGAATGGTTGTATCATTTTCAATTTATTCTGAAAAAACAATCCCCATAAAATAATTTTTCTTTTTTTTAGAGTATGATTAGGTTTTATGAAGTTCATGTAACCAATCAGAACCTCAAAAAATTAGGCAAAATAAATTGATAGTAACCAGTGAAATTCAGAAATTCGAAAAACAATGATAATGTTTTCAACTAATCATACCTTTTTGTTTTTTATCTTGTGCAAATAAGACAAAGTTTACTTTTGTTTAAAAAAAAGGAAAATAAATAAATTTTTCAGGAATTTCCTACATAAATATTGGAAAATCAACAGATAATTGGCAAGTGCTTTATATCAATTTTGGTTAAATTGTATGTTTTGTTTGACTTTTCCTCAGATATCCTAGCTCTAAATGTATACTTCATTGAGAAAAAAGAGTTTTGAACCAATAATATTTTAATTACTAAAGGAACAAAACATCACAAAACATTACTGGGGTTTACAGTTATCAACAAGCATAAAATTCCCAAAAATTTGGGACAGTTCTTTGAATTCGTTCAAAGTATAGTTGACATAGGCAACTTATTTTATTGCTTCGTTTTCCTTTGCATTGAAAACCTAAATCTGAATGAAGGGCGGCTTGTTCACTTTGTGTTTTTTGATTGTGACACACACCCTCTTCATGTTTTAGGTTGCTATTTCATATACTCTATTACAGATGTCGAGCTCCTGATCCATAGTTGATACTGGTTTCACATATAGGTACAATTCCAACATTTTCAGCATCGTGAATAACGGTATTCCGGAATGTCGATATTGCTTCTCCTTCTTTTTCTCTAAGATACACTTGTTGGGCTTTTTCAAATTGTCTCAAATCACTAAATTTTTATAGTTGAAAGAAGGGTTCAATTTAAAACTGTCCCTTTCAGAATTTTTGGAACCAAACAAATCTGCCAATTCTCGTTCAATTTTTTGAGAATTCAATATAATTGGAACTAGTAACTTTTCATGATCTCCTTTTGAAGAGCAAACTGGTCAGATGAGGAGAAATGAGAAAAATGACTTTGAGATTAAATGAAAAAGGAAGTAAGCAGCATTGTGACAAACAACAAAAAACCATCAAGTATTTTTACTTGTGTACAATTTTTCTATTATTTTTTTTCTAATCTGTGTTCAAAACTTAATCTGTGTCTTAACATATGCAGGAATTTGGAGCTTTAAACTAAGTTGTATTCTATTTGTTTTTCAATTGTTTATTCTGAACTTCTCATCTATTCTCATAATTGAAATGAAATTGAAGAAAATAATTACAAAAAGTGAAAGAAATGTCGAGCATCAATTTCTTACAAAAAACATTCAATCTAAGAGCTGTCGAAAGTTCTGGAGGTTCTCTATAGAACGCAGAGCTGGACGAGGTTGTAGTGGTTGTCGTGGAGCTGGAGGCGTCTTTGTTTCTGCAAAGCCCTCATCTTTATCTATTGTGATGGGGTTTTCGGCTGATCCTGTTTCTCTCAAGAAAAGATAAAATCGCCGGCTAGTTGAGCCACATAACTAGAGTCAGGAGAGTCGGGGTAGTTCATTCCCACACGCACAGCCACTTTTTTCATCATTTGCAATTCTTCAAAATAGATCTCTGTCATGGAAACTTGCCTCATATGATGTTCGTTGGAATCTCTGCACATCACTTCCCGCATGTGCCAGACTTGAATTGGGATTGAATCTGTACTAGATCAGGCGAAAATTCTACAGAGTACATACAAAGGTTGCTGTTTTGCTCTGACACGATCATTTTGAGTAATAAGTTGAGTAAAAGATACAGAGTAAAAACAAGAAAGATTTAGAGCTGAGAAAGGGGGTAGCTGGCGGTAGATAAATTGAATTTTATGTTTTTAGAGCTGAGAGAAGAGGTAGTTGTTGGTAGTTTAAATGAAAATAAACTGAATTTTAGTTAGGAGTGAGGGATACCTTCAACTCGAATCTGTGGGTTTAAACAATCAGAACTGACTTTCCTTATTTGGATTGTAGTCGTGTCTAATCAAATTTTAGTTTTTTTTTATGGAATTTTTATGGAAAAATCGTGTCCAATCGGACGCAGAATTCCATTTTTGGTACTTTTTAGACGTTGTCATTTCCAATCACAAAAAAAATTTTCTGTTTGTCGTATCCAATAAAAGAACACTTTTAAGGACTTAAATCTTCCAAAAAAAATATATACAAAAGCAAATGCAAAAACAAATGACCAAAAGTTGTTTGTTGTAAAAATAAAAAATATTGATGATGTGAGTAAACAAGGAAAAAAAATTAGAACCATTAGCATTCCAAAATTTTTTTTTCAACAAGTTAATTGAATTCTTGTGTGTAATCAATAAGAAATTGCGTTTTGAGTTGATATTCCAGTTTTTGATTTTGAGGTTTGTTTGAGAGGATAACTCAATTGTGATGAAATTTTCGAAGCAAATCTTTAGAAATCTGACTCCAAACCTCATCATGCAGGACTTTGAACTTTGAAAATCCTTAGTGAAACGAAGAAATAACGAATTTTGCTGGTGAGTTTTTACATATTTCTATATCGATCAAGAAAAAAAAGATATGTTTGATATATTATTGTACGTTTTTCTGGTTAATTCCAAGTTTTCTAGAATGAATAAAATTTTTCTCCTAGTCAGGTACAATTCAACCGTAATTTTGAAGCTTAGATACGCAAAATTTGGATCAAAAGAAAACTCTTAGATTGAAAAAGAGTACCTAAATAAACCTTTACTTAGTCGGAAAACTCTATTTTGGACAAAATAAGCGTCCAAAAAATTGTGAAAAAGTAAGAGTCAACGCCTATTTAATCAATTAAAAAATCAAGTATAATTTTTCTTTTCTCTTGTAGAGTTTCTCGAGTAAATTCATTTGTTTTTTTTTAATAGACCTTTTTCAAAAATAAAATTGATTAACCAACTGTAAATTTGTGGTAAAACGATTATACGAAGCAGTGATTTATATACTTCAACTTGTAAAATTGACTTGTTTTCTCAAAACCTTGATTTTTTTCGCGAAGTTTCGTTACGTTTCAGTGTAACTTTAAATAGTTTTTTCATAGTTTCAAAAATATAAAACATTAATCAAAACAACAAAATTGTAGGAGTTAACTAAGAAACGCAAGTATCGGCAAAATCGAGCTCCGAAAAAATCGGGCGCCGAGAAAAATTTCTGAAACTTACCATCACACTGAAACCTTATCTTAATACATTACAAAACCTATTCCCTATCTTAATACATAGGAAATCTACTACCTTTCGTCATACTTAGGTTGGTGACCGGATGCTCTATTCCCTATCTTGAAACATGGAGTTCACCACCCAACAACCACCTCTGCTCACTCTTCTACTGCTTATTTATATATAAATCTATACAAGCGAATATTTTTATATATAAATGGTAGTAAACGGTATATGTACATGTTTATACTTCACTGTGCTCTTTAACTTAATTTGAAAAAAGACACAAGAAAAGTTATAGTTCAAATAAATCTCATTTAGTCTTAAGACTCGAAAAAAAATAAAAAACTCTCTATCATAGGTTTTTTTTCTTTTTCTAAATAGCCTAAATAATAAAGCAGATCTAGGCAAAAGGCTAAGTCTTAAAACCAATCATGTTTTACTCATATCGATATTCTTTTCACTCACTTTTTCAACCTTTCCACTCTTTGCTAATTCCGCGAAACGATAATTATCCGAAAAAACCCTTATGTAAATGAAGAAAAAAAGAACTCTGCTGGTGAGTTTTTTTCTTTTTTGAGTATCGGTCAAGGAAAAAAAGAGTTTTTGATATAATATTGTACGTTTTTTTGATTAATTTCAAATTTTCTAGAATGAAAAAAAAAACATTTTTCCTAGTCAGGTGCAATTCAGCTGTGATTTTGAAGCTTTGATACACAAAATACGGATCAAAATTAAAACTCTTTGATTGAGTAGGTTTCCCTAAATAAACCTTTACTTAGTCGGAAAACTCTAATTTGGACAACATAAACGTCCAAAAAATTTTGAAAAAAGTAAGAGTCAACGTCTATTTCATCAATTAGAAAATCAGGATGATTTTTTTTTTCGCTTGTAAGGTTTCTCGAGAAAATTCAAGTGTTTTTTAATAGACCTGTTTCCAAAAAAATATAGAAAGGTTTCTAAAAGAAAAAAGTGATCTTTTTTAAAAATACTCGATTTTGATTGGTTGATTTTGAAAGTGAAAAGCCATATTTTCGCTATACCAAATAGGAAAATTTTCATTCTGAGTTTTTTTAGGCTAAAAACATTTGATCTAACTTTGTAAAATTACTTGAAATACTTTTTTTTTCAGAAATTCAAACTAGGTATGAATCACTAAATAGACATTTTTGGGGACATTTCAAATCACCCGCTTTGGTTAGTAACAAGTGTTAATTTCTTTATCTTAATAATTAGTACAACTCCCAATTTTTTATATGCCATCGCTGAATAGAAACGAGAGATGCAATGTGGGACTGTGGAAACATGCAGCTCGACATCGCAAAAATTGTTAAGCAGAGATTATTTCTTCTCCTGGTTGTAAGTACTTCATTTACAATATGCAAGAAATGAAACATCACGTGTCCAAAAAGCATGCTCTATCAACTTCCAAGCAATCAACGGTTTGCTCGTCTTGCGAGAGGGAGTTTCCGTTTACTATTCTCTTCAACAACATCGGATAAAAGATCATGGAGCGAAACAGCGGAAACCAAGTGATACAGTGGCAGACTTCATTAAGATTGTGGAGGAGGAAGGGTAAGATGGAGATAACTCAATGAAGAGTTGAGTGCTTGTCAAAATTTTCTGCTGGATACAGAACAAGAAAGATACCAAATTTTTCCTGGAGAAACTAGAAGAAGTTTTCAATAAGCTGGTTCCGCTGCAACAACAAACACCGCTTTTGGATTTAATTTTGGTAATGTCGAAACGGGAGATTATTGGTATTTCTACGCACACGAAATCATTACTTTTTTTTTCGAAACATCGCTTTTACTTTGTACGAAACCTGATTTGATTACAATCCAGGGAAAAGTGTACAAGTTTGATATCGTGGAGCAATGCACCCAATAACGCCAGAACGCAAAGTGGAGGTGCAAGTTTATCACAAATTTCACTATTTTCGCTGCACTGCTAAAATATTTCAATGGGATGTCCAGACTCTGTGATACCCGATCCTTTACTAAAAAACCTTCGGTAAAATATCTTTTGTAAAACAACAAATATATGCTATGACATCGAATCAGACAAGATGAAATTTTGCAGCAAAGGAATGAGTACAAAAAATTCTAGAGGAATCCGGTGATGGCCCTATGGATTAATACAGCAAAGTACTTGACTTCAACAAACAGAGGATTTAGAACCAATAATCTTATGGTTGCTACATACGAGCAAACAAAGAAGGGATTGAGTTACTTTCACCCAGAAAGACAAGTTCATGACGACGGAACACACAAAAAACCTTTGAACTTGTGAATAATTGATAGTGTAATATCATTCAATTCAGTATTGATTAACTAATTGTAAACTTGTGGTAAAATGATTAAACGAAGCAGTGGTTTATGTATTTCATCTTCTAAAACTAACTTTTTTTCTCAAAACCTTGATTTTTTTTCTAAGTTTCGTTACGTTGAAATTGTATTACTTATTAAAGCTCCCAATTTATATGCCGTCGCTGAATAGAAACGAGAAAATGCAGTGTGGGACTGTGGAAACATGCAGTTCGAAGTCGCAAAAATTGTCCAGCAGGGATTATTTCTTCTCCTGGTTGTAAGTACTTCATTTACAATAAGCAAGAAATGAAACATCACGTGGCCAAAAAGCATGCTCTATCAACTTCCAAGCAATCAACGGTTTGCTCGCCTTCCGAGAAGGAGTTTTCGGTTACTATTCTCTCCAACAACATCGGAGAAAATATCATGGAGCAAAACAGCGGAAACCAAGTGATACGGTGGCAGACTTCAACAAGATTGTGGAGGAGGAAGGGGAAGATGGAGATAAACTCATTGAAGAGTTGAGTGCTTGTCAAAGTTTTCTGCTGGTTAGAGAAAAGGAAAACGTGAGACATAAGGTTTTAAACTTTTAAATGTCAAAACTAGGTACCAAAATTTTCATCGAGAAACTAGAAGAAGTATTCAATAAGCTGGATTCCGCTGGAAAAATAATATCGTTCTTGGATTTAATCTTGGTAATGTCGAAACGGGAGAATATTGGTATTACTACGCACATGAAAGCATTACTTTTTTCGGAAAATCGCATTTACTGTGTACAAAAGCCGATTTGATTACAATCCAGGGAAAAGTTGACAAGTTTGATATCGTGGAGCAATGCACCCAAGAACGCCAGAACCAAAGTGGAGGTGCAAGTTGATCACAAATTTCACTATTTTCGCTGCACTACTAAAAACATTTCAATGGGATGTTCAGACTCTGTATTACCCGAGCCTTTACTAAAAATCCTTCGGTAAAATAACTTTTGTCAAACAACGAATATATGCTATGACAACAAATCAGACAAGATGAAATTTCGCAGCAAAGGAATGAAAAAAAAAATTCTAGAGGAATCCGGTGATGGCCTTATGGATTAATACAGCAAAGTATTTGACGAAACAATCAACTTGACTTCAACAATTAGAGGATTTATAACCATTAATCTTATGGTTGCTACATACGAGCAAACAAAGAAGGGATTGAGTTGCTTTCACCCGAAAGGACAAATTCAGGACGACGCAACACACAAAAAACCTTTGATCTTGTAAATAATAACTCCCTTTCTTAATACATAGGTTGGTGACAGGCTGGAGACTATCTTAAAACATGGGGGTCACCACCCATCCCCACCTCTGCTCACTCTTCTACTACTTACTTATATATAAATCTATCGAGTTTTAAGATCAAATGAGATTTATTTGAGCTAAAATCTTTGTTGTGTCTTTTTTCAAACTAAGTTAAAGAGCACAGTCAATTATAAATGTGTACATATACAATTTACTACCTTTTATATATATATATATATATATATATATATATATATATATATATATATATATATAATGGTAGTAAATTTATATGTACATAATTATTATTGACTGTGCTCTTTAACTTAGTTTGAAAAAAGACACAATAAAGATTTTAGTACAATTAAATCTCATTTGATCTTAAAACTCGAAAAAATAAAAACTCTCATTCATAGGCTTTTTCCTTTTTCTAAATATCCTAAATTGTAAAGCAGATCTAAGCAAAAGGCTAAATCACAAAACCAATTCTGTTTTACTCATCATATCAATGTTCTTTTCACTCACTTTTTTAATCTTTCTACTCGTTGCTAATTCCTCGAAGCGATAAATATCCGAAAAATAAACGCTGAGAGCGTTTGTTTGCGCGCTCCAAGACATTTAAGTAAAAAATATTTCACTCAAGATTTGGAACATTTTCAAAGACTTGTCTCTATTCCCAAGTTCTACGGGAATATAGAGAATTCTACGGGAATATTCCCGAGTTCTACGGTTACGTATGAATGTGTATGTGTAACCAGAACACAGTTTGGTTTCGTAATTTTAGCCATAATAGCAATTAAAATTATTACAAAAACGAAAAATTTCCAATCTACAAGAACCTCTTTTTAGACTCCAAGCTTAGTAACCAAAAAAACTCTAGACCTTTTACAGTAGGCTCACTTTATTGTGGGGCTGTGATTTGCCGCATCCCGAGCTTGGATAAAAAAATTATTCGGAACGAATTTGAATGATTCCAACGTTGGCCTTATCATTTTATACACTAACCCAATTCCCTACCACTTTTAATAGTAAAAACATTGATTTATAGTCATTTTATCTTCTTCTATATATTTGTATTTGACGGTCTGTAAAACATTTTGTTGATGAAAATGAGAAAATGTGGTGCTCCGAAGGTTTTAGTGATAAAATTAGAAAAAAAAACATGAATGAGTTTAAGTGCTGTTCTGATACGTCATCTAAACATTTCCTCACGTTTACTTATTTTTCTACACTTCAATCCTTCTGTCAAAAGTCAAATTTTTTTGCAAGTGTCTAGTGTGATCTGATTCGTGACACAACTATCACAAACAAACTTAATTCGCTACACGAAATCAAGAGGCACTTTCTTTCAAAGCCAGCATTAACTTTTATTTGAAGCTCATACATTATATGAATAACTCAAGAAGAAAAACTTGAAAAGAACAACACTAGTGGACAAAAAACGCCAATTCAAGTTCTTGCTCTTTAAAAAGCTTGTTTGTAATTGCCTTTTTGAACATATTAAAAGCTGGCCAGTTCAATTTAAAAAAGAGATCTTGTGAATAGTTAGTTGAAGCTCTAAGTAAAGTGTGTCCCAAATGGTCCTTGGGCGTTTTAGAGCGCAAAAGCATGTTTGGCCTTTAATTTTGTCCCCAGGTGTAGTTCAGGAATGGAAATGAAGCAATCGCTTTTATTAGGTAAGTATTTATTAAATCTTAAGTTACTTTACCGTTTTTTCTTAAAAGAGCCAAAAATGAGTTGCCATCTTTTATCTGCAGAAATCAGTAATGTCTCCTAAGGAAACTGTTTTGGAGTGTTTTGAGGTTAATAATTCACTAGTAGTTCAAATTGACAAAAACTTTTTTTTTCAATGCTTGATGACTAACTATGTTTATCTGGCTAACATAATTTTTGATATTCGATCCTGATCTGACCAATTTTGTCGTAACGGATTAGCTTAACTAATGAACCGTTTCTTGAAAAATTTATTAAAACAAACAGTAAAAAATTTCACTGTTGACGAAAAAATAACGTTCAATGTCCAATGCGTAGCTATCGAAGTCCAACAATGGTGGAAAACTTGACCACTAAAGCAGAGTAATATTTCAAAAAACCAGACAATATAAATAAAATCTGAAAGCGCTTTATGCAAACTGAATTTAGACAAATTGGAACCAGATCTATGCTAGAATTTATTATTGGATATAATTCTGATATTTTATCTCTATAAAATATTGAATACTAACCAATCATACTCCATCAAACTAACAACCCACTTATTTGTAAGAGCTGAAACTACTTTTTCTTTCAGCACCCGAGCAATTTGAATTAAACTTAGAATACAGTTGTTCTCATTCTGGAAACTAACTCGCATAAACCGGTGTACACTGATCTATTGAGACTAGGCGATATAAGAGTAAGATTAAGATTGGTATTGGACTAAGAAGTTGAACGAATCTATCCGGCCGAAAATAAGATAGCGTGACGAGCAGACGGTGTACCTCATCTGAAACTACTCTATGAGTATAGTGTATAATACATAACTCGTCTTGTGCGACCAAAAGTCTCGAACAGACCTTAGCTAACCTAGATTTAGAAAAAATATATTAGAATTAGATAAATACAACATTTATAAAAATTTTATTGGACAAACATTTAGTAGAAATTTCTCTACGAGTCAATATATCAGAGCCAATTTTCCAAACAATACAAGAACTACCCCGCATTGGAAGAAGACCTCGAAAAAGAGACGACGTACGACTACGAAGAAATCTACCAATCGATTTCATGATTGTACGACAAAACCAGATCAAATTTTTATACTTAGAATACTTCCAGCAAAAATTTTGATTTTTCATTTTGTGTCATATAATTTTGGAGAAACCTCTTCAAAAACCTTTCATGGCGCCAAACCTAATAACTATACAATATCAACCGATAAAATTAACACTAGTCGTTCTCAAGGAGATCTAACCTCGAGAAATCTTCAGTAAATTAAAAACATATAAAAAAAAACATTTAATGTACAAAAATTACAAAAATTAGTTAGTATAAAGCATAAACTGCTAGTATATATAAATCATCTCTTCATCCCTGCTTTATCACCTAAAACATAACAGCAAGTCTCAAAAACTAACAGACATCAAAACCAAAAATTTAACCTTTTTAACTAAACCTTTATCAAAAAACTATCAAGGCTTATCTTTGTTTTCACTTAAATTAATTTCATTTAAAATAACAGATCATCAAGGCTTTCCTTGGATCTTTAAATTAATTTAAACTAAATCTAATTTTCTGATCTTTAAGGCTTCCCTTCGATCTTCAGATTAATTTAAACTAAACCTAAATTTCTGATCATCAAGGCTTCCCCTGGGTCTTTAAATTGTTTAAACTAAATCTAAATTTCTGATCATCAAGGCTTTCCTTGGATCTTTAAATTAATTTAAACTAAATCTAAATTTCTGATCATCAAGGCTTCCCTTGGATCTTTAAATTGTTTAAATTAAATCTAAATTTCTCATCATCAAGGCTTCCTTTGGATCTTTACATTAAACTAAACTAAATCTAAATTTCTGATGATCAAGGCTTATCCTTGGATCAAATAAAACAATTTTGTTCTCCCCCACCTAAACTAATTAGGGTCTAACGACCTCAAACGTCGATTCAATACCCAGCCCTTATTAACGACCCAGAACTAACCGAAATTTTTCAAATTGCTAACCATTCTAATTAGGATAAACAGGGAAAAACTTAGGTTACTTGTCCTTCATTTGATCCCCTTCCTCTCAAATGACCCAGGCTAAAACAGTTGAACTTAGTAAGTCATAAAATAAAATCAAACGAACTACTTGAGTTCTAATTATACCTGAAACTTGTGGATCGATTTACTGTTCTCCAACCCTTGATCACAAATTACAACCCCTAAATAAGATAAGGTAAGTCTATCTCAACTTAGAATTATTCATGAGAAAGTAGAAATCATTCTCATGAATTGATATATACTTTTCTCTCCAACCCGACAAATGCGCCCCAAATTAAGCTTACCACAAAAAATTGTAAGAAGTAACAGTTTAAGACACCAGAAATCACTAACCCTAATATTGCAGCCATCATCCCAAACTGTATGTCAAGAAACAATTAAGGAAGCAAACAAACAATTATATTACACAACTGTATAATAAACGACAAAAAGGACGTCGCAATCACACCACACCGACACTGCAATTTCAATTAACATGATACATGTTGAAAATGACTACGAACCTATTGAATACGAACAACCAATACATTCCCTTATCTATCAAAATCATGATCACTTCCTCCTAAATTATTACACAAGACCTATAAGCAGTAACAAGACAATAGAAAAAATAGTAGAAGAAACAATAGAAGAAAAACCCACAGAATGTTGAAGCACAAATAACGTTTACCAAAATATATCTAAAGAAACGCAAAAACTGAAATTAAAAGAGGACACCAATTAGGTTACAGATACTCCGACAATGGTTGTCCGAGTAACAAAAAAAAGTTTAAGACACAAATTGCACCGAAAAACCCTCGAAAAACTGGCCAAAAATGGCACAATTTTTAATGGACTTTGAAGGTCAAATTTTTCAACTTTTTCGAAAATCGTGAAATCTTATTTTGCGAGACGGAAGATCAGCCTATAAAACCCAAATTATTTAACAAAAGCAGCCCCAGAACATCAATATGAGAAAAATTCGCGTCTCAACCCATACCTCTGAAATCCACCAAAAAACAAGGAATTTGTGCATATTTTTCCAGTTTTTTTTCAAAACTAGTTTCAAAAAACTAAAATTTCAAAAAAGTTGGGTCCTTCAGATGACTATTGGCTATGACTAGGGTGAATAGTTAGATGAATACATTTCGAATTGCGATAGGGAGAAATTTTTCAAGATTTCAATATAATGAAAAACATAGAAAATGCAAAGTGAAAAAATTGTATACTAACAGAGTTTGAGCATAGCAGTACTTTGCGCCCCGATAAACACGCACTGCAACCTCTAGCGATCATATACCTACCTATTTAGTATTATTCAATGATTGTATAACATGCCAATTAATTAACCCATACCCAAACCAAAAACAAATTGCAGAAAAAAAGATTTTAACGGACAAAGTCTAAACTTCAATTACGGAATTTCATTTGATGCAAAAGGACCAATATCACCATTTTCAGAAAGAAACTCATATATAATGGTCATAGTTGACGCATTTACACACTACGTACCCCATTCTAATGCTTATTATGCATATACAACACTTTATGAACATTCGTAAAATGAGCAAAACTCGGATTACCCGAAATCCGAAATCCTTGTTACAGACAACGACACTGAATTAATAAACAACGAAATTATCTATGCCAATTATATAATTTTAAACACAAACCACCTACATCTCATGCACCTTGGACTAATGGATTAGTCGAGGGCATGAACCGTTCATTACAAGAATATCTCAGATGTATCATTAAGGGAAATGACACACAATATACTGAATAGTCAACAGATGTAAAACTATTCCCCTTATCTTATAAATCACTAATCACAAAAACTTTAGGATTGTCACCTAAGTATGATGTTAACAGCATTCAACATATCGCACACACAACATACAAAAAGACACTCAGGATGAAAAAAGACATACTCAAATTTTACACAAAAATTTTACTTTCCAAATGCATCAATTTGGATTAAAGTATTATGCAACGAGTGCATAATATGTCATTTAAATTAACCTTTTTTCTAATCAAAAACGAATAGCACAGAAACAAGATTTTAATAGACAAAGTCTATATTTCAATAATAGAATTTCATTTGACACAAAAAGACCAATTTCACCATCCTGCGAAGGAAATTCTTTTATTATGGTCTTTGTTGATGCATTTACGCACTACGTTTTACTCAACCCAGTAACACATTGTAATGCTTATTACGCATACACACCACTTTATGAACATTGGATAGCTAAATTCGAACTACACGAAATAATAGTCACAGATAACGGCAAAGAATTTATAAATAATGAAATCATCACTCTATGCCACTTATATAATATCAAACATAAATCACTTACATCTCATGCATCATGGGCAAATGGATTAGTCGAAGGTATGAACCGTTCCTTACAGGAGTACCTTAGATGTGTCATTAATGGAAATGATACACGATATACTGAATGGTCAGCAGATGTAAAATTATTCCCCTTATCCTACAATTCACAAATCACAACCAGTCTAGGAATGTCACCATAGGAAATGGTTTCCAATCAAAACACGAAAACCGATAATGTTCACAGCAAATCCTTCAATAAATACACAGGCTTATTGTCAATCCACTAAAGAATCAATATGGTATAATCTACTACTAAATACCCACGATGAAGATCAATTTCAACATCCACAAATTTTAAAAAAAGCTTCCGGTACACACACCAAATGGATTTTCAACAGAGGTAAAAAAAGATAAGGATATTTATCAAAAAGTAACAAAAAGTTTATTACAGAGACAAAACATTAATTCCCAAACAAATTCTCGATTCACACCAGCTACAAACTTAAAAGTTGGAATACGATTTGTTTCTAGATTAATTAACAAAAGCAGCCCCAGAACATCAACATGAGAAAAATTCGCGTCCCAACCCATAAATCTGAAATCCAAAAAAAAAAAAGTAATTTGGGCATATTTTTCCAATTTTTTTCAAAACTAGGGTCAAAAAATTAAAATTTCAAGAAGGTTGGGAACTTGAGATGACTATTGGCTATGACTAGGATAAAAAATTAAATGAATATATTTCGAATTGCGATAGGGAGAAATTATTTAAGATTTCAATTTAATGAAAAACAAGGAAAATGCCAAGTGAAAAAATTGTATACTAACAGAGTTTGAGCATAGCAATACTTTGCGCCCCGATAAACACGCATTGCAACCTCTAGCGAATATATGGACACCTATTTAGTATTATGCAATGATTGTGTAACATGCCAAACAAACAAACCATACCCAAACCAAAAACAAAATTGCAGAAAAACAAGATTTTAAAGGACAAAGTCTATACTTCAATCACAGAATTTTATTTGACACAAAAGGACCAAGTTCACCATCCTACGAAGAAAATTCTTATATTATGGTCATTGTTGATGCATTTACGCACTACGTAGCGCTCAACCCAGCACCACATTGTAACGCTTATTACGCATACACAACACTTTGCGAACATTGGATAGCTAAATTCGGACTACCCGAAATAATAGTCACAGATAACGGCACAGAATTTATAAATAATGAAATCATCACACTATGCCACTTATATAATATCAAACATAAACCACGTACATCTCATGCACCATGGACAAATGGATTAGTCGAAGGTATGAACCGTTCATTACAGGAATACCTTAGATGTATCATTAATGGAATAGATACACGATATACTGAATGGTCAGCAGATGTAAAATTATTCCCCTTATCCTACAATTCACAAATCACAACAACTCTAGGAATGTAACCATACCAAATGGTTTTCAATCAAAAACCACGAAAAGCGATAATGTTTACAGCAAATCCTTCAATAAATACACAAGCGTATTGTCAATCCACTAAAGAATCAATATGTTATAATCTACTACAACATACCCACGATGAAGATCACTTTCAACATCCACAAATTTTAAAAATAGCTTCCGGTACACACACCAAATGGATTTTCAACAGAGGTAAAAACATAATGAAATTTATCAAAAGTAACAAAAAATTTATTACAGAGACAAAACAATAATTCCCAAATAAATTCTCGATTCACACCAGCTACAAACTTAAAAATTGGAATACGAGTTGTTTCCAGATTATTTAACAAAAGCAGCCCCAGAACATCAAAATGAGAAAAACTTGCGTCCCAACCCATACCTCTGAAATCCACCAAAAAACAAGGAGTTTGGGCATATTTTTCCAACTTTTTTCAAAACTAGGTTGAAAAAATTAAAATTTCAAGAAGGTTGGGCCCTTAAGATGACTATTGGCTACGACTAGCATAAAAAATTAAATGAATACATTTCGAATTGCGATAGGGAGAAATTTTTTTGAAGATTTCAATATAATGAAAAACAAGGCAAATGCAAAGTGAAAAAACTGTATACTAACAGAGTTTGAGCATAGCAGTACTTTGCGCCCCGATAAACACGCACTGCAACCTCTAGCGAACATATACATAACTATTTAATTTTATGCAATGATTGTATAACATGCCAAATAAACAAACCATACCCAAACCAAAAACAAATTGCAGAAAAACGAGATTTCAAAGGACAAAGTCTATACTTCAATCACAGAATTTCATTTGATACAAAAGGACCAATATCACTATCCTCAGAAAGAAACCCATATATAATGGTCATAATTGACCCCTTTACACACTACGTACCCCATTGTAATGCTTATTATGCATATACAACACTTTATGAACATTCGTAAATTGAGCAAAGTTCGGATTACCGGATATCCGAAATCCTTGTTACAGACAATGACACTGAATTTATTCACAACGAAACTATCTATGCCACTTATTTAATATTAAACAGAAACCACGTACATCTCATGCACCTTGGACTAATGGATTAGTCGAGGGCATGAACTGTTCATAACTAGAATATCTCAGATGTATCAATGAAGGAAATGACACACAATAAACAGAATAAACAACAGATGTAAAACTATTCCCCTTATCTTATAATTCACAAATCACAACAACTTTAAGACTGTCACCTAAGTATGATGTTATTAGCATTCAACATATCACAAACACAACATACAAAAGGACACTCAGGATCAGAAAAGACATACTCAAATTTTACACAAAATTTTTACTTTGTAACTGCACCAATTTGGATTAAAGTATTATTCAACGATTGCATAAGATGTCAATTAAATAAACCTTATTCCAAACAAAAACAAATAGCACAGAACCAAGATTTTAAAGAACAAAGTCTATATTTCAATCATAGAAATTTATATGACACAAAAGGACCAATTTCACCATCCTCCGAAGGAAATTCTTATATTATGGTCAATGTTGATGCATTTACGCACTACGTAGCGCTCATTCCAGTAGCGCATTGTAATGCTTATTACGCATTCACAACACTTTACGAACATTGGATAGCTAAATTCGGACTACCCGAAATAATAGTCACAGATAACGGCACAGAATTTATAAATAATGAAATCATCACACTATGCCACTCATATAACATCAAACATAAATCACGTACATCTCATGCACCATGGACAAACGGATTAGTCGAAGGTATGAACCGTTCATTACAGGAACACCTTAGATGTATCACTAATGAAAATGACACACGATATACTGAATGGTCAGCAGATGTAAAATTATTCCTCTTATCCTACAATTCACAAATCACAACAAATCTAGGAATGTCACCATACGAAATGGTTTTCAAGCAAAAACCACAAAAACCGATAATGTTCACAGCAAATCCTTCAATAAATACAAAAGCTTATTGTCGATCCACTAAAAAATCATTATGTTATAATCTACTACTACATACCTACGATGAAGATCTGTTTCATTTTCCACAAATTTTAAAAATAGCTTCCGGTACACACACAAAATGGATTTTCAACAGAGGTAAAAAAGATAAGGTTATTTATCAAAAAGTAACAAAAAGTTTATTACAGAGACAAAACATTAATTCCCAAACAAATTCTCGATTCACACCAGCTACAAACTTAAAAGTTGGAATACGATTTGTTTCTAGATTAATTAACAAAAGCAGCCACAGAATATCAACATGAGAAAAATTCGCGTCCCATCCCATAAACCTGAAATCCACCAAAAAACAAGTAATTTGGGCATATTTTTCCAATTTTTTTCAAAACTAGGGTCAAAAAATTAAAAATTCAAGAAGGTTGGGCCCTTCAGATGACTATTGGCTATGACTAGGATAAAAAATTAAATGAATATATTTCGAATTGCGATAGGGAGAAATTATTTAAGATTTCAACTTAATGAAAAACAAGGAAAATGCCAAGTGAAAAAATTGTATACTAACAGAGTTTGAGCATAGCAGTACTTTACGCCCCGATAAACACGCATTGCAACCTCTAGCGAATATATGGACACCTATTTAGTATTATGCAATGATTGTGTAACATGCCAAACAAACAAACCATACCCAAACCAAAAACAAATTGCAGAAAAACAAGATTTCAAAGGACAAAGTCTAAACTTCAATCACAGAATTTCAGTTGATACAAAAGGACCAATATCACTATCCTCAGAAGGAAACCCATATAAAATGGTCATAGTTGTCCCCTTTACACACTACGTACCCCATTGTAATGCTTATTATGCATATACAACACTTTATGAACATTCGTAAATTGAGCAAAATTCGGATTACCGGATATCCGAAATCCTTGTTACAGACAATGACACTGAATTTATTAACAACGAAACTATCTATGCCACTTATTTAATATTAAACAGAAACCACGTACATCTCATGCACCTTGGACTAATGGATTAGTCGAGGGCATGAACCGTTCATTACAAGAATATCTCAGATGTATCATTAAGGGAAATGACACACAATAAACTGAGTAGTCAACAGATGTAAAACTATTCCCCTTATCTTATAATTCACAAATCACAACAACTTTAGGACTGTCACCTAACTATGATGTTAATAGCATTCAACATATCACAAACACAACATACAAAAGGACACTCAGGGTCAGAAAAGACATACTCAAATTTTACACAAAGATTTTACTTTCCAAATGCACCATTTTGGATTGAAATATTATGCAACGATTGTATAATATATCAATTAAATCAACCTTATTCCAATCAAAAACAAATAGTACAGAAACAAGATTTTAAACGACAAAGTCTATATTTCAATCCTAGAACTTTATTTGACACAAGAGGACCAAGTTCACCATCCTATGAAGGAAATTCTTATATTATGGTCCTTGCTGATGCATTTACGCACTACGTAGCGCTCAACCCAGCACCACATTGTAATGCTTATCACGCATACACAACACTTTACGAACATTGGATAGCTAAATTCGGACTACCCGAAATAATAGTCACAGATAGCGGCACAGAATTTAAAAATAATGAAATCATCAGACTATGCCACTTATATAATATCAAACATAAACCACGTACATCTCATGCACCATGGACAAATGGATTAGTCGAAGGTATGATCCGTTCGATACAGGAATACCTTAGATGTACCATTAATGGAAATGATACACGATATACTGAATGGTCAGCAGATGTAAAATTATTCCCCTTATCCTACAATTCACAAATCACAACAACTCTAGGAATGTAACCATACCAAATGGTTTTCAAGCAAAAACCACGAAAAGCGATAATGTTCACAGCAAATCCTTCAATAAATACACAAGCTTATTGTCAATCCACTAAAGAATCAATATGTTATAATATACTACAACATACCCACGATGAAGATCCGATTAATCATCCACAAATTTTAAAAATAACTTCCGATACACACACCAAATGGATTTTCAACAGAGGTAAAAACATAATGAAATTTATCAAAAGTAACAAAAAATTTATTACAGAGACGAAACATTAATTCCCAAATAAATTCTCGATTCACAGCAGCTACAAACTTAAAAATTGGAATACGATTTGTTTCCAGATTAATTAAGAAAAGCAGCCCCAGAACATCAAAATGAGAAAAACTCGCGTCCCAACCCATGCCTCTGAAATCCACCAAAAAACAAGGAATTTGGGCATATTTTTCCAATTTTTTTCAAAACTAGGTTGAAAAAATTAAAATTTCAAGAAGGTTGGTCCCTTGAGATGACTATTGGCTATGACTAGGATAAAAAATTAGATGAATACATTTCGAATTGCGATAGGGAGAAATTTTTGAAGATTTCAATATAATTAAAAACAAGGAAAACGCAAAGTGAAAAAATTGTATACTAACAGAGTTTGAGCATAGCAGTACTTTGCGCCCCGATAAACACGCACTGCAACCTCTAGCGAACATATACCTACCTATTTAGTATTCTGCAATGATTGTGTAACATGCCAAATAAACAAACCATACCCAAACCAAAAACAAATTGCAGAAAAACAAGATTTCAAAGGACAAAGTCTATACTTCAATCACAGAATTTCATTTGATACAAAAGGAACAATATCACTATTCTCAGAAGGAAACTCATATATAATGGTCATAGTTGACGCATTTACACACTATGTACCCCATTGTAACGCTTATTATGCATATACAACACTTTATGAACATTCGTGAGCTGAGCAAAATTCGGATTACCGGAAATCCGAATTCCTTGTTACAGACAATGACACTGAATTTATAAACAACGAAACTATCTGTGCCACTTATATATTATTAAACACAAACCACGTACATCTCATGCACCTTGGACTAATGAATTAGTCGAGGGCATGAACCGTTCATTACTAGAATATCTCAGATGTATCAATGAAGGAAATGACACACAATAAACAGAATAGTCAACAGATGTAAAACTATTCCCCTTATCTTGAATTTCACAAATCACAACAACTTTAAGACTGTCACCTAAGTATGATGTTAATAGCATTCAACATATCACAAACACAACATACAAAAGGACACTCAGGAATCTGAAAAGACATACTCAAACTTTACACAAAATTTTTACTTTCTAACTGCACCAATTTGGATTAAAGTATTATGCAACGATTGCATAAGATGTCAATTAAATAAACCTTATTCCAAACAAAAACAAAGAGCACAGAACCAAGATTTTAAAGAACAAAGTGTATATTTCAATCATAGAATTTTATACGACACAAAAGGACCAATTTCACCATCCTCCGAAGGAAATTCTTATATTATGGTCATTGTTGATGCATTTACGCACTACGTAGCGCTCAACCCAGCACCACATTGTAATGCTCATTACGCATACACAACACTTTACGAACATTGGATAGCTAAATTCGGACTACCCGAAATATTAGTCACAGATAACGGCACAGAATTTATAAATAATGAAATCATCACACTATGCCACGTATATAACATCAAACATAAACCGCGTACATCTCATGCACCATGGACAAACGGATTAGACGAAGGTATGAACCGTTCATTACAGCAACACCTGGGATGTATCATTAATGAAAATGACACACGATATACTGAATGGTCAGCAGATGTAAAATTAATCCTCTTATCCTACAATTCACAAATCACAACAACTCTAGGAATGTCACCATACGAAATGGTTTTCAAGCAAAAACCACAAAAACCGATAACGTTCACAGCAAATCCTTCAAAAAATACACAAGCTTATTGTCGATCCACTAAAAAATCATTATGTCATAATCTGCTACTACATACCCACGATGAAGATCTGTTTCATTTTTCCACAAATTTTAAAAATAGCTTCCGGTACACACACCAAATGGATTTTCAACAGAGGTAAAAAACATAGTGAAGTTTATCAAAAAGTAACAGAAAAATTATTACAGAGACAAAACAAAAACTCGCAAATAAATTCTCGATTCACACTAGCTACGAACTTAAAAATTGGAATACGATTTGTTTCCAAATTTTACCACACAAAAAGAAATTTCTGAAATATTACAACCATTTCGAAAAAGACCATATCAAATAATTGATAAACCCGCAATGTAACACACACACACACTTATAGACCTTAACAAAAAAGAAATAGTTCAACACCGGAACAATCTTTTACCCTATTATCAGAAAGAGTACGTTTTTCGAGAACTGACTCGATTATACTCCTTTACAGGACTCAAGGTAATTGACAATAGCTCCAATTACAAACAAAATCAAAGCACTGATATGAATTCTACCCAAAAACCATTAAGACGAAAAATTGAAAAAACCTTAACAAACAAACATCTCAAAGTCTAGACAACAAAAAGATAACTCAAACAGAAAGAATAAATCGAAAATTAGAAGAAAAAGTTATACCACAAGATCAAAAAAATCTCCTCAAGTCTCAATATTACAACCTTCCCCTATCAAGTAGAACAAAGATCAACAATATTGTCCCAACTTAGATCTCAAAACTCCCTCAAGCAAAATTATTAAATTAGCCTAAAGAACAAATTGGTCATCATCATTAAGCCTAAAGTACAATTATATCCTAGATACCGTCAATCATCCAATAAAAAAAACCAGGAAGATCCTTAAGAGCCCTCAAAACTTCCCTTCACCAAAACCTTCAACGTAGACGAATCCCGCCCACTAATCGTCCCACGCGAATTCCTACAGTTTGTTGAAATCCCGATCCTAGAATTCATAACAGCAGATATAACCAAAAATTTTATAGGCTCATCCAAAATACACCTTATGAACTCTCACCTAGCAATGAAGAGCACAACATCATTCAAGCATTCGAATTGCGTTGCCACTTCTGCAAACTAAATACATCATTCGTTTGATAGCTAAATTACTAACATCATCAGAAATCATCTACGACTATTTTCCCCACGAAATCTGCACAAACGAATGAGGTAATATGAACTAAATAAATAAACTAACAAATTAGAAGAAAAACTAATCATTCTCTATAAATGTTTTTTCTTTTTCTCTGCTTTTCACAGGCACGATCATCAATCATCTACAAAAAAGAAAACGAAACTTTTTCTTGAATCATCAAGTTATATTAACCAATTACAAAAAATGAAGCAATAAAATTTACCCCAAAACAGCAACAAATTGATATATAAAATCTTTTCCCATATGCAGTAAATATTCTTAAAATGAAAATAAATTGATAATTTCAACCCCCCAATAGCCGTAAAATTAATAATTTCAAAGTAGTAAAATAAAAAAAGTTGCCTTTAAAGTTATAGCAGTAAAAACTTTTTTAAAGACGCTTCTTTATAGTTTTAAATTATCACTCGCCCACAATCCTATCCACAATCGCACGGCTCACCCACGAAGAATTGTTCAGAATATAGAGTTTGAGTTTTAACTTTCACTGATAACAACTCTAAACAGTTTTAACACATTTAAAATTTTCATTTAACCTGGTTGGAAAGGAATTATATAATAATCCAAACTATCCAACGCAGCTTACTAAAAACCACAAACCACAACCTAACAGCATGACTAAGATAAGAAAACCCACGGTACCCAAACCGGATTCAAACCAGCTTAGAACTGGAAAAATTTTTCTTTCGAAGACTACTTTCAAGTCTGAACACAAAAGAACAAAACACAAAAGTCGAAAGACAAATCCACACTAAATGATTTGATTTTTGAGAAAAAGACACAATCAAAACGAAAAAGGAAAAAACCAATAATAAAAAAGGCACAAAAGGTTTGACACAAAAAGGACCCTCCAAATAAGAGAGCATGAATTTATACTTCACACCTGGCTTAACCCACCAGAGTGGACGTCCTGAGCATTCTCGATAGCCGGCCTAACCCACCGTGCTACATCCAAGCTTTGTGGTCCAAACTTTTTTTTGACGAGATTTACTCAAGGGTGAGTAGTTCTTAAAAATAACCGAACTAAGCAAAAACGCTTTTGCGATGAAAACTAATACGAGATCATAACTAAAAACAAAATTAACAAAAATTTGTATATGTAAATAATACAATACAGTATATAGATTACATACAGCCCGAAGACGAGCAGCAAGGAACTTGACAACCCAATCACACTCCAACTACGGAATGGCAAAACACACCCGACATGCTGCCTACAGTCACTACACTCAAAGGATTTAAAGTAGGACTTGGCATCACACCAAAGAAAACCCATTGCAACTGAACAATTGCCATCTCGATGATCAAATATACGTACAGATCCAAAGTCACCAGGCACAAAGTCAAACTACATGCCACATCCGAACGAGATTGGAGCATTGCTTTTCTCTAATCAACCAAGTCAACACTCATCACAACCGATCAGAAATCAAGATACTATCTCCCTAAACGATCGTGATAACAATCTTAATCCTTCTTCCTAATCGTAAAAAAGAATATGCTCTGATATTTTGATATAAAATCTCTATAAAATATTGAATCTCGATGAATCTCGATGAATTCATACTCCATCAAACTAACAACCCACTTATTTGTAAGTGTTGAAACTACTTCTAGTTTTAACACCAGAACTATTTGAATTAAACTTAGAATACAGTTGTTCTCATTCTGGAAACTAACTCGCATAAACCGGTGTACACTGATCTATTGAAACTAGGAGTCATAAGAGTAAGAATAAGATTGGTATTAGACTAAGAAGTTGCACGAATCTATCTGGTCGAAAATAAGATAGCGTGACGAGCAGGCGGTGCACCTTATCTGAAACTACTCTATGAGTATAGTATATAATACATAACTCAAAACTGTGAAAATCATGAAAAATTGCTTGCATAGAATATCAAGTTTTGAATGTTCGACTGACTTTTTATTGATTCCGAAAAATGTTTTTGATAATCTATAAATGGTTTGATAATCGATTGACAACATTTAAACCCCTATAGTTTTTTGAAAGACGACGACAAATAAAAGCTCCTTAAAATATTTTGCTTAGAAAAAAATGTTCGGCTGATAAAAAATCGTCAAAATAAGGATAAAAGTTTCATGTTAAAAAGTCGAAATTTTTTCGGATTAAAAAACTACGCCAATCACAAATATACCAGCTCGAGCAACACCCCAAAACTCAGAACAAAAAATGACCAATTAGCTTGCCTGAGTTCAGTTTGTGCAAAGATTGAAATTCTGATTACGCTATCAGCATCATAGACAAAGTTTTCAGAGTTTTGAACGAGCCTTAGACGTAGATTCAAAGCCCTTACAACATAGTTTGTAGCAAGCTTGCTTGAGAAAACGTAGATTTCAGATGTGATCCAACTCAATAGTTTTTTGGAAGTTCAAATGACTTTAAAAACAAGCCCAAACAAAAGTTTTTCTCCTGTTGCTCAAAAGTAGGTACAAATACCTTTGTTTATTGCTACAATTAAAATAACAAACAAATCTACTAAAGAACATTTACTTCTCGCTTCATTTGATTAGATTTTTTTCTCCTCTAAAAAAAAACTGAAAAAATAGTTTACATTTTTATTAAAAAAGTATTAGCACATCTGAACAAATTTCAAAAAGAGCTCAATGGATGGTAATCTAGAACGTTTTTGTGAGAACGTGAGCCCTGAAACTTCGATTTCGTAAAATTGGGGAAATACTAACTTTTCGGGGAAAACTGAACATAATGCCGCGGAGTAAAATCGTCCCTTCTCAACACTATTTTTGCGGCATCTCAGTGTTTTATATTACTATTGATTTTTCTGCTAGCGAATTTCTTCAAGTTTCCGTACATTGTTATATGTCAGATATGAAGTGTTATAACCCTTCTATTTCTAACTGTTGGCTACTTTTGTGCCGACTTTTCAATAAAGCGCAAACTATTTATGCTTGAAGTGTTTTTTTGTCAATTTTTGTTTTTTTTAAAAAACTTTTGAAGGAAACTTTCTCTACCATCTAAAATGTCCGGACTCTTTCCCACTTCTCCCCCCCCCCTTTAATTTTTTCTAAAACTCAATATATGGAAATCAATTTTAAAAGCTTTTACTCATTATAAACTGCATTAAAACGTGTCATCGTGAACAAGTGAACAAATTTTTACAACATTTCTTACATGCAAAATGCCGTGTGAACAATTTTTAAACAGCTTAGTTTTGTAATTTTCCGAGGAGGGGGGGGGGGGCTGGAAAAGAGCCAAAGCCCATATGTTCAAAGTGCAAATATCAGAAATCAACCGTTATTGTTTTCAGAAGTAGAATTGTGTAAGACTGGGACTAACTGGACGACTTCAATTCAAAATGGGATAATTAAAATGCAATATATTTTGTTCCACTGATAGATTAACCAACTAAATTTTTTCACTCATTTCCTACATAAAGTGTGGGGGAAAATTTAAGAAATTCTAACTGTAAACAATTGACTAATTTTTTTTGAATATTTCATAATATGGCATTTTTCCAGTTCCCCCCCCTTTCAAATTCAATTTTGAAAAGCTTATTTAACGTTGTCATAATGCAATGAAATTTGGCGTGGTGAACAAATCGACAACTGTGAACAGATGTGTTCTTCATACTTTACAGCGTAACATCACGCATTTAGCCGTAATAACACGTAAAACAAACATAAAACTCGGTATTTTGAAAGGGCGGAGAACTGGAAAAGAGCTCATAATATTAATTTTGAAGCAAAAGCCTGTGATAAAAAAGAGGGCAGTCGGAACAGTCAGGATTTTGCCCTGATCTGATCTACGGGACTAACAATCCTTGCTAGCTATCCTTGCTAATTCGAGGTAACATGTGGAATAATTATGCTTGGAGTGGTTTTTTGTTCAGTCAAATATTGACGATCGAAAACAAAGTGTTACGAAAGTTTTTGTACCCCATTGAAATTAATGACTCCCTGAGTTCACATGTGAAAAGATAATTTACCATTGTTTGTTTTTTTTTGCAAAGATCTAGGGGTTTGAAAATTGCACTACAAATTTGCTTTGAAATGTCTTGACGTAAGATACTCTCAAAATTTTACTCTTGATGTTTGATTTTTTTCAAAATATCAATTGTTTGAGTTTTTTATGGGTTTCCAATAATTTTGCCAACAACTATTCAATACCAATTAAGTTACAGTTCATGAATTCAATTTCTTTGAGGGTTTTGTCCTGATAAATGCCTTTCTGCAATGACAAAAATTGTAAAATTCTAGTAGAAAAACTTGCAGTTTTTAGGTTTGATGTAAATTTTTTTAGTATAAATTCCAATATATGGTTTTAAGCACCGATTATATTGCATTTTCTTTTGCAAAAATTTCAAAATTGGTTTTTATTTTTAGTTTATTTACTCTACAATTGCGTGGCTATACATGCAAAGGAACCCTGTGGCCCCGCCCCTGCCGAAGATTCAAGAGAGTGGGAGTCTCTGTGCGATAGTGGCCGTGAAGGGATACGTCTTGCTTGTCAAAACCAAAACCCCAAATCAAATATGGATGAATCATACTATTGCAATGTATTGAAAAGTGTTGCGGGATTGGGGAAACATTATAGGACGGATTGCGAGCTTATCAACAGCTGTATCAAAGAGACAAGTAATTGCACTCGTTTCGAAGTGGGTTTCAGCTAGTCATTAATTGTATAATTTAACATCCTCCAACCCCCCCCCCCCCCCCCCCCCAAAAAAAAATTGGCATTATTTTAGCTAAAAGATAAAAAGATTTTGATTATGGGCCGTTTTGTGCATAAGATCCCCATTTTAAATCAAATGAGCAACAAATGGGTTTTCGTCCAATTCGCTTTTTATGAATTTTCTAAATCCTGACGCTTACCACAATACGCAATTCAGAAAAGCAAAAGCTTTTTTTCTAACTTTACTGGTATCCTGGAGTAGTAATGTTGGAGAGTCGATTGTTTTCAATGCATAATTTTTTCAATGCAAAAATTTTGGCCAAAACGGACTATTTACTGCTCTGAGACAGCTCGGAAAATCAATTTGTTCGACCTAAAAAGAAAAGCTTCTGAACATCTCCCCCACCCCTCGAGAAATTTCTAGATCCGCGCCTGCTAATGTTCCTGGCTTTTTATTCAACTATTAGTCGTCATGAAAATCTTCAATTTATAATTCTTACTCTCAACTATCTCAACTAAACGCAAATTGAAAGAACAATTTAGGGAAAGATCACTTATCGAGGCAATTTTTTCATAAGAGCATGTCTCAAAAAGTGTTCAACTCATTTTTTATCAAAAAAATATATTGCAATAAACACTGAACACTAAACTAAGTGGTCAACACAGATGCGAAACAGCCCACACCAGACAAAAATATATAAACAGCCCACAGTGTTAGAACTCCGCATAGCAGCATGTGCTAAGATTTTGTGGCGGTTTTGTAGATTTGAGTGAGATTCTAAAAAGAGGTGATTTGAGACCAAAATATGTCTGTGTTAGAGGTAGTCACGGTAGCAATGTTGCTAATTGGTAAGTAAAGCGAAAAAGTATGAAACTGACTGTTTTTGGTCTCTGATCTGCTGGAAATAAGCCTGGAAGTTTGCCTGAACTAGTTAGTAATCAAATCGTTAAGTGTTTTCAAATTGCCGATTGTACCAGAATTTTTGAATCAATTTTTTTCAGAATAGCTAAGAAGTTGAGTGCCCTCCCCGTTTTATTTTCTTAACGACACAGGTATGTCAGCTCGTGTACAAAAAGTTAGCTCGTGTTAAAGGAATTAAAACGAGCAGTCTACAGAATACTGAATAGATCAAAGCACATTAAGAAGCATTTCTACTATTCGAGCATTATTTAATCAGACTGCTCGTATATCAAGGCGAAGCCTCGAACGTTTCGACTGCTCTTTAGGGTTGAGTAAAAATTGTTTGCTTGAATAATTGACAGAATATTCCAAAAAACTTTCTTTTTTTCATTTGTTTTTTTTTTACACTCCCACGTGCTATGTAAAATACAAAGTGCGCGTGCAGCGTCTCGAATTGCCTTAAAATGATTAAATAGCCGACTACAGTTCACTTTGGAACGCATTAATTATAAAAAAAACTAAACGAAAAACCCCAAGCATAAATACCACTTTTTTCTCGAAAGTCGGAACAAAAATTCACTGCATCAACTTAAGTAGGGTTTCTAAAAATAAAGAACCGTTGCTTCTCATGATATAAAGCTTATCAATTTTTTGATAATGAAAACGTTTCGTTTTCTTCTCAATATAGCTCCGGTTGTAGATTGTTTCGATTGTTTTCGAAGAAAAAGACGGAAAATTTGCGCTCTGAGTGGTTTCTTTTTCTGCAGGCTCAAATTGAAAAAAAATATTATGGGGTTTTAAACATTGACAAGTTGGGACAATTAACGCGCAATATATTTCGTGCTGTTAACGCGTATGCGGAGCTTTAATCCGTCTTAAAAATTATCCAAATGGGATTGAAGTCTGCTATTTGGTCTATTTGATTTCTGCATTATGAAAATCATGTAATTTGGTTTGTTACATAGTGTGTGGGGGTATTGTTTTAAAAGAAAACCTCAAACTTTTTTGAAATTTTGTATGATTTTTTTTTTGAAATTTTCATCATTTATTTCAAACTACTCCACAGAAAACAAGCAGTCTGAACATTCAATGCTTCGCCCTCATTTAAGCAGTCTTGTTGGTGTTAAACGCAATCTTCACATGTCTAGAAATTTCAGGAGCGAAAGTGTTTTTTTTTAAGATAGAATTTTTCTTTCACCAGCAGCGATAAGAAAACAATTTGAAATTTCAGCTTGAAATTTTGAGATCTTATGTAAAAATTTTGTTATGTAAAACATCTAGCAACTCAATTGTTCATCTCTATAGTGTCAGTGGTACAGTGCTGATTTCACTTAACTCAACGAACAACAGTTGAAATTTCATCAGATTTTTTCTCCATTTGGGTTAAGATTAGACAACAAATCAGAAGAAAAAAAATGCTTAGAATTTCTTCAGAATCATATATAGCGTTTTTTCAAAAATCTCATCCAGAATGCCACCCCAAAGTTTTTTTAATTATTCAAGAATTACGGGGAAAATACCAAGTTTATGGATTAGACAATTATATCAAAAGAAGCCTGTTGCATAGTCCGACAAAATTTTAGAAGGGCTCAAATTCCATAAACTGCGTAAAACGATTGAACTTTGTTTTTGAGCAAAAATTTTTCTTTAGTAGAAATGCCGTTTTTTGGTTATCAAACAAAAAAATTTTATCGTATATTCTCCAAACTAACGTTGTTGGAAATTTTTTTTTCCCAATTTTTGTTGGGGTATGTCAGAGGCTTCTTTTCGTTTAATTTCTTCATCAGTTTACTTTTTAGTATCAGCGCAGTTCTTAAATAAGTTAAAAAAATACTCCATGTCAAATCTTAAATTCCAGGCAACTTTTGTTCTCTTCAGTTTGAAAAAGAAGCGTTTGAAATTTGTTCGTTTCGTCTGAATGTTTTACGTTGTACCAATTTCTTTTTACATTTAGTCAGATGATCCAAAAAAGAATGCCCTCCTCAGTGAATTTATCTCTGGTATTTTAGAAACCAGAAAAAATGTATATCACATTAGCTTGCGTTGAAGCAAGTAACTGCAACCTGCTGAGCACTGAGGAGGTCAAAACACATAGAAAAGTACTTTTTGAAAGTTTTTTCTATGATTTCAATGTATCAATCTAAAAGCGGTAACAGTATTGCCCAAAATCATTTAAGATCTCGTCGAGATGGGCGTCTCATAACAAAAAATTTTTTTGGAACTAGTGATTTTTTGCCTGTCGAGTTTGTCTAATGAAAAGGGTTGTTATTTAAATCAGTGAACAAACGTTCTTCAGACTCTTTTACATGTCGCAATTTTTTTCTTTCGTTTTTTAAGAAAAGTCTTAAAAATTGATCCGCCTGAATTAATTTTTTTCACGGTTTGCTTTTTTCGTTTCTTTCTAAGTTCAGTTACTTTCCTTCGTCAAAAGGTAGACAAACTCTTTTATTGGACAGTTTTATTGAACGGTTTCTGCAACAAGCCAAAAACAGAATTGGCTTTTTTGATAATTTTTATCTACTTTGCTGTTTTGAATTCCAGTGACAGATAGCTAAAACACTGTACTGCTCAAAATTACTCCAAAAACAGGCAACTTTGCAGATTCCGCAACAAATTGTGGAATCTGCAACATAATTTTCGGAATCCGGAACAGTTTGTGGAATCCATAAACAATTATTAGTAATGTATTTAGTAATTCAGGCTGTCGTAGAATCCGCAACTAAAATTGGAATCTGCAAAATGAAAGCGGAATCCGCAAATTGTAAGCGAATTCCGCCAATTGTATGCGGAATCCGCATACATTTGCGGATTCTATATACATATGCGGAATCCACTTACTTTTCCGGAATCTGGAACAACCACTTATATTCGCTTGTTGTGGAATTCGCAACAAAATTAATGTGCCGGCATAATTTTTGTTACAAATTTTTGTACGCGGAATCCACCCACTTTTTGAAACATGTTTAAAGACTTGTATCTGAAATCCAGGAACATAAAAACACAAAATTGTGAGCCTATCCAGTGCACAGTTTGACCTCGTAAGGACTTGGTGATCCAATTTTCTCAAATTGGGTTATTCTTATCAAAAAAAGCCAATTATAAATTGTTTTAGAATTTAAAAGGCTTTAATGCTTTACCTTTTTTTCTTGCACTTCGAAAGTTGAGGTTGTTTCAAATCACAAGTCAGAATTTTTTTCTGTGTATTTGCGATCATTGACTCTCTTCTAACTGTTTGTTGGCTATGTTTAAAAATGTGAGTTTTAAAGAATCTGTCTTCGAAATATTGGATTACCTCAAGAAACTAAATGCAATTGGAAACTAGTCAATGAACTCGAGAAAATTGAAAAAAGTTATTTGACTTCAGATGTTGCTGATAATTTGAAATTTACCTATCGATCCTGTTTTCTCAAATTGGGTTAATTTCATCAAAAAAACCATAATCATATATATTGTTCTAAAAGTTTTTCCTTTGATATTTTATTAGTTGAGATTTTTCCGAAAAACAATCAGCGGTTTTTTTCTTGTTACTCGTTTAAATTGACTCTTTTCTAACTGTCTTTTGGCTATAATTTATGCTATCAACTCTTGAAAGGTTTTTGACAACATTATCACCTGCTACCACATGTTCATATACAGATATGTCCTCATGTTACCAATTTTTAGTTAGCATCCACAAGAAAACAAATCCGCTGTTTGAAGCAATTTCTGAAAAAAGTGTCGGATGGCAAAGCTTTCGAGCACATTGAAACGAAAAGTCAGCACAGCTATCTTTCATTGATTTTTTTTAAATTCGAAAGCCTGAAGTTTCCGCCAAAATTTCCAGCACTTTCGTTGGTCTGAAGCTCAGAAATGATGAAAAATTTGTTTGAAATCGCGACCTAAATTATCGCAGTCGGAGTAACTCTATTACCAAGTTTACTCGAAATGGGTTGTTTGTTATAATAGCACCATAAGAGTTTCAAATTAAAGATCAGCACCATCTGATTTTTTTTCAAGGAATTTCTCCGAACTGCTAGCTGCCTGTTTTATTAACTATCGCAGTATTCAACAATTTTTCTGTTCAAAAAAAACGTCGCGTTCAGCTAAACTTCCTGTTTTACTTTTCGTCAGTGGGCGGATCTTGTTGTCAGATTCTCATGATCTGAAGTCTTGACATTTGAGTGCAATATTAGAAAAAAAATACCTTTTTTTAAAGCTCTTTGCTTGGTAATTTTTCAACAGTGGACAAATACTGTTTCGTTACTGTTTCGATAGTGACAATTTTGTTCATTTTATAAATTTCATCACACTCGAAGCGAGATTTAAAATTAGCGATACTACTCTTAATAATCGCAACTAATAACCATTTAAACATTAAAAAATTTTCGTGAGTTAAAATAGGTTTAGGATGTGTTTATTCTGAAAGCTTGAAAGTAAATCTTCGGTTCGTTTCCTGGTAGTTTTTAGGTCTCTAGCTTAATTATGGCTTTAAGCTTTTTTTGCTGAAAGTATGTTACTATTTGACCCACGCAAAAAATCTAGAGGAAACTTTTTTTAGATACAAAATCAGAGCTGAAACTTCAATTCCTGCTATTTTTTTCCGTAAAAAGGACAAGTCTACGAAGGGTTTTAAAACATTGTGCCTTTGTGGGTGGTCGGAACATATTTGAAAATATAGTTTGTAACATATTTTTATAAACAAGGTTTGAAGCAAGCTAAAACTGAATGAAACCTCACTTAAAAACGAGCAAAAATTAGACACGAAAGTCGAATCCGCATCAGAAAGGAGTACTAACGAGGTTATTAACCAATGCACTACTTATAAAATGTATGAGGAACTTCCTACAGATGCCAAAAACCCTTCTAAGAAAGAATTCGGTTGCAGAGTTGGTTGTTACAGTCAGAAATCACCAAGTAAAGCGGCTGAGCTTTCAAAAGTTTGGACATCTTGTTTATCTGAGTGCCAAAAAGATGATAATGCTTACAAACCAGAGCAATCCGGCTATGCGGCTAACCGTGATGTCCAGGGGAATGACACCAACACAGACTCTTTAGAAGCCACAAGTGATGTCGGTAAATATGCAGCTACTAATTTTTATTTTTCCCAAAGACTTAAAATTTTAAGAACGGAACAGCCGTCTCGTATTTCTGAAATGCTCAAAAATTTAAGAAAGAAAAAAATAATAAAACTCGTTGTTTAAAATAATTTTGAAAACTCTTTGCATATACATAGAAGCTGATCTGCTTCACTTGAACCGAATTACGCAACAATTGTGCTGTCAAGAGTTCAAATAGTTTATCTAGCATTCAAATTGCAGTTTTAGGAAAAACATTTTCACCAATCTCGTAGATAAAAATTTACGCCTCCTCTGTCAAACGAGCTGTCCCCCAAAATTTTCAACGGCAAATATTTGCTCATTCCGTCCATACATTTTCAGTCATTAAAATATTACGAAATTCTAACTAGTTATGTATAGGTTAAAGAACAAAAGAGGTAAGAAGATATGTGAATTAAAAAGTCTGTTCTAAAACTAAGACGAGCTGAGAATGATCGACCCATGGTCGATTCATGCAATGAATTCACTGGTATCTAATCATGACCGAAGGTCATATTAACAAAATATTAAAAACAAATCGCAACATTCCCCAAAGAGAAAATTTTTAAAATTTGCAAGTATTAAAAACTTATTCTATGTGCACCCATTTCCCGCTTCAACGGAACAAACTTTACAAACTGCGCAGGAAAAAAAATAGGACAGAAAGAAGTGATGAAATCTGCAATTGAAATTTTGGAATGTACAAATATGTACAAAAAGGTTAAATTACAAAATGAACAATGCTGGTATCTACTGAGAAAAAAACAACAAATATAATCTACAAGACGTACACCTACCATGTAGAAACGAACAATAAAAGGCTAGTTAATATATTGAAAAAGAAAATTTTTAAAAACACAACGAGTTTCAATTTTGTCTAGACGCTTTTTGAGATATATGTCGATAGCTGATGAAATTTCACTTTCTTCGTCGGTATCTTCATTTAATGAAGTCGTAGGTAGCTGATGGGTAGGTGTGGGTCCACTGGGCGTGGTTGAAAGAGTAGTCTTGATCGGGGCCTGGATTGCGCGTCCCGATGAGATTGAATTCAGAGACGACCAAGATAAGCTGGTTTCCGCGACTAGATAAGCTGGTTTCCGTTCGTATTTGAAAATGAGTAACAGATACAGAGTAGATTAAATTTATTTTCTAGCAAATATCTTTCATGCTTCATTCGGCAGGTAGAAGTTTAAACAGCAGCAATATGATGAATTTGTTCTCACCATTTTTGTCGTCATCATTGCGATTGCATCCACCTTATTGTAACGACGTTGCCTCAATTTTTTAATAAAAAATTCGATCTTTGGAGTGCGCCGAAAATTTCTCTGATGCAGTAAACTCTGGTTATAAACAGGAGATTTATCTTAAACCCCCTCGGAATTAAATTGAGTTTCTCATTATGAATCAAACAGAGGTACTGAAGTGGTTAATGAGGTCTGATGACTTCGTTCAAACTTTCAATGCGGGAGAACGTTCCGTTTGTTTTGCCACATACAAAAAATTTTCAAATAACGACAAACCACTGACAATAGACAGCATAAAAAAGATAGACATCATCACAGTGATTGGAAGATTTTACGATGATAACAAGGACAAGAGGATATCTTTTATCATTGAAAAAATGGCTACGAATTGACGGCGAGTATATCGAATCGTGAAAAACATAAGAGAGAGGGTTTACAAACTGAGAAAGACTGGTAGTGACAATAATTCCACAAAATGAGACGCTAAAACCCAAGAAAAACTTTTTCAAAAGACAAAAAATAGAACGGGAGCATCTCAGCGAAAACTGACTAACGAACTAGATATCTGTCATTCAATTATTTGTGGCAAATTGCAAAAACTAAAGATTAATGCTAAAAATCAAAATAAACTGCCAAAATCGACAAAATTCGAATTGTCAAGTAGAAACAACGTTGATTCAAGCTGAGGAGATGAGCCATCAGAGCATAATCGTCGTTCGAAGTTGTGATGGACGAGGAAAACTAATTCTCTCTCAGTGGCAAAAACATGCCCAAAATACGCCCAATTGAACACGGCTGGAATATTCTTTAACAGAAGGTTTATGCAAGTGACTGAAAAGATAATATATCGCGCAATTTTTGACTAGAATCAAAGTGAAGAGTAAAAGAGAGTGTCATAAAATTTTTGACGGCCTCCACTCAAATATCCGAAAAGCGGTCGAGAGAGGTCTATAAAAACTCATGAGACAACATCAAATGGTTATTTACATATTGTGTTGAAACTCCAACTCTGAGGCTTCCCTAGTTCATGAGTAATTGCATTTCTCTTTTTGAGTCAATATTATTGCATCGCCCCTTATATAAAAAACTTGTTTTCTAGTTTTTGGGAAAAAAGGAACAAAAATCCTCACTTATTGACAAATTTGATTAAGAGTAATGAATTTAGTGAGTATTCTTAAATAGATCTTCTGATTTTCATGTTGAATACGCCTTGCTGATTTCAGGAAAAATCTTAAATTGATTTACGCTCAGTTTTTATCGCTAGCGGTTTCATTATTGAATTGTTTTGAAGTTCACTTCGCTTTCTTTGTTAAAAAGAAGGCAAAATCCACTATCCGACAGAAATAAGCAAATGTCTTGAAAAACTGGTTTGACTTCTATTTCGAAATCGGATTTTAGTTATCCAATTACCCAGCGGAATAAAAAAATTACCTATTAATCTAGAGTTCGCAAAGTGGTTAAAGTTTATCAAAAAAGGGGTCCAACATAAATTGTTTGATTTTCAAAGGTTTGTAGGAGCAAATATTTTGTCTTTAAATTTTGCAAGTTGAGTTGCTTCAAAAAACAAGTTAGTTTTTTTCTGTTTTCTTGCGTTCTCTACTATTTTTGAACTGACAGTTGGCTTTGGTTTATTGCTTCAATATTATTTTAGTTCAATTTACAACATCACTTTTATCAATAATTTCAATTTACAATGTAAAAATTGATTTAACGAATTTCTATACTGATGACAATTTTTTTTACGTAAATCACCGAACTGCAAGTTTTCATGTCGATTTAGAAGTGTCAGCATATTAAAGAAAAGCAGAAATCTGCAGGTGGCAGGAAACAGTGAAAGGTTCCACAAAAAATTTCCTATGGATTGCCAAGTGGTTTCCAAAGGTTTTGGTTTACGAGTTTTGTCAAAAAGTGACCAAACGGTCTTTCGTTGTCTTAAAAAATTTTTTTTTAAAATTTATTCATTCAATTTTTCTTTTTTTTAAGTAGATGAAAAATTATGAGCAAGCTTCAAGTGAAGGAAACCGCTAAGAGGTTTTTGATCATCATACAAAACTTCTATCGTTTTCCAGATTAATTCATTTTTTTTTTCCGCTAAAATATTTACTTTTTTTGAATTTCTTAAGAGAATTTACTGAGATTTTTGGATTTTTTAAGAGAAATCTGTGAATTTATTATAAAGACCTTCTGTTTTCAGACTAAAAAGCACAAATTTTATATATGTTTCAGGTGCTTACAACGCAGGATACAACTGTTTATTTTTTACAGTGAGGCTTTTTGGGACTTGTGGCAATTTGAGATCAGTTGCTGCCAGAGCGTTCAATTAAAAGCGGCCGTAGACAAAACAACAGCATGTCAAAATAAAACATTTAAACCGCTAAATTATCAAATCAGTTGTCTCCAGCTTTTAGCAAAATCGGATTAGACCATTGAAAGAATTAATTGTTATGAGCTTGTAATTACCGAAACAGATTAAATGTGTGCAAATGTGACTTAAATTTTTATGAAACTGAAGCCTATTTTTTTCAATGAAATCCCAAATACCATGGTAGTTTTATTTATTGATAATTTTAATGATACAAAGTGTTTTTTCATATTTTAACCAGAGAATTTTTAAATGAAAAGTTTATTTTGCCTCAAGTGAATTGGAAAATTGTTGCGTGTTCGCTATGGTTTCTGAGAAAAAAAAAACTAAAAGTTTCTTTTGGCACATAAAATTTTTGAACAAAATGTTGATATGATAACTTTGAAAAAATAGCAACCGGAAAACTATTTGCGTTTCAGGCGAAAATACTTTTTATTTGCTACATCATCTATTCACATAAAGAACATAAAAATATTCCATCAAAAAGTTGAAGAAACAACCAATCGAGAAAAAACTATTTGACAATATTTTCTAAGAGCATGGAAGATATTTATGAAAAAAATAGCGACACAATTTTCACGAAATCTGTGAAGTATGTACACGTTTTTTATATGTTTAAGAGCTTTAATTTTTAACTTATTTATGATTTCATGTTCCAAAGTATATTATAACTTGACAAAAATGCAATATACTAATATCGGAGATAAATTCAAGCAATAAATAGAATTTATTTACATTAAAGTTTCAACAGCTCCTAGCCGAAAATTGTGTTTTCCAAGTTTTTATCACTTAGGGTAAATTTTGAGCAAATTGTTCGATCATTAAAAACCTTGAAGTTTGAAAAAACGTCAATATGCTGCATTTTTTTTCTGTAAAATCATTTTTTAATTTTGATTGACTTTGAAAAAAAGTTATGATATTTGGGGGACAAGCAGTGATCCAAAGTGTTTTAACTATGCAAAATTTAATTTCATAAAAAGGTTTGAAAAGAAATTGATTCATTTTTTCTGAAAAAAATTCTGATATTTACAACTATCGTTTTTGGAATAATTTTTTGCGACCAATTTTTGCAGAAGAAGTTACAAAATATTATGTTTGTTAATTATTTTGGCAAGATTGCTTCTCATCAGTTTCTATGTAAAATTAACTCAATTTGAGAAAAACGCGTTTTAAAATTCAAGTTTTGTTCTTTTTTTCCGGATAATAACCGTTAATAGTAAAAACGATTAATTCACAAGGAAAAGGATCAAGATAAGAGTGTTCAGTTCATCACGGAGAACCGCTGTTGTGCCCCTGTTTAAAAACTACATTAATATTTTCTGGTTTGCTTTTCTTTCTGGATTACGTAAGATTGCCTCATCCTCAAGCTCCCCAGTTGTTGTGTTTATAAGCGTTATATTACAGGTCCAGTCAATACGAAGATCTTGTCGAGATTTTGAAGAACCTACAAAACTTATCTAAGATTACAAAGAAATTCTAGAATATGTGACGAATGATAAAACTTATCTTAAAATGTCATCTTTGACTTAAGATCTATATGATTGCGTGGAAAAACAGTTAGTTGGGCGTGATCCATAATATTTGTTTGCAAAAATAAGAAACAACACAAAAAAGCCCATGCATAAGAAAAGCCCATGCCTTTTTTTAAATATCTTTCAGGATTGCGTAATACAGCCTAATTCTCAACCTCCCATTGTTGTGTTTATGAGAGTTAAAACACCAGTTATTTTGGGAAACTGGCCATTCTCCAAATTTTTCCATCAATTTTGAGATTTTTTTCATATATTTTTATGCAGAAATTCAAGATAATAGTCATAAAAAATTATATTTGAAAAAATTTCGAAACTATTTTATTTTTGAAAATAAAACATAGGTGAACACTTAAATCTTGAGATGAAAATTTATGACAGATTTCAAGTGTAATTCATACAAGTTTGTTTTATAGTATTTCTACTAACACTTGTTTAGGGGACCGGAATTAAAATCAAATTCAGATAAATTGGAATTAAATCTATAGAGTGCTGACATGCTGAGATCCTCGATAAACAAAATAGGTCAAAAACTAACTTTAATTTTTTATTTCATCACTTTTCAAGTTCAGCTGCAGTTATTTAGGTTCGCATTTGCGTTTTGATTTTAATGCCAATTTGAAAATAAACTTATTCAGAAAAAAAACAGCCTTGCGAAAAAATGACGGTTGAATCTAAATTGAAAGTGCAATTTACTACTTTATTGTTTTTATCCGATTGACTGGTTCTCAATTGTTTTTGCGTACTCTAGTAGTAGATAATGTTTGATTTGTCAAAAATAGTTCAGAAATCAACTCTTTCAGATTACTTTTCATCAAGGAATGGCAAAACTGTCTGTTATTTATTATTGCAATCTAAAATCAGAACAACCTAAAAACTTAATTGACGGTGTGGTATAGCCATGAGAATTTTATACTCAGTTACCAGGAACCCTGGGAGGAAAAGAGCAACAAAGATATTGCAACAAAACAAGGGAGTTTCTCTAAACTTTAAAAATTCCGCTGCAATGGTTTCTCTGTCGTTGGGTCAAATTCTATTAAAAAACAGCTTTGATCAATTCACATGCGAGTTGAAGCTGCATTATATTGTTTCTTTTTTCATGTTTTTAATGGATAGAAGCAGAAGATCAGAAACTACATGGCAACCGAGGTTGTTGCACTTGTCGTTCATTAGTTGAAGTTAATAAAAAAACTTCGAAACCTGATAAATTAGTGAGTTATGTCTTGGGTGTATAACTCATAGAGTAATTTCGGATAGGGTACACCGTCTGCTCGTCACGCTATCTTATTTTCGGCCGGATAGATTCGTGCAACTTCTTAGTCTAATACCGATCCTAATCTTACTCTTATACTATCTAGTCTCAGGTTGTTTAACTAGTCTCTGCTAGGCTCAATAGATCTAGGGTATACTGGTTTATTGCGGCTGCTGAAGTGCTCGGGAGAGTCCAACTAATTTCTAAGTTAAATTCAAATCTCTCTGGTGCTGAAATTACAAGTAACTTCAGCACTTACAAATAAGTGGGTTGTTAGTTAGATGGATCATGATTGGTTAATATTAAATACTTTACATTGGTAAAACATTTAATTTATCCAATCATAAAATATAGTTTAGATCAGGTTCCACCCATCCGGGTTTTACAGAGTTTTTTAGAACAGTTCTTCTGTAATTCAAGGATGGATGATGGACGTTGGTATTTGGCGAATCATCATATTTCTTTGTTTCCTTTTTGTTTAGGAAGTTCCAGGAAACTGGAGTTAGAGACATAAGACGTTGTGTTCTTCTTGTGACAACGACTGAGTCTCTGCAACAAAACCAATTCTGATTTCAGAATGGTTGGCTATGTCAGGTTTTTCTGTTCTTCGGGGAGAACTTCTTTTGTGTCTGATCTAGCTTGGGAATGGCGTGGAGATTGTGCGTGGAGGGGATGCCTGGTTACTCGGATCTGTACGTACACTTGGGTCATCGAGGTGGTCATTGGTCTAGTTCAATGAAGTCCTTTTCTGCGAGGTCAAGTCGTACTCTAAATCCTTTGAGTTGTGATTGTGAGCGGCATATCGATTGTAGTTGGTCATTCTCTCTCGAGTGTAGTGAGGTCGTCTTGTCTTTTGATGTTCGTCCTTGGTGTTGTATTCTGATCTATATATTGCATCATGTGATTTTACATTTTATAAAACTTTTATTAGTTTAATATTTTTTAATAATGATTTTAGTTAGTTGTTTTCACAAAAGCTTTTTGTTTTAGTTCGGTTATTTTGAAGAGTTACTCACCCTTGAGTAGCTCTTATTAAAAATAAAGGTGTGGTCACAAAGCGTGGATGTAGCGCGGTGGGTTAGGCCGGCTATAGAGCATGCTCAGGACGTCCTTCCTGGTGGGTTAGGCCAGGTGTGGGAGTATGATTTCATGCGGTTTTTGTGAGGGGTCCTGTTATGTGACAACGTTTTATGTTGGGTTTGTTGTGGTTTTTCTTATGTTTCGTTGGTTGTGTCCTTTTTTCAAAAATCAAATTGTTTGTGGTATGGGTTTGTCTTTCGACTTTTTTGTGTTTTATTATTTCTTTCTAAGACTTTGTAATAGTCTTCAAAAGAATAATTTATCCAGTTTTAAACTGGGTTAATCCGGTTTGGGTACCGTTGGTTTCCTTTTCTTAGTCATGCTGTTATTCTATGATTTGTGGTATTTAGTAAGCTGCGTTGGTTAGTTTTGTTTAGTATATGATTCCTTTCCAACCGGGTTAAAGGAAAGTTTGAAACATGTTATTATATGTTAGAGTTGTTGAGTGTGAAAACTTGAAACTGAAATTCATTATTTTAAACAATTCTTCGTGGGCGAGCTGTGCGAGTGTGGATAGAATTTCTGTGCGAATGAATGAAAATATCAAAAGGTTAGTACTGCAATTGCATTTTATTAATTTACTGCATAGAATTTGGAAATTTACTGCTAGTTATGGGGGAATTTTAAGATACAAATTTTCATCATAATTAGATTTACTGCTTTTTGGGGAAAATTTTATAAATTAATTTACTGCATTGGTATTATATTTATTTAATTGTTGGTGCACAAGTTTAATAGGGTTTTAAATAGTTTTGAAGAAGTTTGCTATTTTTTATTTTTCTTTTGTGAATTTTTCAGATGATCTAGGATGAAGGCTAAAAATCTAAAGAAAACATGAATAAAGAATGGTGAGTTTTTTAATATTTTAATTAGTTAGTAATATTCATTGAATTCATACTTACCTGTTAGTCGTCGGGGAAAAAACCGTGGGGGAAGATATCGTGAATTAGTTCTGAAGTTGTTAGTAGTTTAGCTAAGATGCGGATGATATTTTTAGTTTGAAGCAGTGGCCAAAGCAATTGAAGTGCCTTAATAGTGGTTAGTTCTTCAGTGCCTACTGCAAACTCATAAGGTGTGTTTTGGATTAAGTTATATAATTTGTGGTTAAATTTAGTGTTGTGGATGAATTCTAAAATTGGGATTTCTATAGGTTGTAGGAATTCGTGCGGGATAAGGAAGGGTCGGGATTCTTCGGCGTTGAAGGTCTTGGTGATGGGGCAGAAAATGTACATTTGGGTTATGGGGTCATAATTACGAAGAATACCATGGAGGTTAGTGTCTTTAATACAATATGTGAAATTTAGGAAATACGGTGAAGTGTATTTTGAATTGATGAATTGAAAACGATGGTGTGGTTGTCTAGAGGGTGTGTGGAGGTCAAAGTGATTTTGGATGAAACGATAGTAACTGTATGTATGTGTTTGTTTAGTGCGCAACATAATATCGTGTGAGCAGTGTAAATCTCTTTCGTGTGGTGCAAGGAAATGAAAGGTTAGTGAAAAGATTTGGAAGCGTTCTTTAAAACTTTCGTATGCCTGTGTGTTTGTTAGTGCTTCTGAAATAATGTGATCAAACTTTCGGTCGAAGATGTTTAGTGTAAATACATATGGTGTCTTGATGAAAAATTTCTCGGTGATTTGTGGATTAGCGAAGCGATCGTCATCTAAGAATTGATCTTGGTTAGCTCTGATGATGTTGTGATCGTAGTATTCTAGTGTATATTCATTAGCTCTAGGTGCAGTGTGTATTTTTAGTGATTTTTTATATCCAACGTAAGTAAACTGTCTAGCGGTTAGTGGTGTAGTTAGTCGATATAGCATGTCTTTGTTTCGGTCTATATCGATGGAAGTGCTGGATAAAGGTAAGCAAAGAGGGTTAGTGAAATGATAGTATGAGGTCCAAGAGAGAGTGGGCATTAAAACGTATTCATCTACAAAGTTGCGTGTTTCGTTAGCGTCGTGAGGGGTGTTTAAGGTGTATTGTGGAAATGAGGGTAAAGTGATAGCTAAAAATTCTTTAGTGTTATTATGCTGGGGGTGGTTGATGTATTCACGGGCTGTTCCTGGTTTTGCTGGGAAAGGATGGTTGGGGAATTTTCTTTTAAAAGTGCGGTAAGCTCTATTAGTGTTTAGTGAAGATATAGTGGATGTGGATGATGGTGTTAATGATTCAGTATAATTTGAAGAGGGTGTAGGGGGATTGGATGAGTTTGTAGTGGAGGAGATTTGGTTTATGGTCGGGGTGTTAAGGTAGTAGGGTTGTTGTTGGAGGGTAATAAAATTATCTAGTTCTGGGGAGATTCGGGGGGTGTCTGGAGAATGAGATGATTGGTCAGAATGGTATGAGGAGTAGGTTGGGGTAACTTGGGAAGCATAAGAGGGTGTGGGAGTGATGGGGTCAGGGTTATTGGACAATATGGGTTGAAAAGGGGGTTGAGAAAAATTAGAAGGGTTATGAAAATTATTGGATGGAGATGGTTCTGAGTCGGCAAATTCATCGGGGGTTTCAATATTCGGGTTATTTAGCTGTGAGATGGAGTATAAAACTGAAATATGTGAGTTAGTGTCGGAATTCATGCCTGATGTTACATTGCTAGATGGAAAATCGGGTGGCGGAAAAGCAAAAAGTGGTATGATTGGGATTGAAGAGGTAAGATTGGTTGGATGGGAATTTGATCGGTGTAGTGATCCAAGTTGGCGGCTCATCGTGGGCTAAAAAAATTATTATTTTGAGATTGAAAAGCGGTGGTATGGGGCTGTTCAATAATTTGTTCATAAGTATTATCATCTTGTGATTGATGTGTCATTATATGTTGGACGGGACTTTGCGATGTATTGAGTCGAAAATTTGGATTATGTGTGATTGCTAAATTTCGAAAATTTCGTGGGACTAGGGATAGTGGATGATTATTTGGTAGGGGTGGTAGTTGTGGTGCCGTTGGCTGTGTGTCGACATTGTTATGTTCTTCGTCGTATGTATTTTGTCGTGTTGTTATTTTTGTGTTATATTCTTTTATTTGTGCGTCTAAAAGAATTTTGTTTATAGATGTGGAAAAAATTCCAAAAAATCCTGCAAAGAGTATGCGTGCTACGCTTGCTTGTCTGTTTACTTGTGTGTGTATAGCACATGTATTGTAGATTCCTTTTAAGAGTGAGAAAAGAAATCCAATAAAGTTAAACATTGCGTATAAAATAGTCAATTTTTCTAAGATGTAGTAGGGCCATCCTAGAAAATCGAGGATCTCATTTTTGAGTGTAACAAAGCTAAAAATGTTAATTGGTGATATATCTTGGGGACGGTATTTTTCACCGTTTAGATATATATAATCTTTAATGTCTTTAAAATATCCGCTATAGTCTTGTGTGTAGATATCGGCAAAACCTGCGGTTTCTGCAAGTTTGCGTAAGTTTTGGTCAATTGATTGTCTTTGTATTGTGTCCATTTGTGTTAATGATTCTTGGAATTGTTGTGTTCTAATGTGATGTTGAATATCTGATTTTGAATAGATTCCTATTGATTGTAAATCTATATTTGGGTTTCGAGCGATAGCGCGAATGCTTTCTGGTGAAAATTTTTTGAGTGATTGCATTAATGTGGGATATGGAGTGAGAAGGTAATATTTATTTTCATCAGGGTTTAGTTGTACTACATTGTGGCTATTTTCTGATCCACATGGGACTGCGGTATCCCAGAAATAGGTTCTTCGTGAAAGTGTATCCACGAAATGTACTTTATTCTTATAAAAGATAGGGATTCTTTTATAACATCGTTTATCTTCAAAAACGTAGAGTGGTGATACTTTTTTGGTACAAGTATAAAACCATAAGATGTTTCCTTCATAGTCTAAAAAATTTGATCTATTTCCTGATAATAAGTATCCTGCGTAGGGTATTTTTAATACTGCTAGTGCAAGTGATTGTAATATTTGTGTTCGTTCTAATTCGCATAGTTGGTGTAGTGTTTCTAATTCGGAGAGTGACATTTCTTGAAAAATTCGGCTAATTGTATAATCTAGTTTCATATCTAAATGGATATCATAGTGGATATTACCGAAATATGTAGTATTCATTAGTGATAATTCTTGTAAGCGTGTGCTTCTGGTGTCATAAGGTTTTAGATGTCCACCAGGTTGTCCGTTGCTTTTTTCAAAATTAACTGGTATATAGGATGTTCCTTCGTTTAGAGGATGACCTGTGGCATATGGGTCGATTTTTACTTTTCCAGTTGTCATGTCGAATCCTTTTTCGTATTCAACTAATATTTCAGAGTATTGTGTTCTGTGAAGTGGATTCCTGTATTTACATGCAAGTTCTGTTTCTTGATATATTTGAAAACGTGTCAATTTATTTTCTATATTGTCTATGTTTCTAAAATCAGAACTTAGTTTTCGTGATGGATGGACTTGTTCATAAGGAATTGATTGTATGAAATATTTTTCGTGAAATTTTATCATACGAGCGTGTATTTTTGCTACTTGAAATGTTGTACATGTATCTTCGGGGAACCAAACAATTGTTGCTTGTGTTCTCGTTGTAGGGTCGCAATATCCTTGATCATTTTTACAAGGTAGTCGGATTCCTTGATAGATCATTGTATTATCAGATAAATCTCGTGTTAGTTGTATTTTTTCGAGTTGTATTTTCCAATCGAAAAACATTATTTCTTGGTATCCTTTATTTTTTGTGTCTGCTTTGCAGTTTGATGGGTCATTTATACCAATGTGTGGTATCCAATGTTTATCGTGTAGGTCATAGGTTAATCGTCCGTGTGCGCCGTTATACGGGTATTTTTCGTCTAGTTTTATATGTCCTTGGTGTCTTTCAAGTTGTGATTGGTGTACAGAGTCTGAAAAAACTTGAAAATTAACTAATTTTCTTTGGGAGTTTTTATTTTGTGTGATGTTTAGTCTAAGTAATTCATTTTGACAATCGTCGGGATTGAGATGTAAAAGGCGTTCTATATTACTTTGATAGAATGATTCATGGTCAAGTCGGTTTTTGTTTCCGTTGGAGACTTGTGAACAATGTACTTTCTTTTCGGAAAATGTCGCTGTGAATTTATAACCTGTAACTGTTGTTGCTCGGGCTTTTGAATAGAGTGTTGCTATGATATCTGTGGTTTCTATAGCTTGTGGTTCTGTTTCACATTGTGATACTTGATTTATTGCATATTTATGTAGTGTTTTTTGTTCATTTTCTTCGCAATCGTAATGTGTTACTAATAAATCTTGTGGTCCTGTACGAGGGGAAGGGTTTATGTTTTGATTTGAGGTTACTAGAAAAAAGAGTTGGAGAAAAATTAATAATTTTAGAATATACATGTGTATGATAATCCTGAGTATGGGTTATAAAATGTAATGTAACCAATTGTGTTTTTGGTGTATCTGTCGTATTTATATATTACTTCAGTAGTTATAAACGGTGGTGGTAATGATTGAGCTGTTATGTTAGGTGGATTTAATGGGTAGGGATGTTGTGTAATATTGTTTAATTTAACTGTGATTTCAAACTTTAATTGTAAACTGTTTTGTTGGAGTATTTGAATATTGTGATCACGGATATCGTTGTGAATATCTTGGCGATATTGTAATCTATTAAGTGCCCAGTTATGAAGGCGGTTACTTTCTTGATGTTGTCCAAATAATGGTGGAGGTGCTGTGAATGTATTCCAGTCTAATCTTAAAGGAATATTTATTGATGATTGTTCTCGATATCTGGCGTCGAGATTATTTGGAAAATTTAAGTTAAAGGGTAGTGGTGAAAATTGGCTTATTGATGGTGTTGATGGTAGTGATAATGTTTCTGGTAGTGATGAGGATGTTGTTGTATCCGTAGAAATATCTATGGGTTCATTGACTAAATTTGGTTCACCTTGTGTAAATGAATGTGTAGTCCAATATGGAAATCGTGATGTTTGGTTTGGGGGGTTAAAAGGATTTTCACGTATTTGTTCAGATGTTGGTGTTGAACCTAAGTAATCTGATGGTAAGCTTGAGGTGCTACGTTGTGAAAGAAGTGTAGGGGTTTCTGGTAATATACCAGTGGTGTTTTCTGGAGTGGTTTGTGATGGGGATTGAGGTATATCAAAATGAACTCGGGGAGTTTGAAAATTTCTATTTCGTCGAGGATGTATAATTTGTCTATTTATTTCTGTTGTGTTTTGGTTTTGACTAAGGTTTCGTATTCTACTTAGTTCTTGTGGTAGTGTTGGGTAAAGATTATATGTTGGTTCACTTAGAGATGCTTGTCGTTGAACTGGTTCTAGTGGTTCAGATAAACGAGCGTGCCGTTCTTCAAAAGTGTATGGATTGTCTTGAAAAGAAATTCGTGTAGATGTTTGAGGATTTTGAGTAGTTGAAGGTGGTGTTGGATTATCTTGGGATGATGTCGGTGAAGACTGATTCTGTGACTGTTGGGTAGCAATTTTTGATGGATTTTTGAATTGTTACTTTAGTGGGAAGGTTTATGTTTATTATAATATTCTTCCAAAAAAATAATTAGAAAAATTGTTGCTAGGGCAAATGTGATGATTGCTTTCTTTATACATTTACATATGGTCAAAATGAGGGATGATAAAAATGTTATGAAAATTACAAACAATAAAAAAATATCAGTTCTACTGAAAATTGTTCGTATCATTTAGACAAGTTGTGAAAATCGTACCTGTGGATATATTCAAGGGTTTTGGAAAGTTGGAGGAATAGTTCGAGTATAGTGTAGAAAATTAAAAAAATGTTACAAAAAATGATTAAGATTATTAGAAAAGATTCAAGTATATCAAAAAGAAATATTATAAAGGCTTCAAGTATTGAAAAAAAATGTTTAAAATTTATAAGTATTTGAGCAACTGTTTGAGAGAAAAGCATTTAAGAAATGATCTCTTGGTCGAATATTTTTTGCTGTTTGAGGCGATTTTCTAGTGTGGTCGAATTATTTATTAGTTTTTTGACAAGTGGGTTGAGTTTTGTAAAAAATTGTTGGGGGCAATTTTCATGGTGACTGGGAGGTCGTCTTTTTCTTTATTTTTGTTTGTCAAATGATCCGGGGTATGGTGAGATTTTTATACTTTAGGCTAATTAAAATCTTCATTTTGTTACTTTAGGCTAAGTTATCAAATTTGTTTTGGGGGTATTCGTGGTCTGAGTTGGGGAAATATTGTTGATCTTTGGGTTATTAGATAAGGGAGGGGTACGGTATTATGGTGATATTTATTTTAGCTGTCAAGTTGGAGTGGTTTGCTTATTTTTGACCTGGAGGTTGTAAAGTTATAGTTAGAGATGTGCCTGGAGTTCTAGATTATTCGTCTAATTGATCTTAGTTTGAGTTAGAGAAAGTGGCGGATTGGATGAATCCTATTGGTCTATTTTGAACTAGAATTATTGCGTACTTGTGAGCATGTTATTTTGAAAAATTAAAATGAAAAATGTTACGGAGGTTTCAAGATTGTGAAGTATAAAATCTTAAAATTACTTTTTAAATTCTACTTTCTTTAATATTTTAGATTGGGGGATGAACATTTTGTAGTTTTTACGTGGTTGATTTCGGAGTCTTGTTGTTTTTCTATGTTCTGATTTGTCTATTTCTTCTTGGGGTATTATTTGTTCTGTCATTTTTCTATTTTTTCTTGGTTTTGGAGATTCTTTATGGTTTTGTGTATTGTTTTTGGTGGCGGTTGGTTTTGTGTTTTGATTTTCGGTGGGGTTATCATTTTGTTCTGTGTTTTTCAGATGTGGTTCATTTTGAATGATTTTTAATCCTGTGAAAGAATATAATTGAGTTAATTCGCGGAGTGCGTATTCTTTTGGGTAATAAGGTAATAGGTTGTTTCGATGTTGAACGATTTCTTTTTTGTTTGAGTCGGTAATTTTATATGTGACATCAGTGGGTTTTGCAATTATTTGGTAGGGTCCTTTTCGGAGGGGTTGTAATTTTTTAGAAATTCCTTTTTGAGTATTAAAATTAGGTATTAAAACAAATGTTCCAATTTTTAAATCGGAAGCTGGTGTAAAACGTGAATTGATTTGTTAATTTATGTTTTGTCTTTGTAATAACTTTTTCGTTATTTTTTGGTAAATTTCATTGTGTTTCTTATCTCTATTTAAAATCCATTCGGTGTGTGTACCGGAGGCTAGTTTAAGAATTTGTGGGTGATGAAAATGATCTTCATCGTGCGTATGTAATGGGAGGTTATAACAAATTGAGTCTTTATTTGGTTGACAATAACCTTGTGCGTTTTTATGGGAATTTGCTGTAAACATTATTGGTTTGCGTGGCTTTTGGTTAAAAACCATTTCGTATGGTGACATTCCTAAAGTTGTCGTGATTTGTGAATTATATGCTAAGGGAAATAATTTTACATCTGCTGACCATTCGGTATATTTTGTATCATTTCCGTTGATGATACATCTAAGGTATTCTTGTAGTGAACGGTTCATACCTTCGACTAAGCCGTTTGTCCAAGGTGCATGAGATGTACGTGGTTTGTGTTTAATGTTGTATAAATGACATAGTGTTATTATTTCATTATTTATGAATTCTGTACCATTGTCTGTGACTAAAATTTCTGGTAGTCCGAATTTTGCTATCCAGTGTTCATAGAGTGTTGTGTAAGCGTAATAAGCATTACAATGTGGTACTGGGTTAAGTGCTACATAGTGTGTGAATGCGTCAACAATTACCATAATGTAGGAGTTTCCTTCTGATGAGGGTGAAATTGGGCCTTTAGTATCAAATGAGATACGGTGATTAAAGTACAAACTCTGTCCTTTAAAATCTTGTTTTTGTGCTATTTGTTTTTGATTTGGGTAAGGTTTATTTAGTTGACATACTATACAGTCATTGCATAGTACTTTTATCCAGATTGGTGCATTTGGGAAGTAAAAATTTTGTATAAAATTTGAATATGTTTTTTCTGATCCAGAGTGTCCTTTAATATTTTGTGTGTGTGAAATATTAAAAGCTATAAGAATCATACTTATAGGGAGACATGGAACTGTAGATTCATTCAGGTTATACTCTAAAAGGTCTGTATTTTCGTTAATTGTTGTGTTGTTAAATTTGCGAAAGTATCGGAGGAGTGTTTTGTTTCCTAGAATGGTTGAATCTGCTTTGATAGGTTTAGTTTTATATTTGTGCCATGATTTCAGTTGTCGAATTACTGGGTCAAGGTTTTGATATTGTTTCAGTGTTGAAATTGTAATTGTTTCTGTTGGGGGGAGGAAAATGTTTTCGATTTCTAATTTAGATAAGGGTATTGTATCAAGTGGGTCATGGAGGTCAAAAACTTGATTTATTGTGTATTTTGAATCATTTGTTTGTGGTCCTGATAAATTTATTTTATCAGTTAAATCTTCTTTTTCAATTAGTGGAAAATGGTCTTTTTTAGGCGGGTGTTGTTTTGTTCGTTTTTGTTGGGTGTTATTTTTTATCCATTGAGAATATGGGATTGGTTTGAAAGTTGATGTTCCAAGTAGGTCAACTTCATAATGATTATTTTGACAATCTAAATAAAGTGGGAAATGTTGTAAATTATTTATTTGTGATTGTTCAATATCAGTTTTTACTGCATATTTGCATTCCAATCGGGGTGATGTTTCGTTTTCTGCAAGGTAGAATTTTATGTTTTTGGGTATTTCAACTGTTGTTTTTCGTGTAAGTAATTCAGGTGGTGTATTTCGACTTAAGGTGTCTGGTAATGCAAGATTTTTTCCTGCAGTCCAAACTATATGTAAGTTTGGAAATTTCATTAGAATTAGTTGAAATCTGTAAACTCGGTGGTTTGGGTTAGATTTCTGTGTGAAAAGAAAAATGATGGGTTTGTGGTCTGTGAATAAAACTGTTGGATGCTTTGATCCAAGTATCAGAAATTCATATTCTGTCAGTGTATATATTATGGCTGTACATTCTCTCATTAGAGTTGAGAGTCGTAGCTCTGCTTGAGTGAATAATCGAGAATTTGCTGATATGAGGTTCATTTTATTTGTACCATTATGTGATTGTAATAGTGCTGCGCCGATGCCAAAGTTCGAAGCATCGCACATTGCATAAAATGGTTGATCAGGGTCTGGAATTGTGTTTGAAATTTGTTCAGTTAAAAGTTTCTTTATTTCTTCGAATCGTGCTTGATGTTCTGTATTCCATTCAAAATTATTTTGTTGTCTAAGGATGTTGTAAAATGGTCGTAGATATAATTGCATTTTATAAACATATTTACTTAAAAAGTTTAACATTCCAAGGAATTCTTGGATTTTCTTTTTATTTGTTGGTGGTTGAAGTTTTTGAATAGCGTCAATGCGTGATTTCAGTGGAGTGATTGTTTTTCTTTCTATGTTATGTCCTAAGAATTTAACTCTTGTCAGAAAGAAGTGTGATTTATCGGGGGCGGCCTTCAGATTTTCGTTCTGAAGTATTTGGTGATATTTTTCTAAAACTTTGAACATTTCGTCTTTTGTTTGTGATTGCATAAAAACATCGTCTAGATAGGTGATTGCGTTTTTCTTGAGTATTAGTGGTCTAAAAATTTTGCTCATAAAAGCTGAAAATGCTGCTGGTCCTATGGATATTCCATAGAATAAGCGGTTAAATTCATATTGTTGGTTTCCGATAACAAATTGTGTTAAACGTCGTGATTGTTCATCTAGTGGCATTTGATTGTATGCACTATTCATATCGGCGGTTGTAAAGTATTTGCCGTTTATTTTTGTTAAAATAACTTGTATTGGTTCGATGGGCCAATTGCATTTTGATTCATCTATGAGTGAATTGAGGTATCTAGCGTCGAGAACGATTTTTAATGATTCTCCTTTAGCTAGAATGATAACGGGGTTGATGAATGTGTTGCCTTTTGGTTGTTCTTCTTTATTAACTGGTGATATAATATTGTACTGTTCTAGAATATCGAGTAATCTGTTTACTTTATCATGTAAGTGAATTGGTACTTTACTTGCTCTCTGTTTTTTGAAAACTGCGTCTGGTTTTAATGGGAGATGTAGTGATGAACTGATTTTGCCAACATCGAATTTTGATGTTGCATAGACTGATGAATATTTAATTAGCTGTTTGGCTAATTTTTCGAATTCGTCTTGTGTTATTTGTGAATGTTGGAAATTAAACATTGTTAAAAATTTTTGTTGGTCCTCTGTGTAGTTACTTATGTTGAATGTAGGTTTGAAATATGGAGTTTTTGTGAAATAATTCGTATTTCTGTTTTCGTTACTTATTATATTATTTATAGATAATTCTTCATTAAGAATTGTAGATTGGCAAATATCTAGTAATTGGAGTATATTATTTACGCGATAGGCTTTTTCGTGTATTGGTGATATTGTAGCGTTAGTTTCACAATATCCTAAAAGTCCTAAAGGTAATGTTACTTGGTAAGGTGTGTTGTTATAGACATGTAAGGAGATGATATCTGAATTCGAATTTTTCAAATATTTTATTGAAGAGATTGTGATTTTGAAAAATTTATGAATGGGTTTGAATTCAAAATCTGACATATAAAATTTTTGTTTGTTTTGTTCTTTATCATATTGGTGAACTTGTTTGATTGAAAAATTATAGATGTTTCCTGATAGTGGTTTCAGGTGTTTTCTTTGTTGGTTATATATTGGATAAAATTTTGAAAAGAATGGTGGTTGTTTGTTTAATCTTTGAAAAAATGTTAGGGATGTTTCTTTTGTTTTTGTATATTTATCTTTGATTAATATTTTACTGTTTAGGATGTTAATTGTTGGTATATACTTCGAAATAAATGGTATTCCAATGATATTATATTTAATATCAGTGATATGGAATATTTGTTTAAATGGCTTGTTTAGAATTTTACTTTGCTCCATTGTTCTGGTAGGGAGGAGAAATAATTGGATTTTTCCGTAGTTTATCAATGTTGATCCTTGTGCTGTTGCTAGCTTACTGGAGGTTTCAAGAGGTGTTAGCTTTGGATGTAAAGTTTTTATTTCATTCCATGTGGGAATGTTTATTATGTTTGATTCTGCTCCTGAATCAATTAAAAAATCTATTTCAAGGTCTGGTGGTTGAAATTCTTTATTTCTTGGGCTTTCTAAGAGAAATGGTATTGTCCAAATTTTTTCTTTGGGTTGTTCTTTTTGTATATTTTGATAAATGTGGTTTGTATTCAAGCATTTTGTTTTGGTATTTTTATTGGTTTGATTTGTAGTGTTAATCTCGTTTGTTTCTTGCGTCGTTGGTGTGGAATTTATGGGTGTAGTGTAATAATTTTGAAGAAATTCTGATTGATTTTCATATATATGTGATGGAAAGGGTTGTTCATATATGACAGATTCATAGTCATTTTCGACTTTTATCATATTGATAGCAAGAGTGTTTTCAGTATCACTTTCTGAATCTGATGATGTACAGTTTACTTGATTGAGTTGTAACGTATTAGTTACTGTGTCATCAATACCTGGGGGGTCTGATGTTGTTTCTGGGTTAGCTTGTACTTGATTGATTTGTCTTTTATGTTTAGGTGTACTACTTCTGTGGCGATTATTAGAGTTATTATAGTGATTATTATTCCGGTGTGGTGATTGGGAATAATTTCTATAACGATTATTATAACTTGGGTGTCGATTTTGTGAATTATTTCGCGATCTGTTTTGATAATTGCTGTTTGGTCTGTTATAGTTTGATCTATTATATGAGTTATTCCTTGATCGACTGTTCGGGTAATTCTGATTTCGATTGTTTGAATAACTTCTATTTCGATTATAGGAGTAGTTTCTATTCCTATTGTATGATGAATTTCGTGATTGGTTGTTTGGATAGTAGTTATTTCTTGATTGGGAATTAGATCTAGAAACAAATCGTTGTGTATTTGAATTTGATCTGGAGTAGTTATTTCTACTATTTGGTCTATTGTAGTGATTTTGCGATGAATTTTGTGTATTTCTTCGTTCTGGTGATCTTCCTCTATGACTTGAGTTATATGGGGATTGGTTTCTTGTATAACTTGTATTGTTCGGAAGTGGCTTTCCTGAACTGTTGTTGCTGTATACATTTTTGTTTGGTAGATTTTGATCTTTTTTCATGTATTGATAGAATGATTTATTTGGTTCTTTGTATTTTTGAGGTTTATTTTGACTATCTTGCTGTTTTTGTCTACATTCGGAAATACTATGTCCGTATCGTCGGCAATAATTACACCATTTTTTGAAAGATGGTTTGCCTTTAAAGTTCGGGTTCTTTTCGTAAATATTGAGTATTTCAGTGATTTTTTCAACGAGGTCTGTTTCTGATTCCTGTATATTATTAATATTAGTGGGAGTCGTTTCAATTCTGTTAACGTATTGTAATTTTAGATTTTCCGTTTCTTCTAGTTTCATCGTGATTTCTGCTTGTTCTAATTTGTCTACTAGTTTTCGAAAATCTAAATCGGGTTCTCGAATTGAAGAGGGATGGGATGCTCTCTTTTTTATTGCTATTTTCCTTAATTGTGGTGTTAAGGTCATCATTAAGATTTCTGTCATCTTTGTGTTTTTATAGTCATGTGTATTTAGTGAATATGCTTTTCGAACTAGTGTTTCGATTCGTACTGCTATTTGCTTGATGGTTTCGTTTGGTAATCTGCGAATTTCATTACATAAAACTCTTTGTTGTTGTTTGTTTCTTTCGGAGTCAAACATTTTTGAAAATTCTTGTGTAAATCTTTTCCAGTTTGATTTTATTTCTAGAGGTAGTACTGAAAACCATTTTTGGGCTGCGCCATCTAAGGTTGTTTGTATCAACGCTGTGCGTCGATGTATCCAGTTTTGATGTAGTGGCGTATTAATTGGTTCAGGTCCTATGTTTAAAATCAAATTTGCTGTTACTGCATTTAAGTAATCTTCTACAGAGTATTCAGGGTCTGTTCCTGTGAAAACCATTAAAGGTTTGTTTGATGTTATTGATGATCCACCCATTAGGTATGGATTCATTGTCATTTGTAATGATTCTGCTGCATTTGGCATTTGAGAAAGATTTGAAAGTTGGTTTCTTGTTATTTCATGTTGTTGAAGATAATATGGGAGTGGTATTTCATTTTGCATTTGTGATGGTTGATACGAGTGTGCAGTCATTGGATTTTGTTGTTGAATTGGTTGAAAAGATTGTGTATTAATTGGATTTTGTTGTTGAATTGGTTGTTGATGTTGTGCATCTATCGGTTGTGGAGAAAATTTCCTATGATTTGTACGTGTTTTCTGTATTCCTTGTCTACGATATTCTTGAGTATTTGGTGCAAATATATCTGGTTGTAAGAAATCGTCATCTGAGGATAAATAATCCATTTGATAAGGTGTTTGTTTTTTATTTTTATTTTGTTGAAAAAATGGGTAATTTTCACTGCGATCCTGTGGAGGATTTGGTTGAAAATTTTTGGAATTATATTGGGCCGTTGGGTTATCCCAGTTTCGAGGTTTTGTATATTGATTAAAATTCCTTTGTGGTTGATAATTTGTTTTTGATGGATGTGTATAATTATAATTATGGTCTGCAAAGTTGTTTCTAGTGAATGTTTTGCGTGTTTTTGATGGTATTGTCATGGGTCTGTATGTTTGGTAATCCATATGTGAGTATTTAGGGGCAACCGAAGGTTTAACGGTTGATTGTAAGGTTACCTGTGTTTGTGAAGGATTTGTATTTCTTGGTGTTGTTAAATTTGGGCGTATTGGTGAAATACTTTGTTGTGTAGTTGTTGTGTGTACAATTTCTTCATTTATGAAGTGTGATGGTGTCTGGATATCTTGTTGAGTAAGATTCCTAGTTCCATTGAGGTTTTCGTTGTGTATGACTGTAGAGTTTAAACTATTATTTTGTGTATCGGGTAAAAATGTATTATAGTTTAATGGTGTTGCATCAATTGTTAATGGTATTACTCTTACATAGTCTCTTATGTAAGATATTGTACCTATTGCTTGACTTGAGATTGATTGTGGAAAGCTTATAAATGCGGGATGAGACCATTCGGGGTCCCAAACATAATCTGATTGTTCTGTGATAGCGGTATCATCGTTCGAATTTTGGGGTCTAAAATTTTTTCTTGCTTGCGCAATTAAATCAATATTGTGTGTGAAATAATCTATTATGAACCATGCCAAAATTTTTTGTAAATCGTGTTTTGTATGTTGTGAAACGTCGTCTTTCGTGAAATTTTCTTTAATGATGTTTAAATAACTAGAGAGTAGTGTGATTTCATGTCGTACTCTTAAATGTTTAGATGTTTCTGTCGGTGAGACATTTGTTAATGGGATTTCGTTTTCTAATACCGAAATATAACTATATATTATTGCGAAAACTTCATTGGTGAAAATGGAGTTTGCTCTTTGTGAGTTATGGTATTGGATGCTTTTTATATATTCTGAAAAAACTTTTGAAAATTCTAAATCAAGATCGTCTGTTTGAATTGTATATTTTCTATTATTATGGTTTGGTGAGGTGAATTCTATGGAGTAGATTCCATACTGTTGTGTTATGTTGCATATATCTTTTAAGTAGTGGTCTATGATTTGTCTTTTGATTTTTACATCTGGGAACTCTGTTTTACATGGACTGATTCCGGGTTCAAATAAGTTTACGAGTAAATTTTGACAAAATATGTGTTGTCCTCTATCAGTATCTGCATCTACTATAAAAGGAAAGATTTCATCGTCATCTGGAGTTTCGTCACCTGGGGTGTGTGTTGAACTCATTTTTCCGTTCGATGACTGTTAATATGTAATTATTAATGTGTCGAATTGGTTGATTCCAATTGTATAAATGTACTGGTTTGTGTTTATACTGCTTTTTTATTCTTCTTTTTCCTCTTTGTGATGAATTTGAAGTTGTTTCTGAGTCAGAAAAATATAATTGATCGTGTTGTGGGTAATTTTTATCTATTGATTCTTTTAGTTTATAAAGTTCGTCTAAACTGTTGGTTTCTGATTCTGAAAATGCGTTTCGATTTTTTGAAAATCTTTTTCGTGTTATTTGTCTTTGTTTAGTTATTATTTTCCTCTTTAGTGTTTGTCGTTTTGTTCGAATGTATCCAACTGTTTGTGTATGAGGTGTGATTACAAGGTCGTATTTTTTGTTATCTATTTCACAATTGTGTAAAATGATTGTTTGTTTATTTCCTAGGTTTTTAAATGACATAAGGTTTAGAATGACGGATGCAAAGGTTGTTAAATGATTTCTATTTTCTTAAACTGTTAGTTCTTACGATTTTTTGGTTAGCTTAACCTGGGTCTATTTGTTCAGGGTTGGAGAGAAAAGTATATCGATTCCGAAGAATGATTTTTACTTTCACGTGACTAGTATAAGCTAAGGTGTTAACTTACTTAATCTTACTTAGGGGTAGTGATTGTGTTCAAGGGTTGGAGAATAGTAAATCGATCCACAAGGTTCAGGTATAATTAGAACGCGAGTAGTTCGTTAGATACTATTTTAAACTTACTAAGTCTAGGATTTATCCTGGGTCTGGTAAGAGGGGGGGTCAAGTGAAGGATGAATAACCGAAGTTCTTCACTGTTTATCCTAATTTGAATGATTAGTTTTGTGTAAAAATTTCTATTAGTCCTGGGTTTTTAGAGAGGGTTGGATAGTGAATCGACGTTTGAGGTCGTTAGACACTAATTAAGTGGGTGGGGGAGAACAAAGTTGTTCTGTTTGATCCAAGGATGAGCCTTGATGATCAAATTTAAAATTTAATTAAGTAGAAAATGATTTAAGATCCAAGGATAAGCCTTGATGATCTGGTTTTAAAATTAAGTGATTTTAAGTTTTAATAAAGTTTTAAATTTGTGTAAAGGAAAGATTTAGTGTTTTATGATGTTAGTGAGTTGATGATTGCTGTTATGTTTTAGATGATGATGCTGGAACAACAAGATGATTTATGATTACTAACCATTTATTGTCATGCTACTAATTTTTATTTTTATTTTCCAATAAATATTTTTCAAACATGTTTTGTATAATACTGCAGAGTTTTAGGAAAACGATCTTAGATCTTTTTATCAATCGTTATTGTATAATATTAATTTTGTTTAGCGCCTGAAATGATTTTGAAGATTAACTTCAAGGTTTTATGTTTGCAAATGGAAATCTAAATTCATTGCAAGTAGTATTCGAAATATAAAAGTTTGTTCTGGCTTTTGCCGAACTATCATATAACTATACGGCAAGTTTCTACTTTGTCGTATGTCGTCTTTGGTTCGAGGTCTTCTTCCAATTCCGGGTAGTTCTATTATGGTTCGGAATATTGGTTCTGATCTATTGAGTCGGAGAGACATTTCAATTAAATTATTGTCGTATAACATTTTTTAAATGTTTTTGTCTAATTTCTAATCTAATTTTGGTTAATTCTAATCTAGTAAGGTCTTGTTCGAGACTTATGGTCGCACCAGATGAGTTATGTCTTGGGTGTATAACTCATAGAGTAATTTCGGATAGGGTACACCGTCTGCTCGTCACGCTATCTTATTTTCGGCCGGATAGATTCGTGCAACTTCTTAGTCTAATACCGATCCTAATCTTACTCTTATACTATCTAGTCTCAGGTTGTTTAACTAGTCTCTGCTAGGCTCAATAGATCTAGGGTATACTGGTTTATTGCGGCTGCTGAAGTGCTCGGGAGAGTCCAACTAATTTCTAAGTTAAATTCAAATCTCTCTGGTGCTGAAATTACAAGTAACTTCAGCACTTACAAATAAGTGGGTTGTTAGTTAGATGGATCATGATTGGTTAATATTAAATACTTTACATTGGTAAAACATTTAATTTATCCAATCATAAAATATAGTTTAGATCAGGTTCCATTAGGAACGTATAACATAAAGTCTAACGTGAACAACTTAGAAAAACGAAGTGGCTAAAACTCAAGCACTCGAAAAGGTTAGACACAAGCCTGCTGGGCAGAAGATTATTAGGAATCAAGATGGTTGAAAAATGTCAGTGATACGGTCGGTGGCATCCTGAACTTCAAAACTGTGGAAAAAAATTTACATCTTTTTCAAAAAATATTAAATTTGTCAGTTTTACGATCTTCTGCCTCGCTTATTGCCGTTCTGGGACTTAAAACCGAGCCGTGCTCACTCTATCAAGAGCTTGGAAGTCAATTACTGTTACCAACAGAAATTGAAACAAATTAGTTTTTTCAAACCTGCAATAGGTCTGACAAATTTCATAAGAAAATAACTGATATCAGAAAAAAACAGTAGACAACACTGAATCGGATTAGATCTTAATTCAACAAGGTGTCCCACAAAGCACTGTTTTAGATCCTTTTAATTCATTATGTTTACCAATGATCCTATCGAGCTACAAAAGTTGAATTAAGCAATTTAATTGATTTTTTTTTGAAAGGACGAATAACATTAATACTGCACTAAGAAAACAAAACATTTGCATCATTCTATCGAATTAAAGTAAAAAACAATTACTTTAAGGCTTAAAAAAACTGTTTTCTGTACTCACTAGAAAACTTGCTAGAATAGTAAAAATCACACGACGGCCCTAGAGAAATACACTATAAAGTTTTGATTTTGAATACATTGGACTAATTGAAGACCAATTTCTGTTCGTTTCATGGTGAGGTTAAAATGATCTCTTGAAAAACGGCCTCCGGGATCAACACAAAACAGCCGATTAATAAACCTTTTCTAGTCAAAACAAGACTACTTCTTACATACGCACCTACACAACTCGGTCCTCCTACTCTTTATAATTTCAGCCAATTTATCAACCTTATTGGAAAAACAATTGAACTGGACACTTAAAAAGCTGTACTTGTTCAAAATTTGATTCATTAGGTAAACTGAAAATATAACGAATCTCAGTAAAAAAAAACATCGTGTAAGGACTGGATTCTAATCTGCTGTTTTTGGAAAAAATATCAATATCATGACCAATTTATGAAAAAACCAAGAATGAAAATGCTAAGCTAACAAACATCCCAAAAAAACTATTTATCGACGAAAAAATCAATAGAAAAAACACTGAACATTTTTTTCAAATAAAAACAGTTTGCAACAAGTTTTGAGATGAAAACCATAATTTTAAGAGAATACAACCGTATAGAAGCGCGAAAACCACAGTTTAGTATGATTCATCACAGATACAACGGTGACAGCAGATGGAAAAACTTCATTAAAATAATGAATTTGATTTGGTTCAAAAAAAAAATTTTTACAACAATGACTTTGTCGATTAAACGTTCACGACTTATTGTTCTGGCCTTTGAATATCAGAAAAACTTTAAATTCGATTGTGTTTGAGTTTTTTTTTTTTTTTCATTCCTGTTTTCAACTAAAAATCAGGTACCAAAAATAGTCATTTGATTCAGCCGAGTGATAAAACATAAAACTTAGCTTGTTCAAGCAGTTTTAAACACTATAATTTTTTCGAACCACATTAACTATAATGAAACACTTTCCCAGTGTCCTTCAAAACGGGTAAAAAATCGGGGAACAATTGAAAAGATCTACAGAAGAGATCGGTCTGTTGAAAGATAAACTCCAATGGATACAGGTTTGCTTGAAATATTACAAAAAAAAATACAATCTCTTGAAGCACAGAGGGACTCAATTCTGATGAAGAATACAAGCGTAATCTCTGAGAACGAGAGGGAGCTGAAAAAGCTGAAAGACAAGCTTAAAGAAGTGAGCTTAGGATTGCTCTAGAAGATGTTGCATTTGTCTAATGCTCAGAGCTCATTCTCGGTAGTGCAAGATTGTAGAATTTTTATTTGTTACCAACTAAACTAGTGCCAGCCGAAACGTTCGCAAGTCTTTCTAGAAGCCTTTTTTTACTCTGCATTCCAGAAAAGGGATGATCCTAAGTGTACTTCAAGATGCTGGAAACATACTTGGTGAAGAATAAGCGAGGAAAGAATACGATAAAAGAGATTTGAAGGGTGCCAAAAACTTTTTGAGCTGTCAGGTGGACGTTTAAAAATCATAATAAACGTAATTATAGATCTATCAAACTTAATTGAAGATGTTACTCACGAATGATTGTCATTTTTTTTATTTACAAATAAACATTGCTGTAAACCATAATACAGCTCTGTCAGGAGTGCAAACAACCCTTCTTTAAAGAAGGGAATAGTGTAGCGAATCAGGAATGTTTCTAAGGAAAGTAAAGTTTAGACTTGAACTTATTTGATAATTTACGATGTCTAACAACTCATATCATTGATTAACGATAATGACAAGCGACCAAGATTAACTTTACAAGCGACCTAGCAAGTGGTACAAAATCGCTGTATAGAATTTTCAAGATTATAAGACAAGCATATAGAAATAAATTTGAGAAGATCCATAATGTTGCTGAGCATAAAGAGGAAAACGGGAAAATCCAGCACAACCAGAAAATCTTTGAATCTCCCAGAGCCAGATGGCATCCATTCAATAACATTCAATTCTAGCCTTTACTACTTTATAAATCAAATCTAACTTTTGTTAAGTACTGTGACTACTTCAAGGTGTATGATATAGCGAAGTAATTGAAAAATTGGAACCTGAATTAGTTTCGTTTTCAACTTGTAATAGCAATTTGGGATGTCTACATTAATTGAGGGATATTTTCCGGATTCGTTGATTTCAAAACTCGGAATAAACAAAGTTTTTAATAGCAACAAATCTTCAACAATTGATCTGTGTTTTTCGATTTTAGATAATTGTCATAAAGTAAATTCACTAGAAATAAGCAAATGTTTTGTAGACATCTCTTTTTTAAAACGTCTTTTATGTCCTTCTTTTTGTAGTGATTTTTTGTTCTCTGTTTTGTAGACATTTTTCATGTCCTCTCAATTTGTAGAAGTTTTTATGTCCTCTAACTCTTTTTTTTATATCAGTAACAGGTTGGAACAAGTTACTTGATGACAAAATCAAATTCAATAAAATCTAAAATTACAGAAAAGCAAAAACATTTTGTAGGAATTTCTACTTAAAGAACTTAATTCTACTTAATTTCTACATTTATTTAAAGAAGATCCAACAGTGACAACCTTTGGAAAAAATCTCTTGGAAACATTTTAAAAAAATTTTTCCAAACACTCCGTTAGATTGCGATACTATCAATTAAATGCTTTTTTTACATAATTTTGATTTTTAAATTTCGCCGTATTTGACAATTTTTATGATAAAAGTGATAAATTGACTTATAATTTGAATTATAATTATTTTACTTGTGACATTCGACCAGAATGTACGAAAATGCAAAGTCAGAATTCGAAATTTTATTGTGACATTGGAGTGCGAATATTAACGGCTTTAACGAATTAGAGGTCTTAATTGTTCATTTTGACGAATACGGAAGGGTTAATTTAGACTTTCATGTTAATTTTTAAAAATTCGTTCAAAAAGAAAGACACGTGACAACGTCGAAATTTCGCACCAACTGAAATGGCGAAAACACAACAAACAACAGTTAGTCACAGAGAGAACAACACGGAGCTCGAGAAGAAAAGCAGTGAACGGAATCTGTGATTGAGATTGAAGAAAACTTTACGAAGACCATTCCGAGTTGTAACGATTGTGCCGCTACAATCGTTACAACGCGAATCCCGAGAACAAGGAAGGGTGCTGGGACTGCGTGTCCAGCCTTCCTGAAAGAAATAAGGACGTTATTTTCCCGGATTACAGAATCCAGAGGAGTCACGGGAGGAGAACTCAAACTGTATTTTATAAACTTTTAGCTTTCTGGAGATGTCCTGATTTGAATTCAATTAGAATTTAAATTCATTTTGAGATCATGAGGAGCTAGGAGTTAAGGGAAAGGGTTGATCCATCTTCGTAATATAAAAAACAAAGGTAATATAATAAATAAATAGTAGCCCTGTTTTTAAGAGTGACCTCGTGGTCTGGGGATACTGAGACTCAGCCATGAGCTCACTATTTTGGCATATAATTAAGTTAATTAGAGCGTTCTTTCGAAGCCGCAAACAGTAACGTTTTTGTCAACCCGATGTTAGAAAGATCATCAAAAGGAAGAACTGGCTTTGGCAGAGACGTTGAAAAACATGTAGAGCTGTGTTTAGACTCTAGCCAGTCGTTTTACAACCTAGCTTTATTTTCCGTCGATATGTACTTCCGGGCGAAAGTTACATATATGTTTTTATGGCGCTCCTGGGTGTTATTCTTTTTTAACATCATGACCGGCAGAACTGTTGACGAGCAATCCGCGCCAAGCGGATGCGCACAACAAGGCCCTAACCACCGAGGCGGAAGGGTAGTTCAGAACGCGTAAGCCTTCCGGATTCCCGTGAATAGCTTTTTAACCTAGTTAAGACCGAAAGTTCACGTACCTGGAAGACCGTCCCGATCCCTGAGAGCTTTGTGACCAAAAAACACTTAAAGATATACAGGAAACCAAATAAAAAGTAGTATAGTACGTAAGAAAAAACAAAAAACATAAAAAAGTAACCGACAAGACCAAAAACAGTAAAAAGTATAAAATCGGTAGAAATCATCCCCCCAGACGAGTTGTGATCCGACCCTCCCGTTTGTTGTTGTTAGATATATTGTTGTTACAGGCGTTTATATGAGTCAGGATTGTTACCATCAAGTTTGTGGCCCGTTTGTGGTGCTTGTACTGTAGGGTTATTTGAGTATTTCAGCACGTTAATGCTAATTTGCACTCAATCCGGAAGGGTCTCGGGATTAGAGAAGAAGACTGATCCGGCAAGCAGTGCAAGGAGCGACAAGAAAGGGCTCAAGGACAACAACAATAGACTATTGGGTATCGTTAACAAGTTTTGTATCCCTTTTGGTAGAAAAAGTAAGATATCAATCTGTGGGGGGCTCGAAAGTGACTGCACTGAAGTGAACCTTCACCGAATTGCGAATTTCCGGGTTAAGCACCTTCTTTCGGGCATTGAACAAACGCGGAAGGGTATAATAATACTAGTATTACTATTTATACAGCCTATATTATTACTCCTTTACCGTTTTTCACTGAAAAACACAGTAAGCAGACCTGTTTTTAGGGTCAAATTAGCGATAATTCGATCCCCCGACAAATCGCGATTTTTGAGATATGGATATTTTTGGAACGGAAAAAAAGCGCAAAATTAATGAGTTACATCGTAACTGTACTAGTATAATAGGTAGAACCGGTTGGGTTTAGTTCAGAAGTGGTTGGAACTAATTGAATACCAAAAACCGAATTTTCTTGATTTTTGAAAAAACGAAATGCTGCGAAATAAAAAAAAATTTTGAAACTTTTGAGTTAGGACAGTAAAAATTATTGTTCGGACAACATTCGCTAGTGAATCGACAGGTTTCAATATCCGTTTGCCGATAAACTTCCGGGTCACAGTGAAATCGGACTTAACGTGTTTGATTTAGTGGATTCATCAATGCGGAAGGGTCCAAATAGCATTGCTTTTGGCAAATTTTTTCAGTTGGAACGTTTGAGATCAAGCTTTTGTGCATTGAACTAGAAGAGTATAAGCCTTTTGAGCTCGGATTAATAATTTGTAGGTCGAAAAGATAAGAATTGCGAAAAAAAGTTAGGCAGAACCTATAAGAGAGTAAATTTTTTGACTTTAGAAAAAAGACGTTTTGAATAATAACTTTGGAACTCCTGGACAGATCCAGTTGATCTTGGTACCATTAGATGAGCAGTTAGGTGAGCTTACTCATAAAACCTTCAATTATTCGAAAAAACAAGCGTACAAATTTTTTAAGGTTGTTTTTAGCAAAATTACCAATTTGTGATGGAAGACCCTTCACGTTTTGTAAAGTTTTTTTTGGAAAGCCCTTATACCCCTACCAAAGGGTAGTTACGGTTGAAGAGGGCAATTTTACGGCGTTCTAGACAAAAGGGAGGGCTAAGGAACCCAGAAAACCATAGTCGAGTCAAGACTAAGCTAGTTATAAGACCCTTCACAGTTAAGGAGAATTGTCAAATAAGCAGCTTAGCTTCAATCCGGAAGGGTATAGGGACGGAAAATACACCCTTCCTAGCTAGTTTCTACAGCATAATAGCATCGGAGAACGTATCCGGAAGAGTCTCGGGTGAAATTTTTAAAAGTCCCGGAAAAGCTATTTATACAAACACGGAGGAGTCCCAATCCGGAAGGGTCCCAATTTTGCCAATCCGGAAGGGTCCCAATATTGCCAATTAGGAAGGGTCCTCATTTTGCCAATCCGGAAGGGTCCTATTTTTGCCAATCCGGAGGGGTCCAACTTTGCCAATTGGGAAGGGTCGCAATTTTGCCAATCCGGAAGGGTCCTATTTTTGTCAAAACTTAAGAAGACAAAAAGAAAAGTAAATAGTAAAGAATATTAGGTTATTAGGTGTCAAGCTAGGTTAGGTGCACTAGTAACTTGTCCTTTAAAAGAACCAGAGTAAAAAAAATAAGGTCTAAACCCGGATGTTCGCGACACTAAATCTAAATTGAATAGGAGTTTGTCTCTGATTTGTGTGGAGTAAAATCCAAATCATTTTTTGGAAAAGTGATTGCCTTGAGGATTTTAATAGGACTAGCTCGGGCAATCCGAAGGCAGATAGGTAACACACGACTCGGTGGGTGCAATAGATGCCCACTTGACAAAATTACTGCCTTCAAGTTTTGTCTGTTTGGTGCGGCACCAAACAGGGAAAGCTCCTTCATTAGAGACAGTTTCGACTATCGTATTGCGACTGATTAAAATACAAAACACATACGTTTTTCATTGGAGATATTTCATTTTCCTTCATTTTTGGTTTTAAATCAATCATATCTGTTCTTGATTGGGTAGTGAGTAGACTATCTTTTATAAATTTTGATATCATCAGACTGTGCTAGCTTCATATCTTTACAACGAATAATCGATCATTCTGAACAAATTGTATATACGCTCTACTGTGATAACATACAAGTATTCATGGTCACTATTTAGGTGGAATTTTTGGAATTTATTGTGTTGTGTTATTATTATCAGTAGTCAACCAGAACGACACTAGCAATCAAATTGAGTCTATAGGCAGTAAGAAGTGATAAATCGAAAATGAGTCTAGACAAGTCAAGGATACCTAAGCTAACTGATAGCTCTAGGAAATTCATACCAGAGGAACAAAGAAAAGCTATGAACGACCCTTTTGTGGAAAGGATCGCACGAACCCGAACCGACAAAGGGAATAAAATTTCAGGCGGAATGGTTGAAACCAGGAGTCAAAAGTCCTCAGAAGGATAAAAGGCATTGTTAGAAGTAGAGGTCCATCCAGACCCTGCCATGGATGATAATCGGGAGGGACATGGACCGGAAGGGAGTGGAAACAGAAGATTGGCGAGTGAATCTACTCCGGTAGAACAAGGCCAAGATTTTGCCACTTCCACCGGGACTCTAGACCGAGAAGAGATGTCGAAACTGTCCGACATCTCTACTGAAAACGTGGCGACTACAAGATCACCCACAGACAACACTATGATGCACGGTGTGACGGAAAAACCGGCAAGGTCCTCCTCGTTTTCAGAAAGAGTGAACAACACTTTGGGAAACTTCTTTCCATTTACCATGGGAACGAGTAGAGACGATGAAGAAGAAACCCAGGAAGAGGAGGAGGACGATGACGAGCAAGATGACTTCATCTCAAGTCAGCCTCAATAGTTCGACTCAGGAGAATGATGCAAACACCAATAGAGAGACTGGCTCTATGGGCCGATTTGGTGTGGTCAAGACAATAAGCAAGACAACAAATGGATCAGGCCAATCAGGAGACTTTTTGAATATGACGAACTCGGAAATGCGAACTGAGAAGAACACAAACACAGGACTATGTAACCCACCACAGCGGATCCAGAAGTGGATAACGAAGAGACGTCGAGACAGAGAATTAAGACTCGAATCTCGACCAGCAGCAAGCTACCTGGAACCGATAGGGTGACACCACCACTTGTGACGCCATTAGTGGACAACGGATCATCAAGCGAAGAGGCCTTGACCAACATAGTGGGCAACATAGGAGAACAGAACGAACAGATAACCTTAAGATTGAGTGAACTAGAAAGGTCAGTCCACGTCGAGAGAGAAAACCTGCGGGAAGAGATCAACCGCAACAGACAAGAAGTTAGCAGAAGCGAAAAACGCTTGAAGGAGAGAACGGATGAACACTTGCCCAAGAACTTGCCGCGAATGACGAGGGAAGCTGTGCAGAGAGAAATACGGTTGAGAGATGACATGGAGAAGTTGAGAATTCAACAAGAGCAGACTCTTGGGACTCTTGACACGAAGATAGACGCGATGATGGAGAGGTGAACTCAGGCTACCATGGATAGGTTGGATGAGCTACTAGGAAACAGGAATGGATCGAAGATTGGGGAAACAAACTCAGGAGAGCCCAGTAGGGAGCCGAGAGTGAACTTCAATGAACAACCCAATAGAAGAAGAGATATGGATCCACTAGAAGAAGGGGCAGTTCATCCAGCTATGCCACAGGGAACAATAGGCCACTGCGCCCAAACATCAAAGGAAGTTCAACTGGCAACAGACCGACCTCGAATGAACGACAGACGCAAGACACACATGCGACTGGGAGATGTGATTCCATGAACTGGAGTCATGTGAATCAGGGAAGAAGTCATCCCAGTGATTCGAAAAGGAGGGAAAACCCAGAGACTCTATCAGGGGGCAATGATGCTCAAGCAGGGCACTCAAGTGACACGACATCAATGGCCACAGCCTTTGAACCTCTGAACAGGTCCTTGGAAACATTCCTAACGAGTTTATCTAGAACCAGTGAACGCAGTGAAAAGTCCAGAAGGGTTTTTAAGAAACCAGGTTGCTATAAAGACGAAACTGATGGCTGTATTGATACCTGGATAGAGGTAATGAAACTGCATTTTGAAGAAGAGGACTTGACAGAAAGACAAGAATGCAGTGCGCTCACCAGTAACCTGGAAGGGACAGCCCTAAACTGCGTGATGATTATAAAACAATACCAGCGGCACACTGCTGAGAAAATCTTTGAGATTTTGTTAAATCATTTTGGCTCAGGGGTACAAGGACACCAAGCGATGATACGCTTCGAGAAACGGAGACAACGTGAAGACAGAAGATAGACAAATTTCTAGACAATTTGAAGATGCTTAGAAGGTGTAGGCAACCAGATGAGTCAAACAGAAGGATGAACCTGGCAGTAGCCTCAAATTTCATCGATGGTATGAAGAATGATGAGCTTCTTCGAACGATGTTAGCGACACATTACATACCTCTTTCAACTAATGCGCCAACACCAGAGGAGTTGAGACTCAAGTCAATAGAATATCTTTTGATGAAGCCTCCATCGAGATCTGGATTTTACAAAAACAATTATGGCAATCTTAACAATGGACCAGCAAACCAAGGTAACAACTGGTACAAACAAAGGGACGATATGGACAAGAGACGCTCTTGTGCAAATTGCAGTTCGACGGACCATCATGTGTCAGCATCCCCAACCTACAAACAGGGAATGAAAGCAATATGCTTTAGCCTCGAGGATGAAGATGCGTAAGAGGTGGATCATGAAGACTTCATGAGAGGAGTAATTGCGAAATTCGGCCCGGGGTAATTCTTTTGTAACTTGGAAGGTCATTTTAAATTGGATTGTCCACAATTTTGGGATGCTGTGGCAGACATCAAGCATCCAAGGCATGAGAAAGCTTAATCGGGTGTGTTGAGTGAAGCGGAGGCACGCAGAAAGGAAAAACCGCAAGAGCTGGCGACAAAAAATGCAGGCAATAACTGATGAAATGCGTGAACCAGAACCACTAACGGCGGCAGATGACTTCAAGATCGACTATAGAGCAGCCACGAGAGATGCTTTAAGCAGAGTCAAGCAGGAGTTGGTGACGAAGGAGATCGAACAAAAGGTGAAGCTCGAACTTAGAATGAGAGAAGTCAGGACAGGCTAAACGCCTTCGGGGCATAAGAAGTCGAAGAAACGAAAAGCAGTTTGAGCATGAAACTAAACGTGATCTCTGAGCATATGTTTGGAATGGTGCCACAAGGAAGCAGAATACAGTCAATAAATCCAGTTGCTGGACATCAGGGAATCAGAAACCTAAGTGAACTCTCAGAGTTCACTATGATGCATTTAGATACATATGCAGATTATCTGAGACAGGTAGAGCCATGCACTGAGTCGAAGGCTGTGCGAGCGTTGTTGACAACGAGTGGCCCTCAAACAAAGAAACTCCACGGGCTCTACGTTGAAGTCTATGGACCGTATCATGTGATGTTGAACGTGGACGGGATAAGTATCTACACTAGGACCAACGTCACAACAGATAGTGACCAAATGGGGCAGATCTATTTGGGTCAGGATGAACTTAAGGTCCGTAAAATCGGCCATGATGCCATGATGGAGCAAGATGCAGTACACATAGGGTACGAACCAGATGTGACTGCACATCTGCTAGACACCAGTGGGAAGAAAATTGGAGTAACAGGACTACTGGATACAGGAGCAGTGGTAAGCGTGATGCCAATAAAGACTTGGGAAAGAATGGGCTTTACGAGGGAAGATCTAATTCCAACGAACCTCAGATTGGCGGCAGCCAACCGCGGAGCGGAAGGGAGGACACCAATAACGGTCCTTCACATGGGAGGACTCGATTTTTGGATGAGCTTCCTGGTGGTTGAGTACTTAGACGACTCAGACCAATTCATCTTGGGCCGTGATTTTTTCCGGAATGTCGATGTGATGATGGATATGAACAACAGCCTAATAAGGATTAGAAACACGGACCGGAAGTATGTTAGGAGACCAATTATTAGATTAATGGAATCATAACAGATGAAAGCAAGGTGCCAATTTTTTTAGATAGAAAGGTAAAACTACAGCCGGGACAAGCTGTAATAGCAATTTTTGAGATGAGAAATTTAAATTCGTTGAGTGATAGTGAACAGATTTGTCTGGTACCCAACCCAAATAGTCAAAGCTCGGTGATTTTAGGCAGGAGCTTTTCAGTAGCACGAAACGGGCTGTGTGCCAGTGTGTTGTTGAACACACTGGACAACACGGTTTCGATCCAGCGGGGAAAGAAACTTGGTTACGCTCTATCGATGAAGACCGACTATGAAGAGACACAGAACTTGAAGAGATATAACGTGAAAGACTGCCCAAATCATGCTGATAAAGATAAAATTTTAAAGAAAATTGATGAATTTAAATCTATTATTAAACTGTTTTCAATGAAATCCGAAACGGATGACGGCTTGTCGAGCTGCTCGAATTTTCTGGAACGCCCCTCGTCATAGGAACTAGAATCCGACAAACCGGTTTTGCCGGAGATAGAACACTTGAGAGGGAAAATAGGTTAAGGGGATTTTAAATCATTAAGGGCGGTTTTAAATCGGAACGAGGACGTATTTTCAAAACATAAAGCGGATATCGGTTGATGCAACTTCGTCGAACACGAAATAGAATTAGGGAAAGGCGCCACTCCTCATAGGGAAGGCGCAATGCGATTGACGCCTCATAAATCGGAAGCAAGCCGAGCGGAAATAGAAATGTTGCTCGAATAGGACACGATAGATCCCCCGAATAGCAACACCCACCGTGAAAGACCACATTGATCGGCTCGATGAGTTCTTTGGTTGCATGAACAGAGCAGGCTTGAAGTGCAAACCATCGAAATGTGAAATCCTTTGAGATTCAATAAAGTACCTAGGAAGAATGGTGAATAGAGATGGCGTAAGGCCGGACCCGGAAGCTGTGGAAGCCGTGTTAACATGTAAGGCCCTCAGAACGGACACACAACTCATGAGCTTCCTGGGGTTCGCCAATTATTACCGTGAGTTTATAAAAGGATACGCAGACAAGGTGTACCGCATGCAGAAACTGATGCGCAACAAAGGAAAGTGTTCGAATGGAACGAAGAAGCTCAAGCTGCCTTCGGGAACATAAAACGGCAACTGTGCGAAGCGCCAGTGCTAGGCATGCCTACAGAGATGGGCATGTATGTTGTTGACACATATGCATCAGTAGTAGCAGGAGTGGAATGGGAGAACTGTTCTCCGTCCCATTGCATATGGCAGTAAGGTGTTGATTGACACTGAAATGAAATATGGTGCACCAAAAGCAGAAGAGTTTGCAGTAGTCACATTCGTGGAGAAGTACCGCGCATACTTAGGGAGCGCTCCCTTAAATCTACGCATGGACAATAGAGCTGTTATCCTGGTTGAAGACGTACTCGATGGACCAGAGTTATATTGGTCGGTGGATTGTCAGGTTAGACGGTTACCACATGATAATCGAGCACAGGATGCGCGACAAACACCAAAATGCTGACAGCCTCAGCAAGAAGACTGAGTTTTATGAAAGACTAGAACAGAAACAAGCCAATTAGGCGGAAATCAAGGAAGGGTTCTCATTTCTGGACAAAGAAACTTATGAAGCGCTTCCCTTGACGGGATGGTTGGACAAATCTGGACTTCTAATTCCGGCCGGGACACCCCGGGTTACCGGTGGAAAAGGCAGCACAAATAAAGATCTTATCAGAAAAGGACCCGGTGCCTTTGGATCTGTTTGGATCTGTTGCCTCGAACCTGGTATGAACATAAATAGCCTCTCATTGCTAGAAAAAACGGCGCAGGTCACTCCGCAAGTGATGCGGATGCTGGATGAATTGTTGAAGAGAGAAGTGACTAGAGATGACCCCGAGTGGACAGCAGCCAACAGTCAGTGAGAAAGTAAAGATTAAGCCATCAAGACGTCAACACAAGGAAAATGAAAGGGATTGTAGGACAATAGTTCAGCAACTAGTATCCCCAATACCCCCAAAAAGTCTTCACAAGTACATCAGACAAACGAAAAGAACAGGTGAAAGGTACACAAAGGAAAACCGTCACCTTTGAGGATCAAGATCAGAAAGGCGAAGATGTTGAACAAAACCTGGGGCAGGAAAGTTTGTCCGGGGAGAAGGACGTTGATGGGAACAGGCGAGCTTATCAACAAGACACGGCACAAGAAAGTTTGTCCGAGGAGTCAGGTGTAGAGGAAAATGTTCAAGGTGAGGAACAAGACCTGGAGGAAAAATTTTGTCCGGAGAGTTCAGATGGATGAGCAGAGTGCATAAAAATGATCCCGAAGAAGAAACATGCTCAGTGACAGATTCTGCCGTTGATGACAACTCGAGGAATTCAGGATCTGACACTTACTCAGACAGGAACTCGAGCACAGGATCGGATTTGTCAGAGCTAGCGATTGTGGAGACTCGAGCAAGAGACCCGGACAGAGAGGTACATCAAGACCCTGACAATGATCGCTACCTGGTACACAGCGAAACAGTCTTTGACAACGCAGCAGATGATCTAGAAACAATAGCGGTATCGAGACGATCAACCAGTTTGTTGCGGCAGAAAAAAGTAGCCAGGACTGATCTTCAACCCTTCAGATAAAAGACACAGCCATTGGCGAAAATTTGGTGCGTAAAGATGGAAGATGACACGCATCAGCCCGATGAAATGATACGTCAATTAAGGGTCATTAAGACGTACTTGAAGGCGAGATACAGACTCTCAGACCTAATAGGATCACAAAGAAATGACCGCATGACGAGTAGCTTGAAAAGGTGGATCGAAAAGGGAGCACCAGACAAAGGTGACCTGGAGGAAGACAGTTACCGTACTCTGAGACAGTACTTTATCCAAAAAGAGGGAAGGTTTTGGAGACAGTACTTTATCCAAAAAGAGGGAAGAAGAGGCCTGGGATGAAGAAGGCATGCAGGAAGTGAGTTAACAGCACGTCTGTCATGCCAACAGGTCAAGGATCCAAGGATATTGCGATTTCCTTTGCAGTCGATCGAGTCATCTGAATTCAACGAGGTGGTGCTAATTGACCACCAGAAAATATGTATGACAGACAGTGGCTGATACGTAAAAGTATGTATGACAGACCAGCTATATGCACTGATACACGTAATCTTTTCTGATACTAAAATACAAGTAAACATACATAAGAAATATTATTTGAGTATAGGCTGAGTTTAGGTTGCATGCAGGAAGGTGTCATAATATGTGAGTTGTGTGTGATATGTTAGGTGTTTTGTGTTAAGTTATTAAGACTCTGGGTACGAAGGGATTAGTGGCCATGAACAACCGAATGACAATCTTACGAATAGATCCAAAGTTTGGACTGTCCATTCAGAGGTCGAATTCCAAAATTTTAGCAATAAACTTATATTAATACATTTTAAGATCTGACTGTTTTAAATAAATTTTAATACACAATTAGAGTAACGCTAACAAATTTGATAACCGTGGCCTGTTTTCTAGATCCTGATTGATCATTTAATCATTCATCAGATTTCAATTGAACAAACTGATAATCAAACCGAATCTAACGAAATGGAAAACTTCCATTTGAATGAATTGATGGACCTAGCGGAGGCATATGTAGGACCGATGATAGATGCGATCTATCGTCGGCTGATGGATAAACATCTTAGGGCACGATAACCGTGGGGACCGCCCCACGGAAGTCTTATTGATGGCCGCATATGGAGAAAGAGGAGTACTAGACCGCCCAAACATGAGGGTAATGAGGTGGAGAAACTGGGCTCTCTCAGGAAGTGACTTAGGCGAACGAGCCTGGATTGGGAAGTTCCAGGACCTACCAACCAGGTGAGATGCCTCTGCCAACCAAGCCCAGGCCTGGTCTGAGAAGAATGCATCAGGAGATGAACAGTGAGGCTGCCTCGTCTAGTTCACAACTGAGAGCAGCTGTGCCACCAAAGATGGCGAGAGTAGAAGAAAAAGTTCAGACGGACGAGACGATGCAAGATCTCAACGCAACGATGCAAGAAATGGAGAAGATCAGAAGGGAGCTAGATCAAGTGACTAAGATTATGCTCAGTGTAGAAGAAGACAGGGATATGCGGAAGAAATTGTTTGAAGATTGCAAAAAGAAACAGGGTCAAGAAATAGAACGCTTGAGGCAAGAATATAAAGAGCGATCGGAACGGCCGACGTTGACGACGGCAGTAGAAAAAGCGATACCTGCAAGGAATGTTCCTCGTGGAGTGTCCCCGATGGAGCTCCTAACGCCTCGCGAACTAAGTCAGACGACGGAGGTGCGACCCCCGACAACGGCAGGAAGAGTGACGATCCCGGACCCAAGTGATACCCTAGGTGACCCAGTCGTGGAGCAGGCAGTGCGAATGTTGATAGAAACAGCTGGACGACTAGTAGCTAATAGAAATGCGCCAGGTTCCGGGGTGACTGCACCCTATGGAAGAATAGACAACACGGGTAGAGTGGAACTCTACCGTGAAACGATAAAGAAAACGGGAGCTGACAGTGTCACGTTGCCAGCAAAGACGTCTGAAGCCCCTAAGAGGAAAAGAAGAGAAATTCCGATGAAGAAAGTGTCCCGAGTGTTTGATGTGCAGAAGAACAGCCAGGTGAAGAATAACTTCATAGGAGTTCCGAATGCGGACCCGCGAGCCTGCTTTAATCGATTGACTTGGAATCCGGCGATAAACATGCAACAACCGCCGCTCGGGACATCTCATTTGATACTGGGTGACAGTTTGATGAGAGTTCTTCAAAACATGAGAACATCTTGGATCACCACGGTGATAGCTTTTGGAGGTGCCACGATAGCCCAGCTATATCGAATGATGGAGCTAATGAACCCAGGAAGGGTCCCCAACATAGGGACAAACAATGTGTCCAGAGGCTCAGATGAGGAAGAGGCACAACGGTAATCAATGATGGTGTGCCTATTCACTACTGTCTGGCAGAAATTCAAGTGCGCGTACTGACCGCCTGCACCGTACCGATGAGCACGAGAACGTTGACATCGACAGGAAGGAGGCATAACGAATGAGTCATCAGGTGGAAAAACAGCTGGCGAGTCGTAATGCTAGATGGATGATCCTCATGGACATTGAACACGAGCTCAGAGCTATGGATCAGGCCAGACTAACCACCGATGGAATCCACTTTGATAGTATAGAAGGACAAGCCTGGTTGAACCGAGTCTTCCAGGATCGACTGGACAAAATGGAGGTCGAGCTCTTTGTCACGGGAGTGCTAAAGAAAGAAGAAACGACGAATGAGCCAGCACTATCAACCTTCGTGTCCCCCAAACTAGAAACACGTCTGGGAGCGGTCCCAGCCGTGACCTACAGGCCGCAAAGCTCCAGCGAGCCAGGGCAAAGAACAGAGGTCTAGGAGCGATTGGAAGAAGCGCCAAGAAGAAGAACCATTCATCCAAGGCGAAGATTAGGACCTGTCAACCCCGACTACGGAGACAACAAGTTTCTCGAGACCGGAAACGAGATCGGAGACGAGATCGGAGACTAGATCAGAGACTACGAGCACCAGCCGAGAAGTACGACGAACAGAAAGAAGCTCTTTGATGTGGTCGAGGCCATACCTTCCCCCTGGCATGTCTATAAACAGGACCTGAGGAAATTGAACCTTCAGACGGTAAGTTTTGCAGCCGATGCCATAAGGATGCTGAATGGAGCGAGGCTATCCGTCAACGGTCTGTACTCAATAGCAGGTGTGGACTGGTTGATAGCAGCTGGCATTAGCTTCAGCTCCACGACCGCCTTAAGATTCGCCGATTTAGAGGGACTGCCCTCCAACAACACAATGGGTCCAGTAAATGCAGGACCTTTGCAAGAAGTGAAACTGAATCATGGTGACGGAAATCGAGAAGAAAGACCCGGAAAATTCTTGACAACGAGGGCACCAATAGGACAACATGTGAAAATGTTCAAGCAAATACGAGCACCCCCATGTCATGTAAAAGAAAGACCGTACCGGAAACAGGTGGCTCAAGAAGGCAATGTTCAGAGATATGGTGGGATGAAGATGATTAGGAAGGACGCGACTATGTTTGCAGCGTATGATAAAGCAGAAATGAGAAAAGCAAAGTTTATGATAGTCACGAACTCAGACTTCGTGCATACCTCCAAGTCTCTGTTTTGGCCTGACGTTATAATTTTGGCAGCGGTCGACCTGGACCTGATGAAGTCGATGTCAATGGCAACCGGGGTACAACGATAGACGGAAAAGAACCCGATCACAATCGTTTTTGCCGGCATAAACGATCATCTACACAGTAGGGGTTTCCTGAGCAGACTCAGAGAGCCTACAACAGCAGAGGACGCAGTATGGACAGCGATAAAAGATATCCTCGAATCGATGGGTGAAGTAATGGACACGCTGAAAGAAGGCGCATTCCCAAAGATAACACCAAAAGCTGTGTTTGCACTGTCTCCGGGATATGCACTTCTCCCGGATGAGCTGAAGTTTGTATACGCGATGGTGGCGTTGCTCTCGGAAGGTAAATATGATGTGATCATATCTTCCCCGAATCGCAGAATAGAGATGGAGAACCTAAGACCACCTAGGGCGGAATTACCTGCGGTGTGATCTGACATCTCGAATGCGATGCGAGGATTTAAGGAGCATTCACTACACATGTTAGTGTTAGACGAAGTACTGGGGTTGGAACTGTCAACTTCAGCCGACAACTCAAACTGAGACCAGGAATTGACGATGACCAACGAGTAGTAGTAGCGATGTCTAACGAATTATGGTTCCGAGGAATGGAAATAAAGAGGAAGGAGAAAGAAGGAAGAGTTCCAAGGAGACCAAATGAGAACAAAACCAGAGGCTAACAAGTGGCTGCACTTGACCCCTCGAATAGCCGCATTGGGCACGGACGCTTTCGAGCGAGGCCCAGTGTTGATCAAGAAGATCCATGCCTACCTGGTGAAAGAGGTGAACCTGGCCGAAAATGCTGAAGAGAAGTCAGCCGAGTTTATATACAGATTGTGCCAAATTACCCTGCAAGCTTTCTGGACACAGAATGTTAAGGGAGAAGATGGCTTTGACCGGACTGACAGCATGCTGGAAGGGTTGGGAGCCGGATGGACCGCGTCCTTCCTGGCAAAAGTTTACCCATCGCTTTCTCGATGCCTGATTAAAGAGTTCCTCCAAGCAGTCATAGAGTTATCGATCGTGGAACTACTAGCCCTGTTCGTGACGTTTGGAGCGGAGAACTTTGTGAGAGAACCAGTGGTACTGCTCACCGACGGTTAGATGGACTTCTGACGCTAATTGCGATAACGCACGGGAACTTGGGAGGATTGATGAATCTGACCCGCTACTCTGAGCAAATGAGAGAGAACGTGAGGAGGTTTAACGTGAAGCGACCCACTGATTCCTGGATCAAGATAAAAGATCTGCGACATACTTTCTTTTATCCAATACCTCCTGCAGCAGAATCGCTTTGGAACAGGAGAGGATGAGACAATTCAGAAGGAAGAAGACATGCGAAGTCATGCCCCTGTTAACTGACCTGAACCTGGCCATGAGGATCCATCCCTTAGCACTGATCAGAGGAGCCACGGAGTTCATGACAGTGATATACGGCCGGCAGTCACGTTTGCGTTCCCTGGCGTTAAGTTGGAGGCATACATGAGTTCGGTGTTGCACCTGAACCTCATATCAGCAGTGGACGGAAGTGCACTTAACTGGGGTGAACAGCACGCACTACGAGAGATGAAGAGTGAGGACTTGTTATTCGCGAAAATATCAGAGCTGGAGATGACTGTCATAAATTTTGATGATTACTTCCGTGATCGAATGGGAGAAGTGGATAGAGGGCACATCGAAGTATTACCGAAGCTCTGGAATCTAAAGCCCTACAATAAGACGAACGGTGAAATTGCAAAAATTCTTCGACTGACTGCATCATATCACAAATTGAGAGAAGAAACGAAAGGCTGGGGTGACTAAAAGAAACTGCCAGAAGAGATCCCTGAATTTCGCTTGATTAGAGAGATGATGCTCGGAGCAGACTCCGTAGTACAAACCGCTAGGTTCAGAGCGGAAACTAACGAAAGGAGGGTAGCAAAAATCTCCTACACGGATGAAACACCTAGGAGACGTATGAAAAATGCAGCAAGTGCGAAACCTGGACGATTTGACGAAGAATGGGCGAAACTGGATCTGGCGCCAATGGTCATGAGAGGCAAGGCTTACTTGCAAGAAGCCTCACTGATCTTAACGAGTGTAGAACCAGAGTTAATGATGGGCGGGACACTACAAACAAGAACCATTCTAGCACCCTTCGGCTGCGAAGAAGTAAAGGTAATGGACGGAGAGGAAGAGGATCGATCAGTTGGCAGACTAGTTGTACCGAAGTTTCCAGATGGAATAAGAGATGAAGTGCAAGGACCCTTGAGTTCAGGAAGGAACCCAAGACGAGACGATGGGCAGGGAGTAAACCTTCGATCGGAAGAGCCCGTGCAACAGGATCCCGATCAGGCTGAAAAAGAGGACGACAAGGCTTCGACAGGTGGGATGTCCAGCCTGGACTTCAACTTCCTCAGCGACTTTGAAAACGGCACAGTTAGAAGCAACGACTGAGCCAGCAGACGAGGGAACTTCCACGCTGGGACCTCCGTCCGCCTTCATGGAAATGAACCGGAATATGCCGGAGAGCAGCTCTCCGAGCAATTCTAAAAATGCCGAAAAGAAACTCTCAATGGAATCACCGAGGAATAGAAGAAAAGAAGGCGCTGCCAGAGTATCTTTCTTGGGAACGTTGCCCAAAGAAGAGTGGGAAGTTCATCATAGAGACAACGAGAATAGGACGGGATACAGTATGGACAGAGTTGCCTTCATGGAAAAGGTCTGGACAGTAGTTCAGAGCTACGGGACTCAGTCTATACTAAAAATAGGTTTCAACAGACCACTAATGCGCGAAGTCCTTGACAAACTCGACGAGAGTGAAGGGAGATTGAGCAAGTTATTGATCGACTCGGCCACTGACAAAAGTTAGGCAAATTCTCCTATAAAGACAACGCCGCAAGAAGGCAAGGAAGAAGTAGTATATCTGTCGAGAACCCGTAAGGGAACGATGCGATCAAAGATGGTGATTGACAAGATTAATGATATGAAAATGAAACTTGGCAGCAAAATGACATTGAGGAAAGCTGGAAAAACAAAGGTGTATTCTGAAATCTCGATAAAAGCTGTCAACTCAGCCAAAAGAAAACGCGTCGAAGAAGCAATGGATATGGGACATGGTGATGACCGGTTGCCCGGCACTGACAGAATGTTGACTGACGTAGCTATGGTGCCACCCATTCTCATGGCAGGATTAAAATCAGCCAGTTATAAAACCAAGAGGAGTGACCGCACTCTGACTGGAGCAACGTTAGAAATGGAAATACTCAGCCAATGTGTAGAAGGTACTCTACAAGATTTCAAACCGTCTTCCATGAACCATGGAAAGGGAAGCGTCGTAGGACAGCTAGTCCCAGTGGAGTACAACCGACTGACAGTGTCGGAAACTGTATCGTTTGATGAGCCCGCTGGTGGGTACATGGAGATGATGGAATACAGAAACTCGGCTAGAGGACACTTAATTGCTCCGGAAAACAAAAGTGCTATGGAACGTTATTTAGAGGCAATGATGCAAGGCACAACCCTGAAGCAGAAGGCATACGGAACTCTGGTATCGTCTGAGATGCACGCGGAAACGATAGAGCAGTTGGTGAATCTACCATGGAGAGCAGTAGTGTTACGGTACTTCGAAGAAGAAATAAGAACCACCCCGAAGAAACACGCTCTGATAGCGATACCCTATGTGAGAACAGAATTACAATTGAGGTTCGCTTGGTGCATGACTGGATTGACAAGATGGGATTATGATTCGGAAGAAAGAAAAAGATCGAAGGGAGAGAAGGTATTCATAATGAGGAGTATGAGGGATCTAATCACCCAAGAAGGAGCGGCAGTAGCGTGCGCGAAGCGGGGAGACGCTCTCTGTTTCATTCGATTCATGATAGAACAAATATCAGTGCCGACTTTGAACACTTGTGTCAAGATGCTAAGAGAAGGCGATGAACGAGCGAAAGCCCTGCTCTTACTAGCACTTTTGGACATCCATCAGAGTAAACCGATGCGAGTGAACATGAAGGAGCCTGTGGAGCTGGAACCAATGCAGAAGATTGACGAAATAAGGAGATTCTCTAACAAGAGGATGAGTCTCACAAAAGAATCTATGGGAGCACTGCCGAAATCCAGTGAATACTGTGGACCGATCAGAAAGAAATCGTACAGTAACCAACATGACTGCATGGTTGTATGAATATGCCAAGAAGCATATGTCGAAGCACAGCAAAGTGTACAGTGCGTATCAGCTGGATATTTGAGCAGGAGCTTTCAAGCGAGCTTTTGTAATTCATCGGAATGCAGTAACCACCGCAGTGAAGAGGACGGCTATGACAAGTGAATGTGATGGGAGATAGAGAAGAAATGTAGAAGGAAGACTTGGAGAGAAGCGTGACGTTGTGCCTCCACAACAGCTTCTGCCGAATCAGGGAAACTAACGTTGATCCTCAACCTTGTTGCAAACAAAGAGTAGAAGAGCAGAAGTGTGGAGGACTGCCTCCAACAGCGTCAGAATAGCTACCGACGTGTTGCAAGATACTGAGGCTGAAATTGCGGAGTCAATGTCGCAGGAGGAGGAGATGCAACTTTGACAAATAGCCGAAAAACAAGATGCAAAAAAAAGAAAAATAGAAGAATTTAGAAACTTTAGAACTACTAAACGAAGAAAACAAAGAGTGAGCAAAGAAAGAAACAAAGAAGCAACGAAGGAGAAGATGTTAAAACTCAGAATTGTTTGTGTGCCAAAATCTCAAATGAGAGACAATGCAACTAAATTTGCAATTGAAACTGAGGAGAAAACATTTAGTTGAGTTTTTAAGGTTAAAGAAGTTGTTGCATTTATGAATTTGCATTGTGATTTTAGTTAGTGGCTTTAGAGACACTTACTAATTATTTAGAAAGGCTTGAGTGGAGAGTATTTTAAATATTCCAGCCTGCATGATTGTTTTTAATCAACTAAGACGACTGATCACTTTGTGGTGACATGAAAGGCTTGGGTAATCTCTTGAAGAGGGAGATTATTTCCTTGTTCCTTCTAATCACCGAGTTCCTTAAATTTAATATTCAGGACCAATAACAACTAAATTTCCGAAGTGAAGAAGCATAGTAGGATCATTTTAGTTTGTTGGTTGGCAGGACCGTCCTGCGTCCCAACACTTTTTAAACCTAGGAGAAAAAGTTTTAAAACGGAACATAGACATTAGAAGTCGGAAAAAATGTTTTATCTTTAGTCATATCCTCGAAAGTGCAGATTAGTGATAGAACTTGGAAGGCTTTAATAGTGTAGTAAGATGCCATTTGTTTTTTGTAGTGAGTCGATTTGACGTGGCACTGTACCATTTTGATGAAGACTACTTGAGTCAATGGGGACATTGACCGGGCTGTCCGGGGAGTATGTGACATTCGACCAGAATGTACGAGAATGCAAAGTCAGAAATCGAAATTTTATTGTGACATCGGAGTGCGAAAATTAATGGTTTTAACGAATTAGAGGTCTCAATCGTTCATTTTGACGAACACGGGAAGGTTAATTTGGACTTTCATGTTAATTTTTAAAAATTCGTTCATAAAGAAAGTCACTTGACAACGTCGCAATTTCGCACCAACTGAAACGGCGAAAACACAACAACAGTTAGTCTCAGAGAGAACAACAACGGAACTCGTGAAGAAAAGCAGTGAACGGAAATTGTGATCGAGATTAAAGAAAACTCTAGAAAGACCAATCCGAGTTGTAACGATTGTGCCGCTACATTCGTTACAAGGCGAATCCCGAGAACAAAGAAGGGTGTTGAGACGGCGTGTCCAGCCTTCCTGAAAGAAATAAGGACGTTATTAACCCGGATTCCAGAATCCGGGGGGTCTCGGTAGGAGAACTGTAACTGTATTTTAAAACTTGTGCCAGTCGGTCATATTTGGAAGTTTGACCTTGAGAGAAGCAAAAAGCACTTAATTTTGGAGTGAAATTTAATTTTTCAAAATTTCGAATGGAACCTGTCATGCACGATTTTCTCGCGATAACTGAAAATCAGAAAAGAGAAGTCAGAACGATCGAGTGACAATCGCGGGAAAGTTGCTAGAAAAATCAGTGGGAAATTGCTATTCGCAATTTCAGTAGCAATAATAATCGAGAGTAGAGCTGTCCCATCTGAAACAGAGACGAGCGCATTCCCACGAACTGGATTGTTGTGACTGGAGTACTATTATTAACTGGACCAGAGTGAACCTTCGGTGGAAAGGTGGACAGCTAGAGTGTCCCAATGGTTCACGAGAACTCACAGTCTAGAGTAAAAAACTTGTTTTGTTGTTAAAACTGACGGACATTAAACTCATCTTAGTTACTTTATTGATTCTTGAGTTGCTTACCGACTTATTTACTTCCTGGTTCTTGAGAGTGCTACAATGTGAGTACTAATTTAAATTTCTAGGGTGTGTTTTATGATCGTTATGTTGAGGTAAGGCGAGTTTTAGGTTGATCCATCTGAAATGGATCAAAGTTCCACTGTCTAATAAAAAGTAACTTAACGGATTGTTCCAACCCGGTTTTTAACGGCGTTCATGTATTTTGGGTATCTAGAGACCTGAGTATGGTGACGTTATTAATTCTAGAGTGGGGGGATATTTTAGTAGTAGCCTTTAAGCTGTAACGAGTCGTAGTCTCATGTCACAAGCGAACCGAATTGGCTCCGACTGATTTGAGGTACAAAAACACAAGAGATAGTGTCCCTGACTCTTGAGCCAATGGTTATAGGGCCTATTTTTCTTAAGCCTCATGTGTGACTGCAGTAGACGAATGTTACATAGTGTTTTTATGGCGCTCCTGGGTGTTTACGACATCAAGACTACGGAGTCGAACCCACTTGAGACAGCTTCGGGCTGAATGCCCATTCTAGAGTACCGGCGGTACGGTTTGACAGGAACGTGCAAACCTTCCGGTTGTACCGTGATAGCTTTTTAAGAAAACTCGAGAAAACTTCCTGGTACGCTTTCCGAACGAGGCTTAGCTAACCGAGTAAAGGGGGGCAACTAGGGGGACAAAAACACGAGCAAAAAGATAAAAAGCAAAACAAAAACCAAAAAAGAATAGAAAAAGGAACAAAAACCATAAAACGAAAAAAGACAGTGACTTTGACACCAGATTAGTTGGATCAAACCTTTATATTAATTAAATAGTATACCCATACTGTTTTACAAGTTCGATCGTTTCGATCAACCTAGTAATTTAATCCAGTAACCTTAATAAAGTGCCCGAGTGTGGGGCGTTGTCAAGGGTTTTCAGATTGCTTGGAACTTAGCTGGACAACAAGGAGACTTGACTGGAAGAGGTGACCAGCCGAGTGGGAAGGTTGTTCAGGAGCACTTGATCTGAACCAATAGGAGACTCGACTGGAACATGTGACCGGCCGAGTGGGAAACCGGTTCAGGAAAACTTGAGCTGTAGGAGACTGAACCAATAGGAGACTGAGCTGGAACAGGTGATCAGTCGAGTGGAAAAGCAGCCAAGAAGGATTTGACAGTTCTCGAGTTCTCAAGTTGGGCAGAACGGGTATCGTTACAATTCACATTACATTATAGGAAATAAGTGTAAAATTGGATAAGCGATATCCCCCGGTTTTGAGAAACGTTTTTACTTGAGCAGGCCTGGAGACAGGTCTACGGTTTTCTCTTGAGAGGTTTAGCACCCGGCGCTTAAGGTAATTTTAGGTTTAAGAAGGGGGGCTAAAAAGGGGGGAGGTTAGAAGGGGGGCTGGTTAAGTTAGAGGTTGGCGGTTGTAAATTGTAAAAAGGGGAGAAATTAGAGTAACTAATTAGTCGACATCGTTGATTTAGTTACATTAGTCATTTACACGCGTTGGTCATAGGAAGCGGATATCCAAAATTGGAATTAGGTTAAGGTAGGTACCCTGGTCGGATCGGTAGGGGGGAACGGACATAGACAGTTTTTGTGATACCCCATAAGATCGCTAGCAGGGGGGAAGGAAACGCGTGGCAATTAGGTACCAGACATTTTTTTTTCGATAGAAGGTAGACATTTGTCACCTTTGAATTTTAGGTGGGCTCATCTTTCTGTTTTTATTACTTTTTCTTGCTTAGATTTTTGTTGCATTTTGGTGAGGATTTGTGTTAAAATTTTGTACGAACAGGTGATCACAAGATACCTGCGCACAGGTTTTGGTCTCAAGTTACTTGGAACATTGAAATAGAGGTAGCCAAAAAGAGAAATAAGAAAAAGGGGGGTCAGCATTTGGCTTTTAAGAGAGGATTTTGGGAAAATTTTACTAGAGCTTGAGTGGTGGTACAAGGTACGGCGAATCAAGAAGTCCCCATAACGAAGAGGAAAGAAGTCCCACCACCCAGACACTTGTCAACAGTCTTGGGACAGTGCCGAAGAAGTCTTAGGACAGAGCAGTCTGGGGACAGTCTTAGGACAGAGCAGTCTGGGGACAGTCTTGGGACAGTACAGTCTTGGGACAGTGGTCTTGGGACAGGGTCTTGGGACAGGGTCTTGGGACAAGGGTCTTGGGACAGGGTCTTGGGACAAGGTCTTGGGACAAGGTCTTGGGACAAGGGTCTTGGGACAGGGTCTTGGGACAGAGTCTTGGGACAAGGTCTTGGGACAAGGTCTTGGGACAGGGTCTTGGGACAAGGTCTTGGGACAAGGGTCTTGGGACAGGGTCTTGGGACAGGGTCTTGGGACAGGGTCTTGGGACAGGGTCTTGGGACGAGGGTCTTGGGACAGGGTCTTGGGACAGGGGTCTTGGGACAGGGGTCTTGGGACAGTAGTCTTGGGACACTAGTCTTGGGACACTAGTCTTGGGACACTGGTCTTGGGACAGTAGTCTTGGGACAGTAGTCTTGGGACAGTAGTCTTGGGACAGTAGTCTTGGGACACTAGTCTTGGGACACTAGTCTTGGGACAGTAGTCTTGGACAAGAGTCTTGGGACACGGCCGGAAAGTACTGGGACGGTACCGAACAGTCTTGGGACAGGAGAAAGGAGCCTGGGAAGGTACAAAGAAGAGTAGGGACGGCAATTGGAAGTCTTGGGACAGTATAAAAATTGAAGTAAAATTACAGGAAGTGTTTTAAGACAGAATTAAGATAGAACAAGACTAATTGGAACCAGGTACGGTTGAGACCACAAATAAGGAAAGTTTCTCGAAAAGTTAATAAAGAGAACTGAAACAAGGTTTTTCACCACGTTGTATATTTTTTTTAAGAAATATTTTTTTTCCTCTCGAAAGATTTTATTCTTAGAATAGGATTGTGTATATAGTAAAATTGTAAATAAGAGCAATTGTAAATAGAAATAATGAGGCGGAGCAGGGTACCGGTAGCTGAAAAGAGACCTACCGAAGCAAAGTATAATTCGTCGCTACGCAAAACAACATCAATGGGCCCAAAGATAACAAAGAAGAACTTTTCAGTTAACATGGTCAGCACAAGGAGTACAGCGGAGAACAGAGCAAGAGAGGGCACGGAAGGAGAACGAGTAGAACCTACAATCGAAATCGACCTAGAGACACCAGACCAGAGCGTAGATGAACTGGAGAAGAAGACGACGGAGTCAACTCCAATGCCCAATGCAGAAGAACCAAACCAGAAACCCATAGAGTTCTCACCAATAGACGATGTGGAAGATGCAATAGGCAACACCGAAGAAACGGTGAAAGAAGACTCTCAAGTAAAAAAGACATCTTTTACAGAAAGGTTGGCGATGATGGTCGGAATAAAAACGAAAGAGAACGTGACTGAAGAACCAAAAGCTGAAAGAGCACGAACATTTGGGACAGTGAGCACGAAGACGACAGAAGCCGATCCGAGAGAGGAACAAACTAAAGCAGAAGCAACGGCCGAAGAAAGATCAACGGCTGACCATGAAGAGGCTACTCTTGAGCTAGGTGACTTGATGGCAAAACTGAATCAGATCGACAAAAAGCTGAAGCACAGCGAAGAGGACAGGGAAGTGATAAGAAAAGAATTAAGATACAACAAACACGAGTATCTGGATAGTTATTTTAACCTGGCTAAGGCAACAGACGAGAGACTCAAGGAGATGACAGATAAGGTAGAAGCCACCAATAAAGAAAGAGAAGGGAACATCAAAAAAGATTTGCAACAGTTGAAAAACCGATATGATGATGTCAACAGCCAAATAGGTAGCCTGGAAAAGAGGCTGGACACAATGAGCAAGAATCAGGCCGAAAGTTCAGGTGCAATACAGACGAAATTGGATGCAATCTTGAGAAATTCTACCTCACAAGAAAGACCGGCAGCGGATCGCACGCAAGGCACCAGAGTTGACTTTGTGGAACCACAAAGGGGCAAACGGCAATCGACACCGTTGCCCTTAACCCGGAATACGGTGAGCATAGCACCAACGGCTGATAAAACAATCATGAAAAGTGGGAATTCAAACACAACGAGTGGTCCGGGGGACTCAACAGCTAGCAGCAACGCAGGTCCGGATGCCATGACATGGGCAAGCACTTGGGAGATGATGAACAGGACTCTAGAGGCCTTCGCCACGAGGAACACTAACTCGAGCGATAGGAGAGACGGAAAATCAAGGAAAACTTTCAAGAAGCCAAAAGAATTCAAAGACGACTCAGATGGATGCATTGACACGTGGGTGGAAGTGATGAGATTACATCTAGAACAAGATAACTTAAATGATGAAAGGCAAGCATGCACAGCCATACTCAGTAACCTGGAAGGCACGGCATTGAAATGCGTGGTTGCAAAGAAAGAAGAAGAACGCGATACCGCGGACAAGATCTTCGAGATATTGCTGAATCGATTCGGGTCAGGCATGAAGGGTCACCAAGCGATGATGCGATTTGAAAAGAGAAGGCAGAGGGACGACGAGTCAATAGATCGGTTCCTAGATGATCTCGAGAGCTTGAGAAGAAGGAGTGACCCAGAGGAGTCGACAAACAGAAGAAACTTTAGCATTGCCTCGAAGTTCATTGATGGGGTAAAAAGTGACGACTTAAGGACAATGTTAGCAACATACTACACATTGTCGAAAGACAGCGCACCAACCCCAGAAGAAATGAGACAGAAATCAAGGGAATACATGCTGATGAAACCCAAGAAATACTCATATACAGAAAACAGGAACACACAGGGGGGAAGTCAACCCCAGAGGTCGTCATGGTACAAGCCTAGAGATGACATGGACAAGCGCAGATCATGCGCGAACTGCGGGTCGGCGGATCACCACGTGGCTGACTGCACAACATACAAACAAGGCATGAAGAGCCTAGGATACGCACCGGATGAGGAGGACATGAGCCAGATGGAGGAACACGAGTACTATAATGGCTTAATCATCAAGATAGGCGCCAGATGCTTCTTCTGTAACCAGGAGGGGCACTTCAGAATGGATTGTCCCTTGTTCTGGGAAGCGGTCAAGGACCAGAATCACCCCAAACATAAGTTGGCATTAGCGGCGGTACAGAATCAGCGGAATAGGCAAAACGAGTTTGAATCTAGGAACTTAGGGGCACCAAACACCGAATTGCCGACGAAAACAGTGAAAACTGTAACACATGTTAACGGTGCGATAGAATCCGCGTCCGGGAAATCTCTAGAGATAAATTATGAGAAAGCGGCGACGGAAGCAATTGCCAAAGTGAAACAGGATCTGGCAGCGAAAGAAATAGAGCAACGACTAAAGCTGGAGATAGAAAGACAGAACTTTAACGAAGCATTAACCGGAACGAAACAAATACCAGAGGCTGTACCGGGCTCAACAAAGACCGGGAATTGCAATACTGTGAAAATGGTGACAGGTAAGCCTTTTGGCATATCGAAAATCGGGGCAAGGATAATGTCGATAATCACAGTGGGCGGCCACGAGGTAACCAGAAACTTGAGCGAGCCGAGCGACCAGACAATAATGCACATTGACGTGCATGCAGACTATTTGAGTGGTATAAGCCCACAAACGACTTCTAGAGCACTGAGAGCACTACTCATGAGAGGGGGCAGCAAGTCGGTACGTGTTGATAGCAGATATACTGAAGCTTATGGTCCACACGAGGTGATGCTAAATATAGATGGGATTAACATCTATACCAAGACGATGATAACATGTGACGAAGACCTGATTGGACAAATCTACGTAGGGAAGAAGAATTGAAAGTGAGATCGATTGGACACTGCGCCATGCTTGAGGAAGATGCAATGCACATCGGGACGGAGGCAGATGTGACAGGGCACGTGCTGGATATAAGTGGCAAAAAGACTCAGTTGCGTGGGTTGCTTGACACGGGAGCAGTCTTGAGCGTTATACCAATCGAAACTTGGGAGAAGATGGGCTTTGACAAAGGTGACTTGATAGACTCGATAATACGGCTGTCAGCTGCAAACAAAGGGGCCCTACGGGTGCTGGGCAGGACGCCGATAATAGCCCTCAATTTGGGGGAACGTAACCTGTGGATGAGCTTTATCGTGGTAGAAAACCTAGATGAATCTGACCAATTCATTTTGGGCAGAGACTTCATCAGGAATTTCGACGTAACGATTGATCTAAATAACGCAATGTTCAGGATACGGAACCCGGATAGGAGGTACGCAGTCAAACCGGTAAATTTAATAATGGCAAATGAAAACAAAGCACCGGTATTCTTGAGTAGGAGGGTGAGGCTAAAAGCTAATGAAGCGGCAATCGTAAGTTTGAGGATGAAAAATTACAATGAACTAAGTGACAACAAGCAAGTGTGCATAGTTCCGAATCCTAATAGTCAAAGGGCTGCTGTTTTAGGAAGATCATTTTCGATAACGAAGAGCGGCCTCTGCGTCAGTGTCTTGTTGAATACCCTTGATATACCGATCACGATACAGAGAGGGAGGAAACTGGGATATGCTTTACCGGTTAAAACTCGATATAAAACAATTGAGAACTCAAAACAAAATGAAGTTGTTGATTGTCCCAATCACAGGGACAAAATTTGTATCTTGAGACGATTGCAGAAAATAAAAGGTTCTTCAGGTCTTATTAAATCACTTAAGTCAGAAACGGATGATGGTCTTTCGAGCTGTTCGAACTTTCCAGAGCGACCCACACTAGATGAAATGCAAAATGAAAAACCGGTTCTGCCGGAGATTGAACATTTGAGGGGCAAACTGAAAGATGAACAGCTCGAAGCCATCAAGGACGTACTAGAGCGGAACGAGGAAGTTTTTTCGAGGCATAAGGCGGATATCGGGTGTTGCAATTTCGTTGAGCATGAAATAGAACTTGAGGAAAACGCGGTACCACACAGGGAGGGGGCGAGGCGCATGACCCCACACAAATCGGACGCGTGTAGAAAAGAGATCGAGACGTTACTAGAGTATGACATGATAGAACCATCCAAGTCACCGTGGGCGTGTGGAGTAGTGATGGCCAAAAAGAAAGGCGACCAGTTGAGGTTTTGTTGTGACTTTCGATACCTGAACTCCGTCACGGTGAAGGATGCCTATCCCATACCTAGGATTGATGAGAGCCTCTCGAAGTTAGGTGATGCAAAATTTTTTACGACTCTTGATTTAGGCTCGGCCTTTTGGCAAGTACCACTAAGGAAGCAGGACAGGGACAAGACAGGGTTTGCCTGCGAGTTGGGTCTGTTTCAATGGAAACGGATGCCGTTTGGACTTTGCAATGCCACAGCCACGTTTCAGCGGTTGATGGCACACGCGCTGATAGGCGTAACGAAGAAGTATGGCAACCTGGTAATGTGCTGATAGGCGTAACGAAGAAGTATGGCAACCTGGTAATGTGTTGACGTGGTAATAGCAACGCCAACACTGGAAGACCACATTGAGAGACTAGACGAAGTGTTTGCATGCATGAAGAGGTCGGGGCTAAAGTGTAAACCATCAAAGTGCGAGATACTCAAGGACTCAATTAAATACTTGGGCAGGATGGTAGACAAGCACGGCATCAGACCTGATACGGACGCCGTGGAAGCAGTCCTGACCTGGAAATCACCGAAGACAGAGCACCAGTTGATGAGCTTCCTGGGTTTCGCTAACTATTATAGAGAATTCATCAAAGGCTATGCAGACAAGGTATACCCGATGCAACAATTAATGAGACACAAGGGCAAGAAGTTCACATGGAACAACGCAGCAGAAGAGTCATTCCAGAGAATAAAGAAAGAGCTATGTGAGGCACCAGTACTGGGTATGCCGACGGAGAAAGGAATGTACGTGCTGGACACGGATGCGTCGGTAGTCGCGATTTCTGGGATTCTCCACCAAGAACAAGAATGGAATGGGAGGACAGTCTTGAGACCAATAGCGTACGGGAGCAAAGTCCTGAGTGACACGGAAATGAAGTACGGAGCACCGAAAGCTGAGATGTTCGCGGTGGTTACCTTTGTCGAGAAATACAGGGCATACCTGGGCAGTGAGCCATTCAAGTTGCGAGTCGACAACAGAGCACTGAGCTGGCTGAAAACGTACTCAATGGACCAAAGTTACATTGGGAGGTGGATAGTTCGCCTGGACGGATACAACATGATAATTGAGCATAGAACGCGAGATAAACATCAGAATGCCGACAACTTGAGTAAGAAGACGGAGTTCTATGAGAGACAAGAGCAAAGAGAAGCAGACAGACCTGAAATCAAAGATGGCTTCTCATTCATGGACAAGGAAACGTACGACAGTCTTCCACTCACGAGATGGCTGGACAAGTCAGGCAAACCGATAGAAGATCATCCTGAATTGCCTAAAGAGCCTCCAGAGAAGACCATCTTGAGGAAGAGCAAGAGGATTCCGATTGAGATTATACTCAAGTCGAAGATCGTGAAGGAGACGCTCAAGGCAAAAGGCTATGATCTTAACCAGGTGGAAGCAGGAACTGCACAGATAGATGATGACTTGATGAGGTTGCTCGAGAAACTATCAGATGATAAGCCAGTGATCCAGGAGAAGGGTACAGAGAAACCGGAATTCACTATACTTCGGAGAAAAGAGACAGTGAACGATACTGACTCATCAAGAGGAAGCGTCACTGACAGCAAAGATGTCGTGCGGTCACTAGTTGACAAAATCCCCGAAGACATTCTGGAGCAGACCAGGGTTAGGAAAAAGAAAGTGACGTTCAAGGAAGATACTGAACACCTGGGACTAGGTCAAGAGTCCGGGGAGTGTTCCAGGTTCACGGAAGAAGGAACCGGGGAAGGAAAATTGTCCGGGGAGCGTGAAGGATGGGATGAAGACTCGGATGAGAGCAGCGAAAACCAGGACAGTCTGTGCATGATACTGGCGGAAGAGAAGACAAGGCACCACGACAGGGAGTTACAGACGGTTCCATCTTCAGGAACATACAACATGGACATACAGGAGATGCGAGGTGGTGAGGAACTTGAGAAAATTGCGGTCGCAAGGAAACCATTCAGGGAACTATCATGCAACTCAAACATCAGAACGAATCTGGTGCCAGAAGATGATATGAAAATCGTGAAAAGGATGATATGCGTGAAACTGAGTGATGACATCCACAACCCTGGTGAGATGAATGGACAGATCATGGCGTTAAAGGAGCATGTCAAGGCAAGATATAGGCTGTCAGACCTAATAAGAGCCCAGAAGAATGACAAAATGACAAGTAACCTCTCCAAATGGATCCAGTCGGGGGTCAAGGAGAAGGGGGAACTTGAGGAAGACAGCTACAAGATCTTGAGCCAGTTCTACAAAGAAAAGAGAGACTTACTTTATCACACAGCTGATGGAGTGGTAGCGTGCAAGAGGAGAGACGAGGAAAAGATATTACACAAACACAACCTCATCATACTACCACAATTGTACCAGACAGAGGTGCTTTTCAGATCACACGACCAGATGGGTCACCAGGGGATAGACAAAGTACAACAAAGGATACTTCACAGATTTGATTGGCCAGGAATGAGAAAAGCTTGCGAGAGATGGGTGAATGCCTGCCTGGCATGTCTCCAGGTAAAAGACCCAAGGAAGATGAAGTTTCCCCTCAAGTCCGTTGAGAGCTCGGAGTTCAATGAAGTGGTGCAGATAGACCATCAAAAAATCTGCATGACAGAGTCGGGATACAACCAGATACTGGTTATAATAGATCACTTCACAAAGTTGGCGGAAGCGGTTCCGTGCCAGACAGCCTCGGCCGAAGAGACATGTGATCATCTGATAACGCATTGGATATCGCGGTATGGTTGTCCAATGACTTTCCAGTCGGACAACGGCAAAGCTTTTGTGGGGGACTTGACAAAAGAATTGATGAAGAGATCGCACATTGCTCAAGCACACTCGACGACCTATCATCCGCAGACCAATGGGTTGGTAGAGAGACAAAACAGGACACTGGTCAACATGTTAAGGGTGTACTGCTCAAGATACATGACGGACTGGGACAAATACCTGCCACAGGTAGTAGGAGCCTACAACAGTACACAGCACTCAACTACGGGCATCAGTCCTTTCATGATGTTGACAGGCAGGGAGAGAGCAATGCCTCTGACATTCTTTTACCCAGAATACGAGGGGAAAAGGACGTCGCCTCAGGCATACGTGAAAGAAGCGATCAAAAGACAACAGGAGTTGAACGAGCTATGCAGGAGGAACACGGCGCAAGCGCAAATGAGGCAACGTAGGAAATATGACAAAAAAATATTAAGAGCAAAGCCATATGAAGTGGGCCAATATGTGTGGGTCTTCCAAAATGTAATACCGCCCAAGGGAACAAAGAAACTACTCAAGAAGTGGAGGGGACCATTCATGATAACGGAGGTTCATCAACAAGGACGGTTCTATCGCTTGAGTACTCGGCGAGCGGCACATTATGAAAATCTGAAGCCTCACGTCCCATCCCCAGAGGATTGGTGCATACCGAAGGACATGGAGGGTCTTGAGTACCTGGTGGTAGAGCCAGCGTGTGAAGTGAATGAGAAAGGCACTAGAGAGAAAAATGATGGTAATGAGAACTTGAGTTTGGACGACAATGAAAAGATAGGAGTGGAGTCTGATGCAGGATCATTTGTAGAAGAAGATTGGAACGACCCGGAGCAAGACGAGGTGCCGAAATGGATGGAACCGGATCGAACAACACCACCGGAAACCAGGACTGGCAATCGTAAACGCAGAGGCATGAGGTACAACAGGTACGGGGATGACTTCTTGATCGATAAGATACAGCCAGACAAATTGGGCGAGGAATTACTGAAGGCAGGCGAACTGGAAGCAGGAGAGGAATGGCAGGTCATTGACGATGGTGGTCATTATCCGCAGGATGACTACTCGACGCCAGAATTAGAAACGGATCTCGAACAGAGTGAGATAGAGAGGAGGGAGAACACGAACTTGAGGATTCTAGAGTGGATGCGTGATGTCAAAGACGAGAGCCGCGAAGGACAAAGCATTCAGCAAGTCGATGTATCAGCAGCGAATTACATGAAGACAGAGGACCCTCTTTTCGGATGGACGGCAACAGACAGGCCACTGGACATTCCTCAGGACAATTCAGACCCGACAACATCGACGGGGACGTCGATAAATATTTTTGTCCGGGGAGTGGGGGTAGGACTTACCCACACCGAAAATTTGATGATAAAGAAGCTCAAGGAAGTGAGAGAAACGAGCGAATTGGAACTGGAGGAAGAAGAGCCAGAGCCTACTATAGGTCGGAATTTCAAAATGAAATTCGAAATACCCAACGAATACTCGGAGAACATCATGATAACGGATAGCGACTTCATCCTGTCAAACAGGACCAGCGCGATCTGCATCACGGCGGACATGAGTTTCAAATCAAGATTGGAAGCTGACTTCAAAAGAGAGTACCAGAATGTAGAGTTTCTGTTCAGACAGAGACCAGGACTGGGAGGGATGGCAGCGCTTCCACCGTCAGTGGCACAAGTCCCGGGCAAATATCTGTGCTTCCTAGTAACGAGGGTGAATGACAGGAACACAATCGATCCCGAACACGTGATATTGGCACTAACAAGATTACGAGACTTCATGATTGAAAGAGGGATAACAGAAGTCTCAATGCCGGTGTATGACCCAAACAGGGGCAAACTGAGCCCGAGGGAATTGTACGCTATCCTACATGTGGTCTTTGCAGAAACTGAGATAATGGTGTATCTTCATAAGAAGTACTACTTGAGCATCGCCTGAGTCGGGTACATGGGGGTATCGAGTCGGGTGTGAGGGAGGAGTCTTGAGTTAGGTAATGGGGTGCGGCGCAGGTAAAGGGATCTTAAAGATATGATTGGCATGACAATTGAATTTTAAAAAAAAAAGAAAAAAAAAAGAGTTAACGGTGCTAAAACATAAAATGAATCTGCATGCTTTTAAGGAAATTCCAATTGAATTGTTTTAAGTGATATGAGAATGATAAGATTTTAACCATATTGGTAAAAGGGGGGTCCCTAGGTTAGGAACATGACATGTCAGGTTTCAATATGCTTTCTGTTTTCAGATCAAGTTTGAAAAACAAAGTTGAGAGTCCAACTATACTCAAGCGAGAAACAGAGAGAGAAACCTTGATCGAACTCGCGATAATCGGCACTTACAGCAAGTATTTGCAAGGGAACATTTCGAGAGAATTCTTGAGTTGGGTAATACTTGAGTCGGTAAGGTAATTCTTGAGCCGGTAAGGTAATTCTTGAGCTGGTTAACACATACCTGTATACATCCCGAAGTCACAGAGAATGGCAGACAGATTCTGGAAATCCATGCCCGCGGCCCTGAAGAAGCCTACTCTTGATGAGCTGTACAGACGCCTGAGGGACCTGGATTATACCCAACTAGACGAGAGAATGGCGATAATGCTGAATGCCATCCTCCAGTTGGAAGACCAGGGTGAATGCAGGGAGTCTGCGACGGAGGCTGTCTTGATGATCGGCTACACCACCGAGGGAATATCGAACCAAGAACAGACCAGATGGTTGTCTTGGAATGTGGATGGAGGAGTAAGGGGTTTTGACTTGGCAAGGAATCCTGGCCTGAATAACAATACCGAATATGGCGCAGTGGAATTCCCACTACCGACTAGGCCAACAGTAAGATCCACAAGCCAGAGCTCGAGTAGGGTGCCATCGATGTCACGAACGCAACAGACGACCGAGGCATATCCGGATCTAGGTGTTCTAAAGAAAGAGCTCGAGAAGACGCAGAAGGAAAGGAATAAGGCGAACCTCGATCGGGATCAGGCAAAGCTGGATCGGGAGAAGGTTCAGCTGGAAAGGGACCAGGCGGTCAACGAGCGAGACCAGGCTCTGAGGTTGCTTGAGATGCAAAAAGCTGAACATCAACAGGAGTTAAGGGTGCGGGAGAACGCCGCAAATCGTGATCAACTGAGGTCGGAATTGGACAGAATAGAACAACGACAACGCGAGCTTGATGCACAGAAGGGAGCCAGGCCGAAGGAGCGAGTGGTCACCAGCTCGAGGCCAGAGTCACGTATGGAGGTGGATGAAGCCCCCAGAGCAAGAGCACGGTTCAACCTTGACCGCGAGGCCCGAGAACACATGAGTGAAGGGTTGGAAGTCTGGATACCGAATGACGCAACATCTTCCTTGCGTAGCCTAGAGACGCAACCCATACGCCCACTGATGGATGTGGAGCTGCCGGGATACACCCCAACCTCGACCTCGAGTGACAGTCAGGTGAGCGGCGGCTCATCGCGTCTGAAAGAACTGGGCGAGAGATTGCGACAAAAGAGTCGTGAGAGTTCGGCAAGACCGGAGCTTCCCCCGACGTGGAGGGAACAGCCGGTTAGGAGTGTCGTGATCTCGAGTTATAAGAAGAATACAGAGGGGAGGTACCACAGGCACAATCGGCTGGACTGGAGTGCGGAGCAAAAAGCTAGGAGAGACTGCTTTCATGATGCGGCCTGGGTGCAGTACTTGGCGCCACCCCGAGTACCAGAAGGTGCGGTTCACCTAATCGTAGGGGACAGCCTGGTGCGGGTGTTGACCCGGATCCGATCGCACTGGCAGACAGGAATCTTGAGTTTCGCTGGAGCTGCCACGCCACAGATGTTGGCAACGCTTGACATGCTGGGGATGACCAAAGTATACACGGTGACCCTGATGGTCGGGACCAACGATGTATCAAGGGGAGAAGCGAGGAAAATAACAAGGCTGCACGATAAGGTGAGCTGCCTTCTTGAGGAACTGAGGATTCAGATGGACCCCATCCTGTTGACGGTATGTACGGTCCCCTACAACATGATGTTTGATCAGCACGCCTTGGAGATGAACGAGAAGGTGCGGAACCTAAACAAGGTGATAAGAGACATCCACCGGAAGAGTGTGCTCCCTGTAAGACTGTTGGACGTGGCAGAGCGCATGGAGAAAGAGGGATTCCCTGAAGACACCTCCAATGATGGAATCCATTTTGATAGACCAAGGGGAGCAGAGTGGCTAAACGACGTCTTCCAAGAACACATAAACGCGCTAGAGGCGGATCTGCTAGAGACAGCCCAATTCAAATTAGGACCACCTCCGAACCCACCATTCCTTGCCTCAAGGGCCTTGTCTGGTCGCTTGGGACCGAGAGTTGACACTAGAGACAGTTCAAGGAGCAGCCAGACCAGATTGCAGAGTGCCACGCCAATGGAGTCTGAGGAGGTGATGTCATCAACACCTCCAGGCTCGGCGATATCCTCAGTGGTAGTGGCAGAGAGCAAACGGGAAAAGAAGTCTATGGAGACCGCTCGCTTGAGATATCCTGAGAAGGTGAAAGAAATGGATCTAGAGAGTTTGGAATGCAGGCGAGAATTGGCGGAAACCCTGGGGATCGAACGAGTGTCACACGAGGATTTGAATAGGCATCATTGCGTGGACTGGTTGAAAGCTCATGAGGCGCACTTCTCGAGAGCGAAGTTGATGGAGACCACAGACCTGACTGGAATTCCCACAAAAGCGATCATGGGACCCATTAACTACAGACCTCTCAAGCTGCTGGGGAGTCCTGGACTTATAGCAGAACCTCCCAAGCACCGAACTAGCATCGCCAGGATCAGGTTGGCAACCCCGGCACAGTTAAAGGTGGTAGACAAGCTACTCAATCCGGGAGGAACGGGATTGCCAGATGCCGCTTACGAAGGCTCGAAATTGGCGGAAGACCCCAGGTACGGGAAGCCCTGTGGGAGTACCCAGCTGGCCAAAACCCTGGCAGTTTATGATAGAGCAGATCCAGCTGCTGCGAGAGTAGTCATTGTGGCGGGATCAGACTTCGAAGGAACGTCTCCCAAGTTGTTCTGGCCGGAGACTTTGATATACTCTTTGCCAGGAGCTGAATTAAATCAGATGTTAACTCTGGTGGTGGCAATAAAGTCGGAGATGCCCTGTGAACCTGAGCTGCTATTGTTTGCAGGAATGAATGATCACCTGCACGCGATGGGACTTCTTGAGCAACTAAAGGGCGATGAAATTCCGACATCGAGGAAGATATGGGAAGCCATTCAGGCGTTGTTTGCGGCGATGAGTGAAGTGCAAGAGAGTGTTGTCTCGAGATTTGGGTCCAAGACGAAGGTGGTGTTTACCACATCCCCTGGATACGCGAATATGCCACCCGCCCTACAGTTCGTGTACGCGGTCTTGATCCTGATAGCAGAAGGGAATGAATGGCGGATTCTAATGGCAGCCCCCAATCGGGAGTTGGAGCCATCGAACCTGAGGCTTCGCAAGTCAGAATTGGCGGCGGCATGGGCGGACATATCTCATGCACTGAGGGGCTTTTATGGACTAGCCGACATCCTGATCGTATTAGACGAGGTGCTCTTGCTAGAGATATCGAACTTTGCCAGGCAACTCAAGTTCAGCCCAGTCATCGGGGACGATCACCCGGCGATAAGCAAATTAACGGCCAGCTTGTGGTTTCGGAGTATGGATGTGAAGATCACAAACTCCACCAGCAAGTCTAGAGGTCCCAGTAACGAGAGAAGAAATGTGGCCGAAACGGAAAAGCAATTAGAATCGATGAAATATCGTTTGACTCAAGAGAATGGCTGGTGGCCAATTTTGACACCAAGGCTGGAGAACGCCACGAACAAGACAAGGGAGGGTCAACTGCATGTAGCACTGACGGAATACAAAAAGCTGGATCCTACGACACCATCACCACTGTCAGTGGACACGCCTGGAGACAAGAGGAGTGGACCCGTCGAGGACCGATTTAAGAAAATTCTCGAGAGAAGGAGACATGAGTCAGAAGAAGAGAGTATGGATGAAACTCTCAGTGAAGCCGGTGAAGACATGGAAGTGGGGAATACGCCTGAACCAGGGCCATCAGGGGAGGAGCTCACCACTCAAGAGCTGTTGAAAGACTTGAGCGAGGATACGGCCACCCCACCCCTGAATCCGTCCCCCCGGAAGAATCTGGAATTGCCATTGGCAAGTGAAACCTTCAATATGGGGATGATACTCTTGAGCTCGGAGGAAAGGAACACTTTCGAAGGGAACAGGGACATATTCCTGGGATCCCTGAAGGACGATGCTTGGCAGGAGTTCTTGGAAGAATTCAATCAAGAAGTGGGCAGCGAGACGACGCTGGACAAATTCAAGGAGGAACTGTGGGACACAGTCGTAAGATTTGGAGAACCGCTTCTGATAGGAACGGGCCTGGATGAGAAGGCGAGAAAAGAGCTACTGAGCAAGCTGGTAGAGCTGAGAAATTCACGATCGAAGACTAGAGAAGAAAAATGTGAGGACAGCTCTACTCGGAGACAAAAAACTGTAGATAAAATGGTTGATGATATAAAAAGGGATAAGGTTGGGACTAGTAATATGATTAAAAGTACTAATATCCTTAAGGCTCGAGCAGGGGGGAGGCAAGAGTTGGAAGGAGTGGATGGAGAGGTCGAATCAGTGATGGTAGCCACAACACCCTCAAGTAGAGATGTGAAGACTCGCAAGAGGAAGAGAGAAATGGAAGGATTGGGTAGTCCTTCAGTGGATGCTGTTTTGGAAGGAAACTTGAGAGAGACGGCGCCCATGATTTTGGCTCGATGCAAGACGGCGGCATACAAGAGCAGCTCGGAGCTCAGAAGACCACTTGAAGTAGAGAGGGAAATAGAGGTTTCCACCAGTTGGACATCGGAGGAAGACTTCAAGCCTCAGAAGATAAACGTGAAGAGAGGTTCAACGAACGGACAGACATGGGAAGTAGATGTCGGCAAAGAATGGATCTCGAAGGCACACCAGGCCACGGGCAAGCGAGTGACAAGTGATCCATTGGAGAGGAACAAGACGAGGAACACCTCCCGGACGTGGTGGGTGGCCCTTGAAACATTGAAAGAAATGGAGGACTGCTGGAAGAAGTTGGACAGTGGAGTAGCTCGCAAGCGACGCAATTGGGCCACCCAGCAAAAGGCCGAGGTTAATAAAATAGAAATGGCAAATCATCTGAAGAGGTCCTGGCAGAGTTTATTGAAGGATCATTTTGAAGAAGCAATGAGGACACCCTCACCAGCACCACCATTAATGGCGAATCCCTTCGTTAGAACTGCAGGACAATTAATGTTCACCTGGAGTCTGGTGGGGATAGAGTTGGAAACGCTGACCTCGTATGACAGGCTGAAGTTGGGAAGCAAGAAGCTAGATGTGTATCAGGCACTGATGCAACACGTAGCCAGGGATAATTCAGGCTTGAGCCTGGCTAGAAGAAAGGACGCCACGTGTTTCTTGAGATGGATAATGTCGATGATGTCTGATAGCACCATCCTGGCATGCCAACAGAGAGCAAGCGTAAGCAAAACCATGGAAAAAAGAGTCTCAACGGTCATCTTGAACCTGTATCAGAGCACAGGAAGAGAAAAGGAAGAGGTTTCCAGACTATCCCTAGAGAACCATAGGAAGCTAGACGAGGTACGGAGGTTTTATAATAAGAAGTTCGAAGAAGAACATGATGTTCACCGTAACCTGGCCTCGTCAGAGCAGTACTCGAGGCTCAGCGAGAAGGGGGAATACCAATATGTGTCTGGAGTGATGGGAATGGCCTACAACCCCTTCTTAGACTCGGAAGCTGGAGGCGCCCACAGGAACCATGAGGTAGCGGAGCTACTGAAGTTTTGGACAGAAAGAATAATGGAAATAGACGCGATGGAAAAAGAGGGGCCGAGCCTGGGCCTGATTCTTGAGAAAACACCAGAGGTGGTGAGCATACCGCGTTCAAACAAGAGAGTTGAAGTGAACATGGGCGATGGAAATGGCTTGTTAACCACGAACTTGGGAGTGGTATGGAAGCTATTAAGACCCTCCTGGTGTCCACATCCCCACGCGAGTCTGATCGAGGAAACCACCGAGCGAGTGAGGTTAGCACCAACGGAAGATGAAGATCTGGCAAAGTTGAGTGTGCTGCATAAGCTAATTTCACCTCAGATGCAAGAGCCAGGCGAAAAGACGAGTAATCCCGGGTCAGCAAAGAAATTGGAGCCGGGTAGCTGTCTGGATTCGACGTGTGGAAACGGAGAGCACACCTGCGATGGACGGTCATGCGTTAGAATACTGTCATTTCAAAAAGAAGACCTGGTCACTTGGTTCGAAGACATAACAGAAAGGGAGAAAAGTGAAGTGCAAATAGTAGCGGAGTGTTACGCGAGAACCACGGTGAATATAGCGACAGCTCTCGGATTCTTCTCGAGAATGTGTAGTCTGCAGTCACTGGAAAGACTAGAATCTGAACATCATTTAGTGACGGCGTTGAGCGTAGAATCATGGCCCGGGGTGTTGCAGGTGACTCAAAAACACATCCGGAGCTGGAAGGTTGGTCTCCAGGCGGAAATGGGATTTCCCATGAGCGAAGCTTATGGCTTGCCATTGAACGCGAAATCGCTGATAGGGTCAATGATGGCCAACTTGTGCGTAAGTCACTACCCACTGCACATGGTGATGGTGGAAGCATCCAGCCAGAGAGTACTGGTGGACAAGGCCTTCTCAGTGCCCAAGTGCGTGAGGTTGGCTCGGATATCGCATCACTCGCACAAGTTGTTGAGAAAAATCAGAGGGACAGTACCAAAAGAATTGAGAGATGACTTAAGTGAAATCTGGGGAGAAGAACTTTTGAAGTTGGAGAGAGAGAACACAAGCGATCACGAGAGACAAAACGTGATCGGAAAACCTGTGGGAAGTGCTCCAAACCTGGAAGATAACGACACGATGCATGAGAAAATGATGGAGCTTGAGCCTCTTATGGAAACCTCGGGGGAACGTAACCTCAGGAGCATTGAAATCACCCATGGAGAATGCCCATGCCACTGTTTAGCGCAAACGGTGTGGTATCCAGATCACAAGAACCTTTGCCTGGTGTGGGATATGGAAGAAATCCGGTCGATCGGACTACCGGATCACCGACAAAAGGTGACGATCTTGGTAGTGAGTACGATCTTGGCTCTGAGATGGATAGAAGAGAATATAACGAAGTATCGGGAAGCGGGGACGCCAACGGCAGAGTCAATATACGCGATAGACTACAGTAGGAGACTCGAGTTGTTTGAGACTGCGTGCAAGGTATTCGCCATACCAACGGAAGTCAGACATGTCTGGAGCCGTTTGAGGTACTTCCCATGGTTTCGGGCGACGCTGACGTCCTGGTTGTACATGACAACGAAAGATCACATGAGAAAACATCAAAAGGAGTATCGACAGTTCCAGGCCGAGATTGGGCCGGAAGCTTTCAAGAGACCCCTGTTAACCCATCGTAATGCAATCACGACAGGATGGAAGAGAGTGGGTAAAATGTCTAGAGACAATACCAAGGCGAGGGAATCGATACTAGAGGAGGACCTGGCGAAGAACGTGAGCTTGAGCCTGCACAACTCCTTTTGTTTGAACCGGGAATCCAGGGTGAAGGCACTACCCAACCAAGCAAAGAGGTTGCAAGAGCAAAGAGAATGGATGCGTTCCTACGAGCAGCTGAAGGCTTGGGAGGAGATTGTGATTAGCTCCGATGATGAAGAGGAACTGTTGAGACAGTTTGCCGTATCTAGTACTTCAGGGTGTAGTACCTCCAAGGCGAAGAGTACGAGATGAGTGGGTGGTTCGTATGGATCTTGAGTCTTGAGAGGGGAAAGGGGGCTTGAGCGTGGATCCGGGTGAAACTTGGATTCACGAAAAAGAAGTTTTAACAAAGCAAATATTGTTATTAATATACTATATTTATTATATAAATCAAAATGCTGCATGACAATTTCCTAATTGAATAGGACAAAAGAAATTTTAAATGATTGGCTTGGAAAGCAAGAATTCAAGGGTGCAGGTGTGTGCAGATTTTGATTGCTGTTTAGCGATAGTGTGAAAATTTTACATGGCTGTGAATTTTGGGGTGTAGATAAGCTTAAGTCTGCTGCAAACTTCTGTAAATGACCACTGGCACTGTATCTTGAGTAACACTCGGTTTTCTGGGACTCACTGGCAGAAGACAGCACGCAATGAGGACATCGATCTCGAGTCCGGGGAGTATGTGCCAGTCGGTCATATTTGGAAGTTTGACCTTGAGAGAAGCAAAAAGCACTTAATTTTGGAGTGAAATTTAATTTTTCAAAATTTCGAATGGAACCTGTCATGCACGATTTTCTCGCGATAACTGAAAATCAGAAAAGAGAAGTCAGAACGATCGAGTGACAATCGCGGGAAAGTTGCTAGAAAAATCAGTGGGAAATTGCTATTCGCAATTTCAGTAGCAATAATAATCGAGAGTAGAGCTGTCCCATCTGAAACAGAGACGAGCGCATTCCCACGAACTGGATTGTTGTGACTGGAGTACTATTATTAACTGGACCAGAGTGAACCTTCGTTGGAAAGGTGGACAGCTAGAGTGTCCCAATGGTTCACGAGAACTCACAGTCTAGAGTAAAAAACTTGTTTTGTTGTTAAAACTGACGGACATTAAACTCATCTTAGTTACTTTATTGATTCTTGAGTTGCTTACCGACTTATTTACTTCCTGGTTCTTGAGAGTGCTACAATGTGAGTCCTAATTTAAATTTCTAGAGTGTGTTTTATGATCGTTATGTTGAGGTAAGGCGAGTTTTAGGTTGATCCATCTGAAATGGATCAAAGTTCCACTGTCTAATAAAAAGTAACTTAACGGATTGTTCCAACCCGGTTTTTAACGGCGTTCATGTATTTTGGGTATCTAGAGACCTGAGTATGGGGACGTTATTAATTCTAGAGTGGGGGATATTTTAGTAGTAGCCTTTAAGCTGTAACGGGTCGTAGTCTCATGTCACAAGCGAACCGAATTGGCTCCGACTGATTTGAGGTACAAAAACACAAGAGATAGTGTCCCTGACTCTTGAGCCAATGGTTATAGGGCCTATTTTTCTTAAGCCTCATGTGTGACTGCAGTAGACGAATGTTACAACTTTTCAGCTTTCTGGAGATGTCCTGAGTTGAAATCAATTAACATCTAAATTCATTTTCAGATCATGAGGAGCTAGGAGTTAAGGGAAAGGGTTGATCCATCTTCGATGGAGATGATAATTTCATCTACTGAATGAAAACAATAGTAATATAATGAAAAAGTAGTAGCGCTGTTTTTAGGAGTTACCTGGGGATACTGAGACGCAGCCATGAGCTCACTAATTTGGCCTATAATTAAAATAATTAGAGCGTTCTGATCGAAGCCGGAAACAGTAACGTTTTTGTCGACCCGATGTTAGAAAGACCAACAAAAGAACTGGCTTTGACAGAGACGGTGAGAAGCATGTATAGCTGTGTTTAGACGCTAGCCAATCGTTTTAGAACCTAGCTTTATTTTCCGTCGATATGTACTTCCGGGGGAATATTACAACTTTTAACTTTCAAAAAAAAGTGTTTTTTTTACTGCCTATTTAGCTGTTGCACGGGCACTCGCAGTGATACCCGCTTCGTACTACACAAACAACAAACACATTTTGAAAAAAGTTACGAACGGTTCAATTTTTTTGTAGTTTTTCATGATAATGGTCGGTAAACTCTGTGCCACTTGCACACAAATCGGCTATCCGTATATTCTATTTATTTTTTTAACAGACATTAATGGGAATAAACAGCATGAAATACACTTATACAATTGGAGATATTCAATCGGCAGTCAAAACTGTTCCTTTTGATAATCGAAAAACTTTAAAATTTGATACTATGGCTTTCTGTGAGGAGAGTTACCTGTTTTTGGTCAAGCCGATCGAGCTGTATCTGATTTGAGCTGATCAAAGAAGAGAGTCTTTGCATGGCTCAAGAATGTAGAAAATAAGACATTTATTCGAAAACTTCGAACTTACTTAAATCTGGTTCAGGCAGTAAAGACAACCCTAATTTTATTTAGGTAAAATGAAACATAAGATGAGGACCTCTAGTAGATTAGCAAGTTTCCTTATCTCATATGACTATAGTCGATATGCTTTTGTTGTATGTGAAGAGGGTAGCATTATAATGATATCGTTATATAGAGGTTGAAATGATCTGGTCCATGAACGTTCAATATTTTTAGTGGTTGGTTTCGGATTGAATTTTTAGTAGAATGTCTTGTTATGAAATCACATCAGATTCTCGTTTACTCCTGTTTCTGTTCAGATGTTTCAACGATTTTTTCTCTTGAGTGTTTTTTTTTCGTTTTCTGCAATTTTGGCAATATCAAAATTCGATTTGAAGTTTTTATTCGTAATGAAATCTTTTAATTTTTCAAATTCAATTCTTTCAAAACAACACCAGTCTTTGCTTCAAACTGTTCATTTTTGCCCAGAATAGCCAGTTTTCAAGTGAACTGTATCTTTAGTTTTGGAATGACATCAATTTTCTGAAATGTGAATGACTCAACTTATAAGGAGCAACAACACCTCGTTCGCCTGCTTATCCCCTGCTAAAAAACCTAAAATTTTACCCCGCCTTTTCCCTTCCTTTCAGAACGAATCCATTAGATGGGGTGTGAGACTATGCCCACAAAATCTTCCTTAGACCATGGAATGCAGGATCGTGAGGCCCTGCAGCTTGTGCTGGAAAATTTATCGATGATTGGATTGAATTCTACGTTGTTTGAAAAGGATGCGCACCCAAGTATATCAGAAGACAATGATCAAATACAGATAGAAAGACGCCGAGTTAGTGCAAATATTACCGAAAACATCCCCGTGCCGTCGTCTGAACATGTAGCTGAAATTGTTGGTAAACAAGGTGAGTTTTCAAAATTTTAATATGATGAGTCATCAGTAAAATGATTAAGTTGAAATGGCTGTTGTAAATAACATTTTTAAATTGATGTTTTATCGTCATTTAGAGTAGTTTATTGTAAAAATCCTGACGATGCACATAGTTGCGAAAACGTTTGAAATTTACTTTTTAGCAAAAATTTCTTCGAAATGGCTTTCTATGTTAAGGCTGCAAAATCAAAGCACTCAGGAATAAAACAAACACCTACATCAAAACTCCCGGAAGAGGAGACGAACCGGTGTTCATTATCACTGGAAGACGCGAGGATGTCGATATGGCTAAGTCCGAGATTTTGCAAGCGTCGGAACATTTCTCCAACATCCGAGCGCAAAGAAAAGGAGTCGCGCCACCACCAATTCAGCCGGGGCAGATAACTAAAACAGTAAGCCTAGCTTACTTGTTTCATATCTTTAATCCACCTGATATGATATTTTTAACGGTAGAGCCATGCCTACTATGAATTTAAAACATCTAATTTCTTAATTATATTACTTTGCAATAGTTTCTTGGTAACAGATAAATAAAGTATCCTCAAGTTACAGCATGAGACTTTTTCCTCTTATAAACTAATTGGCTCTCCGCAAAGGTATATAGGTGTAATGTATTCAATTTTAGATCCGAGTTCCTTATCGAGTTGTTGGACTTGTAGTGGGACCCAAAGGTCAAACCATCAAGCAAATTCAGCTCAAAACTCAGACTTATATAGTTACTCCCAGCAGAGAGCGAGATCCGGTGTTTGAAATAACTGGACTTCCTGAAAGTGTCGAGCAGGCTCGTATAGAAATTTCTAATTATATTGCTGCAAGAACTGGGACTTTTATTGACTCAGAAAAGAAAGCGATTGCTCCAGCTGTCTCTGTTGCTAATACTTGGAACGGGGAGAGATGTGTCAGTTATGCCAAAGAATCTGTCATGCCAGAAGAGATAAATGAATTTCTTGAAGAAATTTTCTCTGGTGGACCAAACGGCCGATCTCCGATTGTAAAACACGACAAAAAACGAAATAGCCTGGATGCCTTAAGTGGTGACCACGGTCAACCGGAATCGGCCAGTGCACATGGCTTGAATGACCAATATGCCATGTGGAATCATGGGTTTGGTGGCAATCTGAAATCTGTGCTTCCCATGAACTCTTCAGTTTGTAGCGATATCATGCAAACGGGTTGCGTGTCCAACGACCCATCATCTTCTGGGTCATCAAGTGCTTACTCATCATTCAGCTTCGAAGCCTCGCCTCTTGTGCGGTCGTCTAGTTACCCGGTCTCCGTCAATAGTTCGGAGGTCGCTAACGTTGCTAATGAAGTCGCAGCAGCTGCCAGAAAAGCTTCAGACAATCAGCTGCCAAATGTGCACGAATCTGCATCTAGTTCAGTTGCGTTGCACGCCCAGCAATGGGCACCTGCTATGACCGCTGGTGGCTCAGTGGTCGATCCTCATTTTGTACCGATGACTTCGTCCATTGCAAACCCAATCGGGACTTATGTGCTAAATGGTGTGAATAATGCTAATCGTGGTATGGACGGTGCCGCTGCTCGTTTGCCAGTACCTCTAATGCCGGTGCTAGGAGTACCCGACGAGGCGATCAAAAATTGTGTGATATGTAAAACTAACGGAATCTCAGCTGCGCTTGTACCTTGTGGTCACAATCTGTTCTGCTACGACTGTGTAAGCTCACTCGTGCAATCTAATAACTCCTATTGCCCTGTTTGTCATCAGCCCGCTGACCATGCGCTTCGAATTCTGCAGTAAATTGCGCAGAAGAGGAGTATTTACGCGTGCAAGCATGAACGATCATTCACCAGAACTAATCTTCGTTGACTAGATGGTTATCATGGAGATCATTGAACAGTCCTTGGACATCTTAAGTTGTTTGTTGTCATGTTTGTATATAGCTAGCTGAACAACTTATTTTACTACAACTTTGTACGAAATTACTAACAAAATTTGTAAAATACTAATTTGATAGATCATAGATGTTTTGACGTCCGTGAATTGTGGGTGAGTTTGTTTGTATTTAGTTTCATTATAAATGTTCTCAGCGGAGTGGAAACAGCGGTATTATAAAGCCTAATCGGTGGTGCAGTTTTTTTTTACTTAACGAGAGTAATAAGATAAATGTTATGGTTTTTACATAGATTTTATCATAGAGTTCTTTATTTTCATACATAGCCACTATGTTAAACTATTGGATGTTCGATTTTCTCTTGAAAATATTTTTAATGAAAGGGATACAAAACTGAATTTTGGAGATCAGTGTGTTTCATCAGGAGAAAATGGAAATCTCGCCAGGCATTGCAACTTATTTTTATTGAGAAGCTGCACGTAACATATTTCGGTGTCACCAAATAGTCTATATTACCAGTGCTAACGTTCAATTTTAAATGTCAAAATGTGTATTTTGTGCAAATTATTTTAATTTAGAGCAAATTATTATCTGTTTTAGTTTATCACTTTCTGTTCTCTGATTCGAGCGAAGATATCCTGTATTGAATCCTGCAATTTTGACAGCACTGATTAAAGTGAAATAAATTTAAATTTAAAGGGCTCTGCTTTTACTAAGGTGTTCATTTTTTCTTTTGCTACCTCTTTGCGTTCGTTTAACATATTGCTTAATAGCCTAGCATCATAACTTTTATTTTATCCTCAAAATGATATTATTTGATGATCTTACAATTTTCCTTCTCAGCTATCAATTATTCTCAGAGTTATATATCAAATGTATTAGTTTTCTTTTCATAGACATATATTTATGGAAATGTTATTAATCCTTGTTAAATTGAAAAATTCAGTAGATTCTATTCTCGGCGATGCAAAAAAAAAGCATATTTCCTGGATTATACTGTGACAAAATTTGTGAGCACCGAAATCATATCAATCCTTGCTAGGCTCTAGTTTCAGAGCTGATGAAAAAGGCAATCTGAAAACTTTCTTTAATTTTTCTTAGTCAAAAAAGACCGCATAATGTTTCAGTGCTCACATTTTAGTAGTGCTGGAAACTTATGTTTTTGTATGACTCGTCTTCGCTAGTGCGCTGAATTCAGAACTGATCTCAGTTATAGTCAATATTTTACAGCCTATTATTTTGTCGCGTTTAGTTTTTGTTTTCTTTCCTTCAAAGAGTTGTTATTCATTTCCACAAGATGAGCAGTTAATGCAGTTGTAAGGATTCGCTTTTCACCTTTGCCACTTTAAAGTTTCTAATTTGGAAGGACTATGTGTTGCCATAAAGGTTTATCGAAATGTTTATGCGTATGTATTCAAATGTCACTTAACGTTTTCAATACATTTTTCAAATCAACTTTTTTTTAGCGAATTACAGGTGGACATGTAAAAAGATATAAATAAGGTCGTCAAAATATGCTGAATGCACATAAAACATCTGCAAAACAATTTAAAGGAAAAAAAAGCGCTCATTTGAATACGTGGTCTAGACAATTTTAGGAGGGTGACTTGTCGAAAAGCTTTTAGGTCTGAAGTCCCGTCGTAAAGATTAAAATTGAGATATTTTGAAACTGACATTTCGGCTAAGATAGCCGCTTGATGTGCAATTTATTCAGAATGTTGCGACTTCGGCAATGACTGCAGTAAGGCATGAGGGTCTTTAACGAAAGTTCCTCTTTGATAAGAACATGTATTATGAAAGTGTATGGGATCGGATTTTTGGACGCTTTGGAATTTTTTTTTATAAATCGAAAGGTCCCCTGCATGAGCGGCTACGCTCAATTTTTTTCCACACGAAAATTTATGATCCTCGGGGAAGACAAAACTGTGACTGATTTTTATCACACTTCTTGACTTTTCTCAAGTACTCTCCCGAATCTGAAATTTTGAGTTGGAAACAGAATGTTTCTTGAAGCTCCCCTGTATTAGCAGCTACAACAATTTTTTCGCACGAAAAATTACGGCCTTCGGAAAAGTCAAGTTTTTTATTTCAATCGAAAAGATGGATTGTGGAAAGCTCACCTGCATCAGCAGCTGCGTCGAAAGCTTTTAAACTGTTTCGCGCTAAGTGTAATTTGGCAATTCCAAGTTGCATAGAACATTCAATAATTGATTTTTGCATTGACGTCCACCCACTTTTTGCATTGACGTCGGCTAAGTGTTCGAGCGGTGAAACTAAAAGCTTAATTATTACTGGTGGTTGTCTTTTTCGACTGCTTCTGAAATGATTTTAGATTTTTTCCCAAAACAAAACTTTACATTTTGTTTTTTTTCCGATTCAATGGCCACTCGGTAAAAGAACTGGGAAAAAAATAAAACTGATTGTTGTTGTTTTTTCAACTTTTTTTATTGAAACTTTTTCCATTTTTTTTTTTCAAAAATTTTTTTTAAGATTTTTTCATCTTACTGGTTTTTCAACATGTAGACTTTTCTCAAATGTATTTAAAATGTAATAAGTTTCTTCACTCTGGACTGATTCGTGAAATATCGTTAGGAATTCTCAAGCTAGTTGGGAAACAATATGCAGAGTCATTAATTGAAGCCTAAAAATTGTTTCATAATGAAATTAAAAATGTGAAAAATGAAGTTTAAAAAATCACAGAAATTTTCGCACAGTTTATAGACAGTTTTTCACAGCGTTTTTTGAATGCGTTGTATCTAAATGCGTAATTGTCAAATTTTTCTGCAATAGGTTGCCCTGAATCTGTTTCAGTCTCAACTCTTAAAACAACTGTCGGCTAGTTCACCAGCCGTCGATCGTTTATTTTTCTCGCAGTTTTTTTTCGACCGTTGAAAAATTTAAAATTGTCCACGCGAAATTAGGTACCACATTTATTAAACCTTATAGATCAAAGTTGATTCGAACAATTGTGATTTGAACAAGTTTTTGAAAAAATTCAATAGTTGACTGCATTTTCAAGAAAATATATCTAAACTTGTGGAGTTTTAGTCCAATTTAGGGAAAGTAAAGCTAAGAGGTCTTAGACGGATTTTTTTTGTTTAAGCAGTAAAAAACCCTTTTTTACTCAAGGAGACTAAATTTTAAAATTTATTTTAGGACATTTTGGCTGTGAAAAAATTTTGAAAAGCTAAACAACTGTTCTGCAGAACAAAAACTAGAAGAAATTTCCGGGAAGATTTTCAGGAGTAACTTTTCTGATTTTTTTTTGCATCAAACTAGTCTAACATTTGCAAGTAAATTCAGAAATAAATGGGAATTTTTTAATACATTTTTTATGGAAGTCGTCGGAACACTCTGTGCAACTTGCACAGCAACCAGCTATCCATGTTAAGTTTTGTTTTCTGTTTACAATCAACTGTGAAAAACGAAATAGGTTTTTAGTATGGCAAATAACGATATACATTTAAACAATCGTGTTTAAAATCTTTACAATGAATGCCACACAAAAACACTACGACGAGCACATTTGCTCTTGATGTAACACCCTAGGAAAACTGATAGTAATCATCTGACTAATTACTTAAATTTTTTTTTGATTTGTAAAGCGAAATCCGCAAAAGTGTAAGCAAACCTGTTATTTAAGAAATGCTTTCAAAACTTGAAGTTTTGTTTTTCTTTTCTTAGTCTATGTATTGTGAGTAAAATAGTTGGAAAAGACTGTCGTGGGTTATCTGGCTCTATGAATGTTGCTAGATACTTTTGAAATCTGCCAAAATAGTTTTTTCCTCTATTTTGACTATTCTGTTTGTTTTTGAGGAAGACAAGTTTTTTGTGTCGAAGCTCATTGCTTTTGTTTCCGCTCTAGACCGCTTCAAAGGCTAAGTTGAAGTCTTTTTCTTGAAATTTGGTCAATGGCAGCAAGCATAGAAGACCTTCTTGTTGTTTCGACTTTCGTAACGAAAGTAACGGAATGTTTGTGCTCGGTGTAGACTTTTTTCAGACAAATTTCGACTTTTTAGCTAGCCATTTTTGACAATTTTTTGTATCAATCAAAAGTTATTGTTATCTTGAGCTTTAACTTGAAAAATATTTCACCTGTGATCTTTTTTCTTAACGTTATGGGGTTTTATTGATTGCCAATTTGGGACAATTAACGCGCGATCTAGATATGGCGCTTGGGCTGGTTTCACAAAAAAAAATCTCAAATTAAAAAAAAAACTTTTTATTTTATTACATTTAATTTTTTCAGTTTTTTTCATGTTATTACTTCTCCATAGACTTTAAAAGGCAGTCGGAATATTCAGGGCTTCGCCCTGATACGAGCAGTCTTGTTTTATTTGCTTTTGCTCAATAAAGCTTTATAATTTTCTACTAGTAATCCATTTGCGCATTTCCAGTCTCTTCGACAACGAGTCAGCTTGAACGTTTTTTTTTGTAAATTGAAATCGGTTCAATTGGTTTTGTAATTTCCCTATAAAAATAAAGTAAACATTTTTTTTAAATAATCATAAATCGTATAAAGGTAACTAACTAATCATAAATATTTGAAAAAAAAAACAAATTTGAAATTGTGATTGATAGGAACATATTTTGACTTAGTAAAAATATATTGGACGTTTTTCAGGTATAAGTTTTCCGGCTCAACTTTTAAGCTGCTTCTGTTTTTCCTCATATTCATTTTTTGTTAACTGCAACCTGTTCTGAGTTTCATTTAAATTTTTGCTTTCCGTTTCTTATTTGGGTTTCAAGTATTTCTTACTTAGCAATCTAATTCTATTAGTAAACCAATCTTTTTTATTGTAAACATTGACTAGTTTTTTTAGTCAGACACATTTAGAAGATATCAGAAAGAAGTTGATGCTTCAATAACCTCGCTGTTTTTAGTAATCCGTTAGATTTACTGAGACGAGCAAAAAAGTGAAGGACTAGGGTTAGTGTTAGACGAAAAAGATCATTCTAAGAGGAAAACGATCCTTCCCATCTCAAAACCTAAAACAAAGTTCCGACTCATCTCTAAAGAAGAATCTCGACTATCGTAGACACACTAAGCGTTTTGTTTCCAGCTACTTTTCTCAAATTGCGTAATGAAAATTTAGTGTAGTGATCTTCCAATGATATAAATGAAGAAATTTGAAATTTTTGTTCATTTTCTAATATCCTTTCAAAAACTAAATGATACCATAGTATGATTACTTCCGTGCAGCTGTCATAGAATGTCTAAAACTCCATAAATAGCTACTACCAATCCAAGTCCTGTAATGAAACTTCCCAAAGCGCACAAAATCAGCCCAACTACTCGAAGTGACCATGAAAGCGCGCCATTTTTGTACTTGTTCATCATAAACTTAGGTTTGTTCACGCCTGGATCCAAATTTGATTTTGAGACATCATGTTCTTCCAAGAAGTTACTCTGATTCTCCAGGTCATTTTCAATAATGAATATTTTTGGGCCGTCTTGTGACTGTAAACTTTGAGTTGTTGATTTTTGTCGAAAGTTTGAATCTTCAAATGTGATAACTTTTTTGGGGTTTGATTTGTAGATGAATTGACCGCTTTCGTTCACGTATGTCGTCTGGATTAGAACAAGACCTGATAAAAAAAGCAAGCCTAGAAAACGGAACAATAGGTTGTGAAGCTAAAAGTTTTTGCCGAATTTTGCTAAGAGAAAAATTGGTCGACTTACAACGGTCTACGGATTTTTTTTTAAATAAGCATTAACCTGGCAAAAAGTGTAAAACCACCCGTGTTCACCAATTTATTACCCAATAATCCATCAGGTATGCATTCACAACTATGAACATGATCTTCAGCTTACCACTTTTGCAATAAGCCGAATAGCTGTGAGCCAATTTTTTTTATTAGAATCTAAACGGATCAAAAAATCATTTTGCGCAGTTTTTTACATTTTAAATTGTTTCGAACACGATTTAAATGGATTCGGTTTTTTTTTATTTTCTTTTTACAATAAAAATATTAAATCATAACTTTTTGTCGATTTTTTCGAACATTTTTTATTCATATTTATTTTCAAAAACAATAAAAGGTTCTTCAATTATAATTACCATAAAAAGTATAAAATCAAACCTTTTTTATTTTTTTCAAATTTTTTATAAGAAATTTACTGATCTAAGCGAGTGCGAACCTGGGCATATGAGGTAGAAGTAGGCAGCAAATGAGCCTGTGAAAGCCACAGCCACACTGATATCAGGCAGTCGCAGGGCCATAGCAAGAGTGAGAGTGAACACTATGGCCACTATGGTGTAGCGCCTCAGGGGAGTGAGGCCTGGATCAGTGTAGTCACTGCTGGAAGTGAATTGGCGACCGGATTGCCACACTTTGATTATACTTTCCCTGTTGTGAGAAACAGAAATAATGGTAAAAAAAAATTGAATTAAAAAATACCAAAATTGGAAGAAAAATTCAAGCAACAATAAAATGTTTTTTTTTTATATAAATAAAAAGTACCACGCATGGAAGAAAAAGACCTAAAAGCCGATCAAAGTTGTATTTGAACAAAAAATAACGACCAGTTGCAAGCTACATTAAATTATTTTTGAGGCTTAAATTGCATCATTCATAATCCTAATTGTTCCGTAAAATCAAAAAAATAGTCATAAGAAATAGAACCAAATAAGATTGTTCGCACCCTCCCAAATTTGCCTCTGCTTGTATGAGTGCAGTACCATTTAACATGAAAACGCTTAATTGAGCACAGCACACTTTATTTTTCAAATTAGTTCAAAAAATGGTCGTCCTAAATAGGGCATGTTTCAGTTCGTTTATCACTTCTTATTTTGATAACACAAGTGTCCCAGATGCACTTAATGCAAATTAGACAGGTATGATAGGGGAGTGGGTGATTTTGTGGATATAGAGGGTGAAAAATATGGGGAGTTTGCAGAAAACAGGTCATTTGACTACAGTTTACCCATGCGGACAATTTCTTATATGTTAAGGAAGTAAGAATTGCAGGCGGGGGGTTCTTTCATAGATGGGGGAGGGTTAAAAACATTGATAAAAGATTACTTTGAAAATAAAAAGTAAGTACCAAAAATGGAAGAAAAGAAGATAGGGTAGACAAATGAATTGGTACAAAAATAGATAACGGGGGTGGTAGGAAGGACGAATAAGATGTTAAAGGTCTTACTTGAGTACCCAAAATTGAATTGGGTATGACATCAAGACTGAAATGAGGACAGCTGCCTGTGCCACTAAGACTTTGTTGTCCCTCGAGTCGTAAGATAGCAGCACATTACTCTTTACCTAAATGGGTACACCGTATAAAATTATCTTTTAATCCGTAAATATAACTGTTCCGACCATTGAAAACTTTTGGAGGAACTGTGTATTCGGATTTGTTCTAGTTTTTCCCCCACGTTAAAGCAGGTGCCATAAACAATCATCGGGACGGGTCGAGAAAAATTTGCTTGAAATTTGCGAGTTTCAGACTAACTTCGAACGATTAAAGCGACCGAGTGACGTTCACTTAATGAATATTGGTCATTTAGTCTAAAAAACTTGATTTTACTAAATGAAAGTTGGTTATGAAAGCTTCACTTAGAGGTTTCCTGGAAAAAAAAACTTGCAACATTTTCTTTTTTGAAAATGTGCAAAAAAATGAAAAAACTGTGGAAAATTTTTGTTGAAAGTATTTTCACTTGTTAGTTTGCTAATTTTTTCTACAAATTGTTGGCAATATTGCCTATTTCACGAACTTTCTACGCGCGTGTATAGCTCTCTAACCAAACCATGCACAAGAAACTACCCTAGTTTGAGGAATTCTCACACTTGCGAAGCAAAGTGTTTTAGTACGAACTTTCTTTTTTTCCAATCTAAATCACAAACAAACTGCTACTTTTGGTGGTACTTTTGAATTGGTAGGCTGCGATAAAGTATGTTATTATATGTGCTTTATAATTTATTTTTTAAAAGTTAACACAGCAGATGCATTTTTAGTTCATCGAACGAACCGAAAAAGTTATTTGATTGAAACAGCAGTACAAAAATATAAAGCTCGATTTCAGAAATTTTCCAACTCAATGTATCTCGCGTTTTTTCGAAATTCATAATTTATATATAATTTGGCTTTATGCCCTCCATTTTTTTACATGCAAATTTGTGACTTTTTGTATTTGGTGCTCCCGCACCGAAGTTTCTCCGATTATTATATATTATCTGGCGATTTTAGGGTCGAACCAAAAATTATTCTTTTAATAATCAATTATTTGGTGATTTTGTGGTAGCAGAGTAAAATAATCGATTATATGGAAAAAAACAATTCATTAAAAAGCTTTATTTTTATTTCGATTATATTGGAATTATAATAGACTATGATAGATTATAATTTAGACAAAATTGATTTAAAAATTCGATCAAAAAAACACAAAAATGTGCGACGCCAACTTTTTCAAATTCTTAGTTGCCTGAGCATGAAAATATGAGATTTTTAGCAACAAAACAAGCTTTTAAGTAATTTTCGAACTGAATTTCAAGTTTTGTTACGTGTCTTGTTCTTACATCATTCGAGACCTCACTCTATCCCATCATAACTCGAATAACAAATTTGATTTGAATGAGCGGAATTGCATATTTTCAAGCTCAAATCTGGTTTATATTGACAATTTTCTGGAATCTTTCCAATTGTTTTTGCACAAAATCTGATTTACAATGATGATATTTTGTATTTTTGTTGCATATTTTTTGTGCCGAAAATCTTGTTTATATTGATGATTTTCATGATTCGTGTCGTTTGGTTTGAATTGAACTTTTGCTTTGAGTTTTCAAATAGCATGCTTTTAAGCAGAGAAAAATCAATTTTTCTGTCGATATAATCAAAATTTTTGACAACATAATCGATTTTATTGCAATTTTATGGCAATAGCAATAGTTTTTGTTGCGGTTTTATGGCAAAAACAATAGATTTTATTGCAATTTTAAGGTAAAAATAAGAGATTTGATTGCAATTTTATGGCAAAAGCAATCGATTTTATTGCGATTTCTTGGCGATTTCAGGGCAAAAAAAATAGATTTTATTGAGATTATGTGGAGATAAAAATATATTTTAGTGGAATTACAAGGCAATATATTCTTGATGAAAATAATCTATTTTCTTTCTATTATAATAGAAAATGTTGCTTAAATTGGTTACACATAATCGATTATATTGGCAATATTTTCGGCAAAATTTTCCCAATATAATCTATTTTTATCCGAGAAACTTCGGTGCGGGCTGTTTTTGTTATATCGAATTGGTAATTTAATAGCATATGTAGCTGCGTTATTGGTGGCCAGTTTTGGGTGTTTTAAGCAGCTCTGGCTGAGTGGTTAGTGCATGAGATTCAAACTTGCTCGGTGGCAGATTCGAATCCGAGACGTTGCCGAGTTTTTGCTAATTCGAGGCTTGTTTGTACTTTTTCTTCCGTCACTTCATAGAGCTGCTTTTTGGTTGTGTTCTCGCAAGTATTTGCAGAGCGCAGTTTCGCCTCTGTTTATGATTGTGGTAAGAAAATTCTGTGCTAACTGCACTGCAAACAGGTAAAGTTTTTAAATGTCTGACAGTTTTCAAACTAAGTTTCCAGTTTCCGACTTGATTGAACTGTTTTTAATAGTTAATCATAACGTTTAGGAGCCACACCTAAATTTATCTAATCGTACTTGTTAATTTTTAAACGTATAATAAACAGCACATGTTCTTTAACCTCCGTGTTATGTTGAAAATATTTTTTTTGTTGGTCAAAAAATATCTTAAGTGTTTTAAGCAATTAGTGTTTTCATTCAATTATTTTATCAGGTAACTAGGTACATTACTAAAATTAGCCTTTGCATTCAAGCGCGCATTATTCTTAAAAGATTTTTATTTCGAGCCATCCCACCTAAAGGGGGTGCGAAGATGCCATGGCTTAGAGTGTGTTTGTGTTTTCATCCACTTGCAGGTATCTCAAAAAATTCGCAGATGTTCAAAAAACTCACATCTGCTCTATTATATAGAAGACCTAATTGCCATGATTTGAATTCATTAATAAATCAAAAATTATTTCCTCCGACAATTGTTCTAATTTTTTGTCTGTTTTCCAACTGAGTTAGCAAAAAACATGAGATGCTGCCCTCACAAATAGAGTTTTACTGTTTTTCCAGCATTTTTATCTATCAAAGTTCAGTTTTAGTTCTATTTATTCGCTCTTTACTGAATTATTAAAGCAGCAACAAAATCAATTTTTTCATCTTTCTTGTAAGAGAGTCTTCAGACAAATGACTACAACCTTATATCGCTTCAAAAGTAGCTAAATCTGCAGAATTCGAAACATATTTTATGAATTCCAGAACAGATTGAGTACGAATACGTATTCATGTGTTCAATTGATTGTGCTCTCGGGAAATCATCATAATGATGACGGAATCTGCATTTTGTAGCAGAATCCGCATTTTGATTGCGAAATTTTCATTTTGCAAGAGGAAGAGGAATCCCCACTTTTAGGCGGGTTTTGCATTTTGTTTGCAAAATCCACCTTTTGTTAGCGGAATGAGCGTTTTATAAGCGGAGCTCTTATTTTCTAAGCGGAATCCGCTGTTTCATAACCGGAGTCCGGATGTTTTAAGCGTTTCCGCTTTTTGAGAGTAGAATCTGCATTAAGTAAGCGGAATCCTACTTTCCAACCAGTTTCATTTTTTGTAAGCAATTAGACGCACTTAGTAAGCAGAATCCTCGATTTGTGGGAGGAATCCGCGTTTTATGAGCGGAGTCTGCAATTTGTAAGCGGCGTCGGAAGTTTTTTTGCGGAGTCCGGTATTATATAATTATATTTGAAATGTAAATGTTTTTTTTTGATTTTTTAAACTATTTTTGTATGTATGATTTTTTTTAAACATCGTGGTCGTTACATTCCGTGCTACTTGCATAACAACTGGCTCTCCTCGTTTTATACGAGTTTTTGATTTAATAAATTGACTTTTAATAAAGCCTTCATCTCAAAAAAAAGGAGACTACTTTACTATAGGAACGGTGGTTTAACATTCGACGAAGTAACAATAACGGAGCTACGAGGTCCGGTCTTTGGTTTAATTTCACGACGCTCATTTTTGTCTGGGCTTTTTCAAAAACTTTTAAAAAGCACCTCTGGCGCCAATATAACTGAATTTGAGGGGAGAGAGCATTCAAAAAACAAACACTTTTTCGGTGAAACCTTTCTAAAGGGCATTTTTGGCCTGTTTTATTTAAATTAGTCAAAAAATGGTCCTTCTAGTATTTCGGAGATCTCGAAAATCAAATTGGTCGACCTATAAAAAGTTTTGACAAAAAGGTCATCGAAAAACCGCCCTTCCCCAGAAAAAATTTTTGGTAAAATGTTGCGAATTTGCTTTAAAGTTTAAACTTTAGTGCGTTGGGGTTTACAAGATATCATCAATTTCACAACCACCAGACCCAATGGTACTTTTTAAGAAATCCATTTCTGGTCGACCGACCCTAAAACTTTTCTAAAGGCGCATACTGACTTTGAGGGGGAGCGCGCGCCAAAAAAACGCTATTTTTTGTCAAAATTTTGCATTAGTGCTTTAGGAGAGCTCGGAAAATCAATTTGGTCGACATAAAAAAAAGGCCGTCAAATTTTCGAAATAGCTTTCGCACCCACTTTTTTTGTGTAAACTAATTGCTTTTAGAATTTTTTGACACTGAGCGGAACGTTTATAAAATCCGAACTACGGCTGAAAGGGTTTTAGGACGACGAAACACTCGAACTAATGAGCACTCTTTGAGGTATGATATGACTAACATTGACGCCCTTGGAGAGGTATCCGAAGAGTGCAACTGGCAGATAGACGAGAGTGCAGACAAACACACTGCCACTGATGCATATGAAGTAATTTCGGAAGGACACACTTGCCATACTCCCGAACACAGGGTACGCATTCGACATGCACTAAATTTAATGAAATTACAGAGAAGAAAAAATAAAGGAAAATGGAAATACAAACAACAGACAGTTGAAAAGTTGACAAAAAAGTTGAATGAATTCAGAAAAAAACGAATAAATAAATAAAGTTGAAAAAATAAATCAAAACAAAGCGCCAAAAAAGTGGGACGATTTCAAGACATTTTCCGGGAGAAGCTGATAAAAACCACACCTAAATTTATCTAATCGTACTTGTTAATTTTTAAACGTATAATAAACAGCACATGTTCTTTAACCTCCGTGTTATGTTGAAAATATTTTTTTTGTTGGTCAAAAAATATCTTAAGTGTTTTAAGCAATTAGTGTTTTCATTCAATTATTTTATCAGGTAACTAGGTACATTACTAAAATTAGCCTTTGCATTCAAGCGCGCATTATTCTTAAAAGATTTTTATTTCGAGCCATCCCACCTAAAGGGGGTGCGAAGATGCCATGGCTTAGAGTGTGTTTGTGTTTTCATCCACTTGCAGGTATCTCAAAAAATTCGCAGATGTTCAAAAAACTCACATCTGCTCTATTATATAGAAGACCTAATTGCCATGATTTGAATTCATTAATAAATCAAAAATTATTTCCTCCGACAATTGTTCTAATTTTTTGTCTGTTTTCCAACTGAGTTAGCAAAAAACATGAGATGCTGCCCTCACAAATAGAGTTTTACTGTTTTTCCAGCATTTTTATCTATCAAAGTTCAGTTTTAGTTCTATTTATTCGCTCTTTACTGAATTATTAAAGCAGCAACAAAATCAATTTTTTCATCTTTCTTGTAAGAGAGTCTTCAGACAAATGACTACAACCTTATATCGCTTCAAAAGTAGCTAAATCTGCAGAATTCGAAACATATTTTATGAATTCCAGAACAGATTGAGTACGAATACGTATTCATGTGTTCAATTGATTGTGCTCTCGGGAAATCATCATAATGATGACGGAATCTGCATTTTGTAGCAGAATCCGCATTTTGATTGCGAAATTTTCATTTTGCAAGAGGAAGAGGAATCCCCACTTTTAGGCGGGTTTTGCATTTTGTTTGCAAAATCCACCTTTTGTTAGCGGAATGAGCGTTTTATAAGCGGAGCTCTTATTTTCTAAGCGGAATCCGCTGTTTCATAACCGGAGTCCGGATGTTTTAAGCGTTTCCGCTTTTTGAGAGTAGAATCTGCATTAAGTAAGCGGAATCCTACTTTCCAACCAGTTTCATTTTTTGTAAGCAATTAGACGCACTTAGTAAGCAGAATCCTCGATTTGTGGGAGGAATCCGCGTTTTATGAGCGGAGTCTGCAATTTGTAAGCGGCGTCGGAAGTTTTTTTGCGGAGTCCGGTATTATATAATTATATTTGAAATGTAAATGTTTTTTTTTGATTTTTTAAACTATTTTTGTATGTATGATTTTTTTTAAACATCGTGGTCGTTACATTCCGTGCTACTTGCATAACAACTGGCTCTCCTCGTTTTATACGAGTTTTTGATTTAATAAATTGACTTTTAATAAAGCCTTCATCTCAAAAAAAAGGAGACTACTTTACTATAGGAACGGTGGTTTAACATTCGACGAAGTAACAATAACGGAGCTACGAGGTCCGGTCTTTGGTTTAATTTCACGACGCTCATTTTTGTCTGGGCTTTTTCAAAAACTTTTAAAAAGCACCTCTGGCGCCAATATAACTGAATTTGAGGGGAGAGAGCATTCAAAAAACAAACACTTTTTCGGTGAAACCTTTCTAAAGGGCATTTTTGGCCTGTTTTATTTAAATTAGTCAAAAAATGGTCCTTCTAGTATTTCGGAGATCTCGAAAATCAAATTGGTCGACCTATAAAAAGTTTTGACAAAAAGGTCATCGAAAAACCGCCCTTCCCCAGAAAAAATTTTTGGTAAAATGTTGCGAATTTGCTTTAAAGTTTAAACTTTAGTGCGTTGGGGTTTACAAGATATCATCAATTTCACAACCACCAGACCCAATGGTACTTTTTAAGAAATCCATTTCTGGTCGACCGACCCTAAAACTTTTCTAAAGGCGCATACTGACTTTGAGGGGGAGCGCGCGCCAAAAAAACGCTATTTTTTGTCAAAATTTTGCATTAGTGCTTTAGGAGAGCTCGGAAAATCAATTTGGTCGACATAAAAAAAAGGCCGTCAAATTTTCGAAATAGCTTTCGCACCCACTTTTTTTTGTGTAAACTAATTGCTTTTAGAATTTTTTGACACTGAGCGGAACGTTTATAAAATCCGAACTACGGCTGAAAGGGTTTTAGGACGACGAAACACTCGAACTAATGAGCACTCTTTGAGGTATGATATGACTAACATTGACGCCCTTGGAGAGGTATCCGAAGAGTGCAACTGGCAGATAGACGAGAGTGCAGACAAACACACTGCCACTGATGCATATGAAGTAATTTCGGAAGGACACACTTGCCATACTCCCGAACACAGGGTACGCATTCGACATGCACTAAATTTAATGAAATTACAGAGAAGAAAAAATAAAGGAAAATGGAAATACAAACAACAGACAGTTGAAAAGTTGACAAAAAAGTTGAATGAATTCAGAAAAAAACGAATAAATAAATAAAGTTGAAAAAATAAATCAAAACAAAGCGCCAAAAAAGTGGGACGATTTCAAGACATTTTCCGGGAGAAGCTGATAAAAACCACACGACAAAAACACATTTATTACACGTGAAAAACACACGTCGAAACGGTTTTACAAGGCATCAATTTTGTCTCAAATATTCAGACCAGAATAGTTACCTGATATGCAAGAAGAATTGTTGGAAATGCATCGAATATATTGGCATAGTCGGAAGGACTAAAACATCGCAAGTTCATAGGGTTTTGAGAAATTTTGTGAAATTTGTAGAAAATTTTAATTTGAACTTAGAAGCCTCAGAAACAGAAACTGTTTAGGGGCTGGGAGTTCAGTATCCTTACTACTCAAGATTACGGAAAACCTATCGGCTTAGGTTTGTAACAAATAACTTGGCAGACCTGAAATCGTCGACAAAAGTGTCGAACAGTTTTTGAAACACGACTTAATCCCCTCTCGAAAAAAACCTGAGTTTTGCCTTACTCAGAAACCTATTTTAAACTGAAATTTGACAAAACTTGCGACATTGATTGGGATAACTAAACTTATGGGCAGTAATTTCTACTGAAGCAGACTTCGCAGTAATGCGCTTGCGGTTATTCATATTCAAATTGATTGTACAATTTCAATAAGCTGGTTTTTCGAGAAAAAAACTCGTACAATATAGTTGACTAACCCCCCCCCCCCCCTCCTTCACTCTTAGAGTCTGCTCCTGATTGACTTGGTTGAGCTGATTTGCTACTTACTACTTGTCAATCTCCACACCTGTCTCCTCCCCCCTCTCCTCAAAGTAGTCCCACACAATGACCACCATCAAATACACCATAGACAACACCCCCAGACTACTGGGGTACTTGAGGAAGTCTATGTTCTTAGCCAGACAAAGGGGGAGGATTATGAAGGTGCTTAAAACAGTGATGGTGAATTTCCGGTTCACATACCACAGGTTGTCTTCTGAATCGTCATTGTTGTCCAGAATTCGGTTCACAACTGAAATGAAGAAATGCCAGGTGCGGATTTAGGGGGAGGGGGGGGGGGGGTCGCCAAGCTCTCAGCCTCAGGGATTCGACCTCCTGCCGACCCAAAAGGTCTTCACTTTGGTACTTTTCAAGAAATCAATTTTTCGCCGACGAACCATAAAGTTTTTCTAAAGGCGCCAAAATATATTAATTTTGAGGGGGAGCGCGCGCCAAAAAAAAACGTACTTTTTCTTTCAAAAATTTCTTATAAGTGCCCAAACACGGCTTTTTGGACTTGTTTTTTCAAATTTTTTATCGAACAAAATTTTGTCTAAATTAAGTCTTTATTTTGTTCTGGGACCGCTCGGAATCTCAATTTGGTCGGCCTAAAAAGTAAAAAAAAAAGCTCGACAAAATTTTCATTTTTTTTGAAAATCCGCCCCCCCCCTCTAGAAAATCCTAGATCCGCCCCTGTTTAAAGCTGAAAGCGACATTTTGATTTATTAATTTTGGTTTTGTTATGTCAACGTTTTGAGGCTCTTTCTCCCCTCACGGTATGGTGTCAAGTACACAATAAAATAGCATCAAGTCAATTTTGGCTGAGGAAGGAAAAGTTTTAAATTTGTTTCCAAATATTTGTTTAACACGCTATTTGAAGCATGAAGTGATATAGTTTGCTTCTTGTACCGTGTAAATTAAATTGATTACCTTGAAAGGATTTCGATCAATTTCAGGATCTAACTTGGTCAAAACTGTTCAACTTTGAATTTTTCACACGCCCGCAAATTTATATAAATAAAATGACGAAAATATTTTTTCCTTTGGCTAAATTTGTATGAAAAAAAAACATCTGAACTTCAATATTCCTCATTTTCTTACCTAAGCCTACCTGGAAAATTTTATAAACCTCTAATTACCGTATAACTGTGGATTATTTTTGTGGTTTTTATGCAAATGAGTACCTAACTTACGCCCTTCAGGTGTAAACAAATCTGCGAAAAAAATGAGATAAAAAAATTTGAGTTTTTTTTCGTGGAATTGAAATGGCAACTGAAAAAGCTTGTAGCATCACAGCACCTTGAAGTTCTCGTAAAAAGAAGTTTTTCTGTCTGATTTGCTTAATCAATTTCTATTAATGTAACTCTTCTTCGATGTCAAAATTTCAGGGTATTTCTCTGTAAAAACATGAAAAAATTAAATATAAACAAAATAAAATGAATTTTTGTTCCGACTATTGATTGTAACGAAAGTAACGGAATATTTGTGCTCGGGATGGGCTTTTTTTCTTCAGATAAGTTTTGACTTTTTAACTAGCCATTTTGACGGATTTTTATATATCATTTCGAAAGCTATTCTTTCTTGTCCTGAGCTTGAGTTTGAAATTATATTTCACCTGTGATCATTTTTCGTTAAAGTTATGGGGGATTGAAGATTGCCATTTTATCCAATTTGGGACAATTAACGAGCGATATATTTCGCGCTGTTAACGCGTAGGCGGAGATTTAATCCGTCTTAGAAATCGTTCCAAATTGGTTCAAGGATACTTATATGCCATAATTGGTTTGTTAAAAGGATTGAAATCTATTACTTTACACTTTATGTGACGTTTGGGGGTAGGATTTTCACATAAAATTTCAAATTAAAAAACAATAATTATTTCCTTCATTACGAGGCCAAACTGTGCTTTTTGTGAATTGTAAGCGTAATCCGCAACGAGGACGCTCATTTTGTTTTTCTTTTGTTCTTTCATTTCGTTTGATCGATACGACAAAGTTTCAACTTGTTTTAAGAGTTGTCTCTGGAATCCAGGAACATACAGACACAAATCTAGTGCACAGTTTGGCCTCGTAATTTTAGAATTAATTTTTTTCATGTTATTACTGAATTTTATTACTGCTTCATATACCTTAAAAGACAGTCGGAACAATCAAGGCTTCGTGCTGATACGAGCAGTAATTTTTAGTTTGAGATTTTAAAGAAAAATTGTCCCCCACACGCCATATAAAGTACAAAGTGATAAATTTCGCTCCTAACAAAGCAAGTATTGCAATTAAGTTTCCTTCAACCAATTTGGAACGATTTCTATGGCAGATTTGATATATAGCGAGTTAAATGACCCAAATTGATCAAAATGACAGTCTTTAAACCCCCATGACTTTATGAAAATTGATCACAGGTACAAATTTTTTTCAAATTTAAGCTCAGGACAACAATAACTTTAGAATGATATTTTAGAAATTCCGTCAACAGTGGCTAGTTAATAAATTGAAATTTGTCTGAAGAAAAAACCCACTTTCGAGCATAAATATTCCGTTACTTTCGTTACGAAAGTCAGAACAATAATTTTGTTTAAAAAAAGAAGCAAAACTGTATTTGGACACATTCATTAGAAACTGACGTTGAATGAGAAGTTTAATGTTTTTGCGGATGGCAAAACCTGTTGATTGCTGGCAAATCTAGAATATTTTTTCTCCGAAATGTCACTTTTGTTGACAGAAATTTTGAAGCCTACTTCAATTCACAAGTTGCTTGTTCTCCGATATTTTTGAGTGCTTTATCTGATCAGAGATTGATAGGAGATTTTTTCTCAATTGATTAGAGATTCCCGCTTTGCACAAACAAAACGCACATTTTGCATACTTTGAATGATTACTGAATTTCTTCTTTTCATAAATGCAGCTAAAAAATTTTGCCATGTTTGGAAAAATTGTCGATAGTCGACAACACGTATGTTCACAACTAACTAACCATTTTGGTGTTCTGAGACAGCGGTTTTGCAGTAGAAGTCACCTTTAATTCTCGGAAGTTTCACACAAACTTTCCACTAACCCAAACATTACGAGGCCAAGCTATTGTCAAACGTATTACTCTATTTTGGTTTTACAGTCGGGAGGATCTGTTTTGAGCTGGTTTCATTTTTCCCGTCATGATAGATTTTTTTCAGTTTGGTCCAAAATGTTGTTGAATGTGCTTGAACTTGATCAAGTTTTAAGAACATTTCCTTAAAAACTGATGTAGAACCGAGGTGATAAAACTCAAAGAAAGATTCAAAAACTGGATCTATAAATTTTTTAGTTGTTTATTTTCGTTTGTTTAGTTTTTTCGTTTGTTAATTAACAAGTGCTTAAGTTTTTTTAGCGTGATGTCTAAAACTCTCTTTGGCAAACTTATAACAAAACTAATGTTGCAAACAAAAACTTCCACCTTGCTGCTCTATCATCATATTTGTTTATTCGATTATTCATGAAGTATGGATGAACTGGTGTTTCAAAATTTTTGATCTCCAAATTCGGTTAAGTTCTCGAAACCAAAATTGAACATAACATCATTTACATGGGTTTTCTGCAAAGAATGCAATTTGACAAGTAATTAGCGAACTCGTATCTCAATTCCAACGTTGCCCACGAAATTTTGACAAATTAATTGCAGTTTTTTGACAGATAGGTCTTTCTAAGTTGTTTCTATCTGATTTGATGATTTAGCGGTAAAAGTTTTGCCACTATTGCCGAGCTAATTTTTTTTTCTTTTTTTTCTCGATAACAGTATATTTACACCTATTTTTACCTTGCAGCCCAAATCACGTCTGAGCGGCCTCTTAAATGATTTTTCAGTGAAGCCCATCTAACGTTTTTTTTAATTGTTACTTGAGTTGTCTCGAAAAAAGGGTAAATAGACAAACAAGCCGAAGTATAAACCAATCGAACATGCGTGGAGTTTATAAGCATGCCGAAAAAATACATAAAATGAATAAAATTCCATAACTCTGGTGGTAAATGTTACACAATTCCTATATAGCTTATATATATATATATATATATATATATATATATATATATATATATATATATATAAAGAAATTTTCAGCGTTTTTGAAAACAAATATTAAGCGAAAAGGAAAAAAATCTATTTTTAGTGTATCCAGGTCTACATTATACACACAAAAATTTAAATTTTGTGTGCGAATTTTTTTTTGGAAATAGTTTGTGAGGTTGAAAAAACTCCAAAAAAAAATTTTTGGAGCAATTTCAAAATTACTTGGAAAAATTTTTGTGTCGCCAGCAAAACAAAATGCTAGTCATACCATTTCCTTATATGGGAATTGTATGATATGCGTTTTTAAAAAAAATAAAAACCTCGGTTTTTTCATCACCAGACTGTTTTATTAAAAATTTCCATACACGGTGTACAAGCATTTATGGTGTACGGATTTCAACACGGGTACACAAACGTTTTGTCGGCTGTTGATCTTCGGATGGTTTATCTATCACCAAAAAACGTGATAAGTGCAAACCTAATTCACGTCTGTTTTTTTCTATGCAGGCTGGAAATTGAGCCGACTTTATGTGAAAATGAAAAAAAACACTCACATATTCACTTGTACTCTCAGTTTCAAAAAAATTATCAAAATTTAAGCGCAATGAAGTTTCCAATATTCAGCAGCAGGTTAGATTATATAAAAATTTTAAAATAATTTTCAACTTTTCAACCAATCAATCAGTTTCAAAGTTCGAAAAGGACAAATCATACAAGAGCAATATATAATCTATTTGACTTGAATTGAGGCCCAATTTGGATCCGGGTATGCTCCATTTTTTCTTGGATACATCATTATAAGTCAAATAAATTATATATTGCTCTTGTATGATTTGTACTTTTTGAACTTTGAAACTGGTTTATTGGTTGAAAAATTGAAAATTCTTCAAAGTTTTTTATATAACCTGCTGTTGAATATTGAAACCTTCCTTGCGCTTAACTTTTGCAGAGATAATTTCGATAGTTTTTCGAAAATAAGTGTACAAGTGAATATATGGGATTTTTTTTTTCATTTTCACATAAAGTCGGCTCAATTTCCAGCCTGCAGAAAAAAAACAGACGTGAATTAGGTTTGCTTTTTTTGCCCTGAATTTTTCCTTTCAGGACGCTGAATGAGTCCAATTATTAAGAAAACGAGCTGAATGAGCCCAGCTTTTTGCGAAAGAAGCTCAATGAGCACAATTTAAAGCAAAAGATGAATAAGCAGATTTTTGAGCTCAACTTTTCCCAACACAGGAAAATGAATGAAGCCAATTTCCGGAAAACGGGTTGGCGTCGCTGGTATAATCATCGCTGATTCAGTCTCTGATCAGCGTCTGTCCACCCAAGATCAAAACTGAATCATCGATGATTCAGCGCTGAAATTTCAGTTCTAATTCAATCTGTATCATCTCTGAAACAGTGTTGAAGTTTCTCTGGATCAACGCTGATTGTTTAATTTTGAGCAAAAAAAAACCAAAGATCCCACTGTGGATCGAACACACAATCTGTAGCGTTCCAGTCGCATATAACTTGCCTCTCAACCCACGTCCTCAAGAATTAGTGTTGACTCAGTGCTGTAAGTTACCCTTTAAGCCTTATTATCTTACTTATTGTATTATGCTGAATTAGGAATGATTATCTCTCACTTTCGGTTTTACAAAATCAAATCATGAGTAAATTTAAGGAATTGCAGAACAGGAGAAACACTGAAGACCGTAGATACACCGTGAATGAGTTCTAGTCCCGTGAGTCATTCTTTTTTGAACAAAAATGAACGAGGGAGCTCAAAGATTGGTCCCAAATTTGCCATGGAAGGGGAAGAATGGCCCAAACTACTAAATTTGGAACCCTTTGGGTGTTTTTGGGTTCAATTTTTCTGTGATAACACGGGGGTATGTCACACTAAAAGTTTCCCTGACTCAGTTTTTTCCATAGAAAAAAAAACTGGCAAAAACTTCGACTCGGGACTGATATCAAGGAACAACCTAGACCATTATCAAGGCGACTTACCCTACTTTCAATAAAAAAGGTGATTAGAGAATCCAATGATGATGGTGATGATGAAGAAATAACTTTGCTTTTAAATTTACTTTGGTCTGCCTGATCGCCTACTGTGATCATGTAGAGAATGCAGGTGCCAATATTGGACACTATGATAGCCACGTTGAACAGAAGTTCCATCCAAGGACCACAATAGAACCGCATGGCCTGATAGTACTCTTTTGTGCCTACACATTTACACAAGTATGATAGGTTGGTCTCTAACTAAAATTAGCTCGGGGGAGGGGGGCTATTTTGTCATGGGAGAAAGACCAAATGGAAAATAAATACTCCAATCAAAAGCTTCCTACTCTGATGTAATTGTTTGGTACTTTTTCATAGGAGAAAGTACAAACCAATCAAAAGCTTCCAACTCTGATGTAATTGATTGGTACTTTTTCATAGGAGAAAGTACAAACCAATCAAAAGCTTCCTACTCTGATGTAATTGGTTGGTACTTTTTCATAGGAGAAAGTACAAACCAATCAAAAGCTTCCAACTCTGATGTAATTTCGGCTTCAAATATGGAGGTTTGTTGAACATCCGTGATTTTATGCGTTTCTTCACGAGAGATGGGGGAGCGGTGGTGTAGTGGTTACGTCTCCGCCTCTCAATCGAAAGGTCGGATGTTCGAGGACCACCATGATCCGTGCTCGTTGCTTGAGGGTGAAGCAACATTACCCAGCCCAGAAAAATAACCAAAAAAATAGCATGTAGTTCTTAAACAAGGGCACAACAGCGGTTCGCCGTGATGAGCTGTACAGCTCTTGTGTTGGTCCTTTCCACCGTGGATAAATGGTCTTAAAGAAAGATCTACATATCATACTTGGCAATACCTGTCTCATAATTAGCAAATGCGACAACCGAGAGAGAAAGAGCACATAGCACCACGCACACCTAAAACCGGGAAAACAAATCGCCCTGATCTGCTGTAAATCGCAGATTTGAGTCAAAATCAGAGTTCGGTTTTCACAGCAAACATTTCTCCCGTCCTCATTTTAAGAAGCGTTTGCTTTTTTACGCCTTATTCAGGAAAACAGTGTTTGAACCGAATCGAATTTAGTTGAGCAAACATTATTAATTTCTTTGAGCGCACTTATGATTATGGCAAAAAGGAACAATGACGAAAATAATTATTTAAGAGCGCACTTTTCATTTTTTAATTTTGAATTTTCGTGTTTTTTATCAGTGTCTGAAAAGAATGTACCTGAAACTTATAATTAGAACCAAATATTTCACTAATTCATTGAAATTTCTTTAGTTTACGCTTTTGGAGGCGTTGTTTGACTAAATTTTTTTCAAAATTTAATTTTAACCTTCCGAAGAAAACGAAGAATTTGAAAATTTTAATAACAATTTTTAGGACTCAATCGATTCCTAAAGCGACATAATTCGCGATATTTTCTTGTTGAGTTTTCGTTTTGAGTAGTAGAAAGCGGGCACGGGAAAAATAGCAAATTTTTCATTCAGGGCAACAAAACGAACAATTTTATCTCGCTTTTGTCCTTTTTTCTGCACCTTCTTAATTAACCCATAAAAAAACTGAAACTTCGAAACGTGGTTGATGAAATTATTTGAAAGGATTAGGCTATAGATTAAAAATTTAAAAATCTTTTTCTGGCCAGGTGATTTGATTGGTCGTTCGGAACTCGTTCGCAAAGTTTCCTTTTTGTTGAGACTTAAGCAGTCCAAGACGTTTGCATTATAGGGCTCAGAACGCAATGGGAAATCAATGGGCCAAAAGTTTTCTTTAAAAAGCATAAAACAACAGATGAGAGTTGAAAAAAAATTGCAGGCCTAATACATGTTCAAACCCCCCCTCGAGAAAATCCTAGATCCGCACCTGGCTCCGCCCATGACTAATCTGTCAGACTTATGACTACAGAGCTGATTTAAAATATCCAAACAAAATGAATAAAATTTGAAATTTAAAACTTGTCTTTTTCTCAGTCGGTTGACATGCTAAAAGTTTAACAAAAATAAAATGGAGTAAATATTTAGCCTAAAAAATGAAGACACCAAAACTACCCATTCAGTTGCTGACAAAAAAAATATGACAGCGAGCCTCTTATATCGTTACTTATAATTCAAGAATAACGTAATTTTTCAATTTTGTATATATGAACTCTTTTTTATAGCCCGAAAATTTCACCTTTTTACATGAAATTCAATTTTTTTAGATAAAAAAAAACTTTTTTAAACTTATTTCCACAAAAATTTGGAGATTTGCGAAGCTTCGGTATACTTTGTTCAAATTTTCTCGAGACTAGTTTTGCTATAATTTTGTCAGTAATTCAGTTGGTTGTTTTTGCGTAATTATAAACTAAAAAAGCCAGAATTTAATTCGTTTTCAAGCTAAATTATGACAGAAGTTTTTTAACAACAATATTTTTGACCAAAATTACTTACTGCATTCAAAACATATTGTTGACTGGAGCTCAAATAAAGAAAAATAAATTGCCCGTTATCAATTTTCCTAAAAGTATGAGGGTTTAAAAAATGCTAAAATGGTCAATTTTGAATAATTAACGCGCACTATTTTGCTTTCGTGTAATATCTGTAGGCGGTGGACTAATTCCAAATTAAACTGATTAGGGCAGTTTAGTTTTTTGAATAACAGGTTGTTTTTGACATAGCGTGGTGGGATCAAATGAAGAAACAAAATGAGCAAAAAACTTTTTTTTTTCAGTTATTTCGTCAATTAATCAACCAAAAATTGTTTTAATTTGTTCTTAAGTGCGGTCTGAATATTCAAGGATTCACCCTGATATACACACAGTCCTTTTTTTTCTAAATTCAAGTAAATTCAAACACCAATGTCAATATTTCAGGCATGCGTGTTATATGATAATTGAATTTACAAGAAAAAATTGAGTAAAATATTCGTTCATTTTTGTTGGTTGGAAACAAAAAATAATAATTCTTTGTCGCCTTTCTGTTACTTAGACGGTTTATTAATGACCCGAATAAAAGTTTTTTCCACTACCTCACCCACCTGCCAATTTCAAAATGAGAAGGTTACGCTAGCGTTGCCATAGTGCAATGGAACTTGGCATGGTGAACGAACTAACATCTGTGAACAGAATTGTTATTCACAATTTAAGTCGTAAGTTTACATTTTTAGCCAAAATTACGCAATTAAAAACTCCAAAATAAAATTTTGAAAAATGGGGGAGGTGTGGAAAACACATGAAATAAATAAGAAGTGAAGCTCACTAACTCCCACTAACACATGAAATAAATAAGAAGTGAAGCTCACTAACTCCCAAGAGGGGGAAACTGAGTATGAGTCCTGACTTGGCAAATGCGACTGGAAATGCGAGAGTGCCTGCCCCTAGGGCAGCATTGGAGATGATGAAGATTCCCGCAATGGCAGTTGTTGGTTTCCGAGTCAAAACAATATCCTCTGACGACATAAATGAATTTACTACTTTTTTGCTGAAAGATTTAGTTTAAGGACAGTAGCTTCTCGGGTAACTTCTTCCAACTGAAGTCCTCTCAAGACTAGTTTTGACAATTATTCTGTTTTTGGAAAAGCAATCAGGGAAACTTGTTTAAAAATAGACAAGAATAAGTTTGTTGAAAAGAATAAGTAAAACGAATTTTAACTACTTAACAGTAATTTCGGCAAAAAGTGTTATTTTATGAAGTTTTTTCCAAAGTTTGAACTGCCTGAATCTATTGCGTAAATCTTTATTTCTATTCAAATATCTACGCAGGGTTCGTCTCAGGATTTATTAAAACTGTAAATTTTGATTGAGCTAAACAAGGTAAATATTTGCGTTCATTTCTTATCAATATCGTACTTTGATAGGTCTAAAGTTAGATAGTTTTAAATCACTTGACAAAGTATGCTAAAGCTGCGATGTTTGTAATCGGTTAAGTGGGTCTACGACAATAAGCCAATGGGATTTCAAGCCGAAGGGACTTCAGGCCGAAATTTAATCTTAACAAGCATCTGAAATCACAAATTTTCGTTGCTTTTCAAAAAAGTAGGCAGATTTAGTCCGCAATAAGTATCATTTGCGACAATGCGCCACTTAATATTGGCGTTCGTTAACAACATCAGCTGGTTTTTGAAATGCATAAATTATAAACACAAATAACGCCTTCAACTGTGTTTTATTTTTCAAATTTCCTAAACCTATAATAGGTCTAAGGTTAGATATGATTGGAGGCTTAATTTTTATGAAAACGCCACTAAATAGTGAAGAAAGATCATAAAAATGTGAAGTTCTTCAAAGAAAATGTACAAAACAATCACTTTGGGAAAAATTATTTGGCTTGAAGTCCCTAATTTTACGATTTGGCTGACTAATTTAAGTCTTGTCACCTTGATGTTCGGCACCCCGGTTAAGTAAATAATGTCATAACAATAATGCTTTTTCGTCTGAATTCAGTGCCCTAACGAGTGGGAGAAACATACATTTCAAACAATTTTTTATCCATTTTTGCCGATTTTGTTCACTTTTCTAAACGCATTTTTTGCATTTGATATGTTTAAATTAGATTGAAATTGAGAGCTCATTTAGAATCGAAGCTTATTTAGCATTCTTACTTTAGGGCACTATCACAGAAAAGAGCTTTATGATTTTTGTGTTTCTTGAAATCACTTCAATTTGCAGCCAAAGTTAACTTTTTACGCTGATGAACCTAGGGCTTGAGACCTAAAAACAGTTGAATGAAGAAACCATGTTTACATTTATCTTTTAAGACCTCATTTGAATAAAGTTTTCTTTATCATTGTGAGGCTATTGTTTTGACCAAGAAATTTGCTGGTATAAACAGACCCTATGATTGTATTATTGGTCTTATTTTGGCATAAAAAACTTGTTTATTAGTCAGAAAATTATCAAAAAAGAGTATTTAAATTTAAAGCGACTTTAAAAAACAAAAAATGTTGATGACTATTGTTTTTTTCATATATTTCTACAGGTGTTCATATTTTCGTTTTTATTGGAAAATTATTTTGGGTTTGGAAGCAGCACAGAGTCTGAAATACTTTTTTTATTTAACTTGTTTTTGCTCATAAAAACTATTCTTTCTTCGGTGATTTTTTGATCACAGCAGTTGTTGGTGGAAATAATAACTATCAATTAATCCTAGTTTTTAAATGATAACCTTTTGTTTCATTTATAATTATCGCAATTTCTGATCATCATTGTAGTTAACGAGACAAAATCATGCTCTAGATTGACTATTGCTGATTCAATGTGTGTTCAATGTGTGTAGGTAATTGACAATAATTTAAACAGGCTCAAAAATGTAATTGAGTTCTAATTAGAAACTTTGTGTGGATTTCGCGCACAATTAACTTGTAACGTAAATTTTGTCGGCACATTGTTAGTATCGCGGATTCCGCAAAGAGCTATTATAGCTAGTTGATATGGATTCCGTAAATGTGAGCAAATCCCGCCAAATAAAAGCAGATTCCGCCAAATGTAAGCGGAATGCGCAAAACTATAATCTTTGATGTAATAAAGGCCTAATTGTTTTTTTTTTGGATCTGCAAATTGTTCTGGATTCCGCAAATTGGGCTGCTTTTGAAGCCATTTTGAGCAATACCTTGTTTCCATTTATTTTTGTTCGTGCAATAAAAAAGCGAAAAAATCAGCAAAAAATAGCTGTGCTGCGGATCACGCAACAAATCTGTATTCACGCATCACAACTCACAAAAACACAGCTCGAACTTGTGGCATATTCAGCTCCTTAATATAAAATTTTCATCATGGAGTTCTTTTTTTTTTATCAAAGTTAGAAGCATAAAATGAGCTCAGAGTAATTTTGATCTCACGAGTGGAGCTATTTTCTTTGTATTGACAATCAGAACGAAACCTGTTTGACCAAAAACTTACTGTTGAGACAAAGTTATGACAACAAAACAGTCAAACACAGTCAAGAAGTATCCTAGTTCAATCAATCAATCACGGCTAAAAACAGCACACTTTTGCCAACTTGGACTGGTTTGCCCAAATTTGGCCATTTGGCCCAGACAGAACAAATTTGTCCGAGTAGAATCCATAAAAATCTCAAACACTGTTTAAAAAGATATTTTAGTGTTATAGTTGAAAACTTATTTTAGATATTATTATTAAGCGAAATTGATATTCACTTCGCAACTCCGTCAGCGTGACCCTATAAAATTTTTAATCTAGTTCATTCACTTCTGCATCAAAAAATGACCAAGAATGCTTTTAATTCAGTTTCCATGTATGAAAAATTTCTAATCATACAATTTAAATGCAATTCCATGAATACAGAAAATCGCTTGGAAAGTCTTTGACTTAAGATTTAGTCGAAAGTTCTTGGTGATTGTAGTCGAAATTGCTTTTTATCGCTCAAATGCAGTCGAAAAATTTTTCATTGGTCGAATATGTCCAAACTGTTTTCCGTCGGTCGAGCAAAGTCAACGCATAACTAAAATGAATGAATACAGACGAAATATATCAACCTTTGGTAAACTCCAGTTGTTGACTATTTTAACCATTTTTTTTACAATGTCTCTTAGTTTTATACACGTGTACGTTGAAGTCAACATTTGGTAGTGTAGATGTACACTTATGTTTTAATTTCTATGTATGATTATGTAGATTAAGTAAGTTCTGTAAAATCACCCATTTGTACATATTTGTACATACCAACCTCATTTATAGATACCAAAACTTCGATCTGTTCATTTAATTTTGTTTTGTGCTTTTTTAAATTTTGTTCACTCTACGTTGAAGGGGGAAATGGGTGTATATAGGCTTTAGTTTTAGTTAGATGTAAGAACTTAATTTTTTTCACGTTGGTGAATGGTGTAAGTTGTTCATTTTGTTTGATCTATTGACTTATGGTATTGATTAGATACCTGCCAATTATGTTACGTATCGTTCTTAATCTAAAAGAACGATTGATTAGTTAAAAACAAAATGTATTTCAGACTCTGTGCTGTTTCCAAACCCAAGATAATTTTCCAATAAAAACGAAAATATGAACACCTGTAGAAATATATGAAAAAAAAACAATAGTCATCAACATTTTTTGTTTTTTAAAGTCGCTTTAAACTTAAATACTCTTTTTTGATAATTTTCTGACTAATAAACAAGTTTTTTATGCCAAAATAAGACCAATAATACAACCATAGGGTCTGTTTATACCAGCAAATTTCTTGGTCAAAATAATAGCCTCACAATGATAAAGAAAACTTTATTCAAACGAGGTCTTAAAAGATAAATGTAAACATGGTTTCTTCATTCAACTGTTTTTAGGTCTCAAGCCCTAGGTTCATCAGCGTAAAAAGTTAACTTTGGCTGCAAATTGAAGTGATTTCAAGAAACACAAAAATCATAAAGCTCTTTTCTGTGATAGTGCCCTAAAGTAAGAATGCTAAATAAGCTTCGATTCTAAATGAGCTCTCAATTTCAATCTAATTTAAACATATCAAATGCAAAAAATGCGTTTAGAAAAGTGAACAAAATTGGCAAAAATGGATAAAAAATTGTTTGAAATTTATGTTTCTCCCACTCGTTAGGGCACTGAATTCAGACAAAAAAGCTTAATTCTGTAATTAATGATTTCACAGACCAGTATTTTTATGAAATTTGAGACCGCTATTCTCACTATATTTCCTGGTCTAAGTTTTTGTTGTAGGATTCAGTGGAAGGTAAGAAGCAACCAACATTTTTTGTTATATACTAATACAATTTTGATTTCAAAACGTTATCATTAAGTTTTCATCCAAAAAGTTCATATGCAACACTTTATTTAGAATTTTTGGATGCAAATTCAAAAAAGGAAAGCGACCGGTCATTTTTGCTATAATCGCGGATTGAGGTCCATACAAGAAAAAGGCCAAATTACAAATTCATATGTGGAAAATGGAATAAGGCTTATGATACAATTTTCAAAGAAGAAAACTGCATGGCAAGCAATTTTCAATCGAAAGGTTTTTTTCCCGAAAATTATCTTATATTGTTTTAAAACTAAAATAAAACAGTTTATGGCAGCTTCAGTTAAATGAGAGCAACTTTGGCATCAAAAAAAACTTTCTGAACAAAAACATTGCTTAACATACAATTTCAGATATTTTCATCTTTTCTCAAATGTCTCACATGTTCTCACTGAATGTGTGATGTTATGATATAAAGTTTGAAGAACAAATTTGTTCACAATATTTAGTTTGCTCACTGAGCAATGTTTCATTTCTCATTTTGACAACGTAAAAACTGTTTTTTGAAAGTGTAATTCAAGTGTGGGGGAGTGGAAAAGAGCCAATCCTGAAACAAACAAAAAACTAATATCTGCCTCCCTTCATCTGAATGATCTTTACAGACCTTGATCTGCTTGGTCGCCGACTGTGATCATGTAGAGAACACAAGTACCAATATTGCCAACTATCATTAGTGCGTTGAACAAGAACTCAACCCAGGGTCCGCAGTAGAACCGCATCGCTTGGTAATACTCATAGGTGCCTTAGAGGAATTAAGTATGATAGATAGAGTCTAAATTAGCCTGGATCTTTTTAACTATTCAACTACCTGGGTCGAGGTCTCAGACTCATATCCAGACTTTGAGGGTCGCGCCGCATCCGGATTTAGACCCAAATTGCATAGTTTGAGTTTGGAAAGTCTGGACATGAGTCGCGCCGTGGGCCGCGAAAGTCTGGACTTGCCAAAATTTGGTCGCGAAAATCTGGACATGGGTCGCGAAAGTCTGGACGTACCAAAACTTGGTCGCGAAAGCCTCGACATGGGTCACGAAAGTCTGTGTCCAGAAAATCGCGCCTTCTCCGCCTTGGTCTGGAAAATTGCGATGACTCCACTCTGATCGTGAAAGTCGCGCCGCGTCCACCACGGTCGCGAAGAATTCTGTCGTGGTCGCGGCGTGACCGCCTCGGTCTGGAAATTTGCGCCGTCTCCGCCTCGGCCTCAAAATCGCGCCGTCTCCACCATGGTCTGAAAGTCGCGCTGTATCCACCTAGGTCGCGAGAAACTGTTTCTTGGTCGCGCCGTCTCCAACTTGACCTGGAAATCTCCGCCGTATCCATCTCGGTCGTGAGGAATTATTTCTTGGTCGCGCCGTCTCCTGGACATACCAAATTGGGTCGCGATATTTTAGTCGCGCCAACTCCGCTTCGGTCGCGAAAGTCGCGACGGATCATCGTGGTCGCAAAAGTCTGGAAATGGCAAGTTTTGGTCGCGAAAGTCTGGACATGCCTAATTTCGGTCTGGAAAGTCTGGACATGCCAAAAATTGGTCGCCAAAATGTGGTCTACATGAGTCTGGGAGCTCGACCCGGTAGTCCTCATTTTGAAAAAAGGGGGGGGGCGTTCAATACTAGGTACAAAAATACAAATGCTTAACCATTGAATTAGCTCTATATATGTGTCAATCCGTTACTAGGCAACCTTGGGTGTGTGATAAGTAGGGTGATTTATTTGCATTGATTGAGTGGGAAAAAAAAGTTTTTTTTTCATGTTGTTTCTCAAGCTAAATCGTACTAAAAACAAAATGCAAAATATTTTCGATTTACTGGGCAAAAAATATAATGATATATCTGGTTTGATTGATTGTCTTAAGCATTTTGCGCAAATTTTGATTCACAAAAAACTTTAAGACAAACTAATTTTTGTTGTAAAGTTAAGTTTGTGCTTTGACGGTATACTAAGCAATTTTCATGAAGTATTCTGAAAGACTATCTATCATACAGTATTTTCACCTGTTTCGTAATTGGCGAAAGCCACTATTGAGAGAGAAAGAGCACACAACACTATACATATCTAGAAAGAAAAAGTTAGTTTTCAAAACATTTATAAAAAACTCAAAAAAGTGCATGGGCTTGGAATAGATGGGCTACATAGACGAAATATAAAAAATGGATTCAATCAAATCAAAAATGCCTGTAAAAAGATATTAGTATTTGATTAAAAATTGCTGAAAGTAATTCTTCCGACAACTGAAAGTTGGAAGGAAATTTGTATTCAGATGTGTTTTAGTTTTTTTTCATGCAATATTAAGTACCACAAATTATCATCGGAATGGGTCGAGTGATATACCATATTAAAACCATTTCAGTCGTGGTTCAAACAATTTTTAAAAATTTCAAAAGAATTTCTTTGTGAGGAAAACCCGGTTTGAAGTTTTTTATTTTTGGTCTAAATTTGAGCGAATGAGATTAGCGAGCAGACTTCTTCTGTTTTTCAAAAAAAAATGATCATAATTAATCACTGGAATGGGTCGAATGATATATCAAATTCAAGTTCTTTTATTATTTATTAGAATTACAATAAAATAAAATTTGAAAAATTATCCCAGTGTCGAAGAAACCGGCTTACATCTTTTGAATTTTGAACGATAAAATTTGATCTAAAAAAGACTTTTTTTGTTTATAATAAGACAAGTTTGTTAGCAAAGGGTGATTTGAAAATGCTATTACTCATGCTACATAATTACCTATCCAGGTGGTGATGTTTAGTGTTTAGTGGGGGTGTGGTACGCGCGTGGGGAGGGGGGGTTTGAATTTAAATGCGTTTAAGGATGGGAAAATTACTACATGATGACCGCCCCTGGATGAACGTGTTCGTTCGGGTTTTGCAGAAAATTGCAGAGAGTAGAGTCATTATTTTTAAAACTTAATCAATTTTCCTGGAGTTTATGTACAAAAAATATCCATTATATTGAAAACAAAATGGAATATAATTGATTATAATGGCTATTAATGGATTTTTGTTTTTCAAAAATAATCGGTTAAAATGGATTAAGAATCCTTTACTTTGTCGTCTAAATTTGCCATGATAATCGATTATATGGACAACATTTTAGTCAAAAAATTCATTAATATTTTTATCCATGAAACTTCGGTGCGGGTACTCACCCCCAAGATGGGAAAACTGAGTATGAGTCCTGACTTGGCAAATGCATTTGGAAATGCGAGAGTGCCTGCCCCTAGCGCAGCATTGGAGATGATGAAGATACCCGCAATAGCAGTTGTTGGTTTCCGAGTCAGAACAATATCCTCTGACAACATAGTTGAAATATTTCCCCTAGTTCGTATCGGTTAGTAAAACTTGATATTAATTTCAGATTTCTCCAAAGCTCGATAAGCTCTCGTTGCTTTTAAATTGAAGCCAATTTGGACAAAAATTTAATTCTCTTTGAAATGTGTTAACTCTTATTTTGGTTTATAGATGTTTTTAAATTGTCATTTTAATGAATTGTTTAATTTAATGCGACAAATAAAGAGAAACCATTTCAAAATGTGATAACTAATAATACTGAATTGAGCTTGAAGTAATTTTAAAACGCATGTCGAAAACTTCATGACATTATAACAATAAAATAACCATATGACTTTACGTCTGGTTAATGTTTATTCTTGAGTTCATATTTGAAAGAGAAAATATTTGAGTTCAATTTGAAATAGAACAAATTTGAAACAACACCAACAATCTGAAAGTCTAATTGAAAGTTAAAGTCTAATTGATCTACTAGAAAAGATTTTCCGTTTTTGAGCAAAAACTCTCGTGAGTTTCACTACGCGAAATTAATCAGGAAAACTCTTGTTATCAATTTTACTCGAGTTCAAGAAAAAACAATTTTCAAAGTAAAAAAAATTACCATGGTTACAACCAATTTGAAACTGAACATGTAGCACAAAAAAAACTGAATCAAAACCCCCTTCCTCCCCACCGCTCATGTTATCATCCCCTCCCCCATGTGATTTAGTGGACACTGTGTTAACTTGGCGCTATGTTGGATGTTTCGACCAATCATATTTGAATATTTTTAGTTAAGCAGAAGTGCTGACAAGAATTCACATACCCGG